>NC_053391.1:183744030-184048332 GCF_905171765.1 Bufo bufo | reverse complement strand
TTATGTGGAGTTGAATATAGGGTGTAATCGCGATCGGTGGGGTGATCGAAACGGCATACATCTCTTAGGGAGAGGAGCTGGAGGGAATGTTTGATATGATTAATTACCCTGTAAGACAGAGCAGACTTGCCTGTGGACGTGTTCAGCATGGGGTCTAGTGCTAGGTTGAAGTCACCTCCAACTAATAACAACCCCTGTGATATTCCGTTTATCAGTGTGAGGACATCACGTAACCAAGGAGCTTGTTTTATGTTTGGGGTGTAGAGATTAGCTAACGTGACTAGTATACCATCTAGTTTCCCAACTAGTATAAAAAATCTACCATCCTTATCTTTTTGTTGGAAGACTAAGTCAAAAGATACACGCTTCGAAAATGTGATGGCTACACCTTTCGAGTTCTTAGTAGGGGTGTGAGAATGGTACCATTTATCAAAGAAGTGTCCTCGCAAAGCCGGGGTCTTTTCTTCACGGAAGTGAGTTTCCTGAAGGAAAATAACATCTGTATGGGCTTTTTTCAAAGCGTGCAGGATGTGACTGCGCTTGACTACCGTGTTAAAACCTCTGACATTGTAAGAGGTAAATTTTATGTTGGCCATATGAGAGAGAAAATAATCAGTACCTTTGAAGAAGGTGTGGACTGAAGTGTGTTGTGCTGATTATGCCCAGCGCCCTTAGGGGTTAAGGAGGTGGGGGTGGGGAAGGAAGGGAGTGGGTGGGGGGGAGGATGGTAAAGAACCATGAATAGAACGTTAAGATAAACATTGCAAATTAGAGAAATCAGTACTAATAAGAACATAGAACAGTATCAAAAGCCACATAAACTGGCAGCCAAGAGGGTCATGGCTGAAATAAAGGACTAATGTGTGAGTGATGAACAATATTAAACAACATACAAGGAGGCATTATAACTATTGAGAGTTCTACAGGGGGCTTATGGAAAGGCTTTATTACAACTGGGAGGGGCTTTAAGGGGCATTATTATTGGGGGTTCTGTGGGGCATTATGTACAATATGGAGGGTACTGCTACGAACCGATGCTCTGTAGGGGAACTATTACTAAAGATGGAACTCTGGGAGAGAATTATTACTTTTGGTGGGACTTTTGGGAGCACTTTGGGGACTCTGTATGGCACTGCTATTTCTGCAGTATCGTATTTGGAGGTACTGGGGAGTGCAACAGGCACAGTATTGGGGATAGCAGGATTACATTGTTCATGCACCAGGAGAAAAAAAGATTGAAAAGTGAGGAATCTAAGTCTGTGTGCCAAACTTTGCAGAGACGAGATATGGCTGAAACCAAATTGAGAAAATGAGGAAATAGAACATCTACATCAAAGGAGACCTCACTGGATGTAAGACGTATGTGATACTGTATTCTCCTGTCCAAATATGCCTTTAGCATTGGAGCTGGGGAATTGGGGCTTGGATCTTGAATCTTTTAAGACACTAGCAATGCCCCTGTCATATTGGGAAAAGAAGAATTGAGCATGTTGGCAGAAGCTTATTCCCCTTTTCTCACTGACAACAAATAGACGCATGGCTGGGACATGCATGCATAGTAATGATAAAAGTATGATATATTAGCTGATGGCTGAATAAGCTTTCAGCTAACATCTGTTGAAAGTGAATGGGCACTTTTAGCCCATGGATGCATTGCAAAGTACTCATTCATAGAATGTGCCATTCTACTGTACAGGGACAGAGGTTCTGTAAATTAATAGAAAAAATTAAATACCAACAACTGAGGTATGCCGCACAGATTGAGAAGCACTGGGGTCACTTTTTTGGAGTTTCTACTCTAGGGGTGCATCAGGGGGGCTTCAAATGGGACATGGTGTCAAAAAACCAGTCCAGCAAAATCTGCCTTCCAAAAACCGTATGGCATTCCTTTCCTTCTGCGCCTTGCAGTGTGCCCGTACAGCAGTTTACGATCACATATGGGGTGTTTATGTAAACTACAGAATCAGGGCCATAAATATTGAGTTTTGTTGACCTTTGCTTTGTAACTGGGAAAAAATTGATTCAACTCGAAAATCTGCCCAAAAAGTGAAATTTTAAAATGTTATCTCTATTTTCCATTAATTCTTGTGGAACACCCAAAGGGTTAACAAAGTTTGACTTCAGACCTGAACTGGTCCTTAAAAAGTGGGTTTTAGAAATTTTCGTAAAAATTTCAAGATTTTCTTCTAAACTTCTAAGCCTTCTAACGTCAGCAAAAAAAAAAATGGCATTCACAAAATGATCCAAACATGAAGTAGACATATGGGGAATGTAAAGTAATAACTATTTTTGGAGGTATTACTATCTATTATAAAAGTAGAGAAATTGAAATTTGCTAATTTTTCCAAATATTTGGTAAATTTAGAATTTTTTTATAAATAAAAATTACTTTTTTTGACTCAATTTTACCACTGTCATGAAGTACAATTCATGACGAGAAAACAATCTCAGAATGGCCTGGATAAGTAAAAGCGTTTTAAAGTTATCACCACATAAAGTGACATTGGTCAGATTTGCAAAAACTGGCCTGGTCCTTAAGGTGAAAAATGGCAGGGTCCTGAAGGGATTAAAGTTGTTAGGCAAAACAAGGGGACTCTCTTCTTCCCCCAATGGCCCCCTTCCCCTCCCCAGTAATGCAGGCGTGAAGGTCCTAGGTGGGAAGTTTGGCAGTAAGATGACAATACAATGCAATATACAGCAGTAATATTGCAGTATACTGTACAAGCAATCAAACAATTGCAGGTTTGAGGCCCCTATGTACTAAAAAAGTATAAAAATATTAATAGAGTTATTAATAGAATATAAAAAAAACACGTATTAAAAATGTAAAAAATACAATTTATTATTTTAAAAAATAAACAAAAATAAACATAATTGGTGTCATCACATCCTAAAATGTCATGTTATTTATCATGCATGGTGAACGATGTAAAGAAAAAAAAATCCCAAAGCCAGAATTGCAGTATTTTTTGTCATTTCAGCTACCAAAAAAATGAATAAAAATTATGAAAAAGTCAGATGTACCCAAAAGTACTACCAATACAGCTCACCTCTTTAAAAAAGCAACTTTGACACGTATCTGTCAAAATCTGGTGAAACAAAACAATTTTTTAGTTAATTTTTTTTTAACGTGGTAAAACATAACAAAAACTATAAAAAAAATTGTTGCTGTAATTGTACTGACACACAGAATGTTATGTCATTTTCTCTGCATACTGAAGGCAATAAGAACAAAACTCAAAAAACATTGGTGGAATTGTGTTTTGTTTTTCATTCCGTATGACAAATATTTTTTTGCAGTTTTGCTATACATTATATGTAACAGTAAAAAATGCAACTCATGATAAACAGGTCCTCATGCAGTTATGCACACTGAAAAATAATGTAAAAAATGATTCCTCTGGTAAGGAGGGGAGGGAAAAACAAAAATGTTGCCTCTAAAATTGGCATGGCCTTTTTCATTCATTACTACTTGATAATGTGATAGAATACTAGGTACTTGAAGATACACTAATTCTAGGTCCTTTTACCTTTGTATCAGACAAGTTTTTTTTAAATTGTCCCATTTTGAATTCTAATAATTTTACTGGTTTTCATATCAGAACAGCAAAGCAAAATATGTAGATCTTGGTGGTGCTTATGTTGGACCGACTCAAAACAGAATTATAAGAGTCGCCAAAGAACTTGGAGTGGAAACATATAAAGTAAATGAAGAACAACGTCTCATTCATTATGTTAAGGTAAGATAAATATTTACATTGTGAATTTATTTGACTGTAAAAGTAAATTAACCCCATTATGACCAAGCAATGTACATGTATGTCATTTAGTGCTAGGCTTTAATCGCTGTAGCTGGATTAAAGCGCCTGCAATCTAGCAGGAGATGAGAAGATAGAAGTGGTTTATTACTATGTCAGTCTTCTCTTTTACTTGGTGCAAGGTCTTTTAACCCCTTCACAACCAGCAGCGTACAAGTACGGTCACAAACTTTAACCCTTCAGATGCCATGATCAAACCTGACCTTGACATCTGAGGGAGCAAAAACCTGGACACGCACACTTCTGGATGTGCTCCGGCTCTGGCCGGAAAGTATAGGGGAGCTAGATGCAGTGTGCGGTAGCTTCTGTCCTCCTGAGTGTCCATCGGAACATTTCCAAACAGAGATATACCACTTTTTGGCGTATATCTGTCGCAGATTGCGGCGCTAAGGTTATTTGTACCGTAATCTGCTACTTTTTCCCCTTTTCCGACACTCACGGAAGGTCTGAAAAAGGGGGCGTGATGCGGGCGGAGAAAAAGGGTGGGCCGGCAGGCCCGTCTAATTTATCATTTTCTATGCCTGTTTTAATAGATTAAAAAAATGGTCTAAATATACGCCAGCAAAACATAAATAATGTTTTAAGACTTGTATTAGTGATCAATTTACTGTATATGGCAGATTATGTTGAGTTGAAACATTTAAAAACTAAGATTATCAAACTATTTTTGTGGACTTTTGAAAGCATACCATATCTACTTTTAATTTTTGTAGATAGTAAGGGAGATTTATCAAACTGGTGTAAAGTAGAACTGGCTTAGTTGCCCATAGCAACCAATCAGATTTCACCCTTCATTTTTCATAGCTCCTTTGGAAAACGAAAGGTGGACTCTGGTTGCTATGGGAAACTAAGCCAGTTCTAATTTACGCCAGTTTTATAAATCCCTCCCTATGTACCATATATTATGTAGTTTAACTGGAATGAATGGCACTATGCCTGTTCCTGTATCATCAGTGTTCACTACACTGCAAAAAAGGCCTTAGAAAATAATATGGGTAAATATGACAAAGAGGCAAATCGAAATAAGGAAAAGTGTAGGGAGAAGATCAAAGGCATAAAAAACAAGACAAATACTGAAGAGAGAAAGAGTACATAAAATATAAACATGTGGGCCTTGTTGCCTGATAGGAATATATTGCAATTATATGCAAGCACTCAGAGCCCCATCTAGTGGCAAAGACACATTTTATAACATAGTTATTTGATTCACCACCTATAGGTATTATCGATAAATTGCTATTTATATCAGTAATGTAATTAATATTATTAATAGTTTTTCTATTGGCATCAACATTTTTTTAATAGGATTTCCACTGATAACTTACAAATTAACATATGTTAGAAGTTAAAGCAATAAGATTTGGTCATTTTATTTCCTGGAATATTGACATCAGGAGGTGCATATACCGTACATATTAGATGACACTTTTGAATGATCTTATTAGAAACTACCATTATGTCGGCATGTTCTGTCAATAATTTAACAAAGTTGACAGCATCATTTTCTGAGAATAAAGTCTATTTTAAAGGCAACAACCAATATGGCTGCATTTCTTGTTTTCACTCGTACAATATTATTGGTAATTTTGAGATGTGAGTGACAAGGAATTGACAACTCTGTAAACAACACCTGACTACTAAAGGTAAGGAGTGACATAACATCTTGTTTTATTTCTTATGTTGTTGTTTTTTGGAATCCTATTTGGCACACCCATAATGTTAAAGGGGTTCTCCGGGAATTAAGAAAATGAAAATACTTAAATATTACCTCATTATAAATATATTACTAAATACCTTTCATTAGTTATAATGGCTCGTTTAGTCCGGGGAGCAATCATTAGGAAAAATAAAATGGCCGCCATCCTACTAGTCCAGACTCCACACAAAACCTGTCCTAATTGCACAGGAGGACAAGTTAAAGAGCTGCACCATCTTCCTCTCTTACTTGTCAAGGATTATGATCCTGGATACAGTTTAACCACTTTCAGACTGGGTCACTTAATATGATCTTCAGATGAATCTCTGTAGAAATAGAGTTCATGAGGAGACATAAAGTACAGAAAGGAGGTGGGAGTGTGCCTGATGGGCTGCAGCACTTGTATGCAGTCTCCATTACCACATTACCTCAGTCTGTCCTCTCTGTACTTCATGTCTCCTCATGAATTACATTTCCACAGTGATTCAGCTGAAGATCATATTAAACTGTAGTCAGGATCATGATCCCTGACTAGCAGAGCAGAGAGGAGGATAAGTCAGCTCTTTACCTCTGTGTTGTAAAGTAAGTTGTCCTCCTGTGTGATTAGGATAGGTTTTGTGTGTACTAATAGGACGGTGGCCATTTTATTTCTCCTAATGATTGCTCCCTAGACAGAATGAACCATTATAGCTAATGAAATGTATTTGGGAATATATTTATATTAAAGTTATATTTAAGTATTTTCATTTACTTAGTTCCCAGAAAACCCCTTTAAGGAGGCAGTGTACAGTCGTTGCCAAAAGTTTTGAGAATGACACAAATATTCGTTTTCACAAAGTTTGCTGCTAAACTGCTTTTAGATCTTTGTTTCAGTTGTTTCTGTGATGTAGATAAATATAATTACACGCACTTCATACGTTTCAAAGGCTTTTATCAACATTTATGCAAAGAGTCAGTATTTGCAGTGTTGGCCCTTCTTTTTCAGGACCTCTGCAATTCGACTTGGCATGCTCTCAATCAACTTCTGGGCCAATTCCTGACTGATAGCAACCCATTCTTTCATAATCACTTCTTGGAGTTTGTCAGAATAAGTGGGTTTTTGTTTGTCCACCCGCCTCTTGAGGATTGACCACAAGTTCTCAATGGAATTAAGATCTGGGGAGTTTCCAGGCCATGGACCCAAAATGTCAACGTTTTGGTCCCCGAGTCACTTAGTTATCACTTTTGCCTTATGGCACGGTGCTCCATCGTGCTGGAAAATGCATTGTTCTTCACCAAACTGTTGTTGGATTGTTGGAAGAAGTTGCTGTTGGAGGGTGTTTTGGTACCATTCTTTATTCACGGCTGTGTTTTTGGGCAAAATTGTGAGTGAGCCCACTCCCTTGGATGAGAAGCAACCCCACACATGAATGGTCTCAGGATGCTTTACTGTTGGCATGACACAGGACTGATGGTAGTGCTCACCTTTTCTTCTCCGGACAAGCCTTTTTCCAGATGCCCCAAACAATCGGAAAGAGGCTTCATCGGAGAATATGACTTTGCCCCAGTCCTCAGCAGTCCATTCACCATACTTTCTGCAGAAGATCAATCTGTCCCTGGTGTTTTTTTTTTTGGAGAGAAGTGGCTTCTTTGCTGGCCTTCTTGACACCAGGCCATCTTCCAAAAGTCTTCGCCTCACTGTGCGTGCAGATGCGCTCACACCTGCCTTCTGCCATTCCTGAGCAAGCTCTGCACTGGTGGCACTCCGATCCTGCAGCGGAATCCTCTTTAGGAGACGATCCTGGCGCTTGCTGGACTTTCTTGGACGCCCTGAAGCCTTCTTAACAAGAATTGAACCTCTTTCCTTGAAGTTCTTGATGATCCTATAAATTGTTGATTGAGGTGCAATCTTAGTAGCCACAACATCCTTGCCTGTGAAGCCATTTTTATGCAACGTAATGATGGCTGCACGCGTTTCTTTGCAGGTCACCATGGTTAACAATGGAAGAACAATGATTTCAAGCATCACCCTCCTTTTAACATGTCAAGTCTGCCATTTTAACCCAATCAGCCTGACATAATGATCTCCAGCCTTGTGCTCGTCAACATTCTCACCTGAGTTAACAAGACGATTACTGAAATGATCTCAGCAGGTCCTTTAATGACAGCAATGAAATGCAGTGGAAAGTTTTTTTTGGGGATTAAGTTAATTTTCATGGCAAAGAAGGACTATGCAATTCATCTGATCACTCTTCATAACATTCTGGAGTATATGCAAATTGCTATTATAAAAACTTAAGCAGCAACTTTTCCAATTTCCAATATTTATGTAATTCTCAAAACTTTTGGCCACGACTCTACAGCGAAGGGGGTCAGGAGATAACTTAGACAGGGTAGGGGCGACAAGGAAAATTAAAATTAACTATACTTATCCTTTTTTATAATCTGTTTTTATTTTCTGATTGCAGATTATTATTTTTTATTCTAATTCCTGAACATGATTATGGGGGCTTCCATCTTACCTGAGCTGTTCTTAACAGCATTTAGAGATATGCCATCATAGGAGAGAGGTCAGGAGGAAGTCGATAAGCAGTGACATCACTTATTATGAATGGTGAAGCCTATCTATCTATCTATCTATCTATCTAATCCTATATGTAATGATAAGCAGATAACTGCAGTAAAGTATCATGTACAGACCAAGAAGTGGCACCTATTATTAGGGTTAGTGGCCTTTGCAAAAACAGCAGGACTTTGTTGTTGTTTTTTAATATAGATATTTACATGGAAAAATTTTTAAAAAAACATCACCCAGTTAAAAAAAAATGTTTAACATAAAAACTATAGGTCTTTTTCTGATAACACATTTGCTTTAAAGCCATGGATAAAGGTATGTAGATTTAAAGGGACTTTGTCTCTACATAGTAATCCAAGTCAATGGGTTAGATGTGCTTTGATCTCCGGATTCCAAAGCTATTTCCCTCATCTCAATCATTCTAGGACATTTATAATATTTTAAATAAACTTGTCTAAAAGGTTAGTTACTAGTGTTCGGCGAGCATGCTTTGCCGAACACTAATTTTACTCGAGCATCGCGATGCTCAGCACATCACGGTGTTCGGCCGAATACTGCGTGTGCTCGAGCGTGATGCTCGAGTCTCCTCCACGCACGTTTACTGGCTGCTACGCAGCCAATAAATGTGCAGGTGAGTACTGCCATTCACTGTAATGCCGTAGCCATGTTGGCGACTGGCATTACAGTGATTAGCTGGCCGGAACGAGTCATCGGGTGTATTATAGCACATGATGACACGTGTTCGGCTCAGTTCAAGTCAGGGAGAGCTGGAGAGCAGAAGGTAGAGATAGTGTAGGGAGTGAAATAGGAATATTTTAGCTTTTACACTTGTTATAGACCCAAAAGTCCTTCTAAGGACTATAGTTGTATCTGGCAGCAATATATATTTTTAGCGCAACCGGCGCTAAATAGCTTGCAATTATCTGCTGCAGACAGCGACATTATCTGCGCTACATCTCCTGTATAACGTTTGAGTATCCAAAATATCTGTGACATTCAGTCAAATTTTTTTGCTGCTGGTGGCAGCGGCATTACCTGCGCTACATCTCCTGTAAAATGTTTGCCCATCCTAAATATCAGTGACATTAATTCAGTGTAATTTTTTATTAGCCGCTGGTAACAGCGACATTACTTGCGCTATACCGCCTGTATAACGTTTGTGCATCCTAAATATCAGTGACATTCATTCAGTGTCATTTTTTATTAGGCGGTGGTGACAGCGACATTACTTGCGCTATACCTCCTGTATAACGTTTGCGCATCCTAAAATTATCTGTGACATTCAGTGTACTTTTTTCATAGACGCTGCGGACAGCGACATTATCTGTGCTACATCTGTTTAACGTCGGCGCATCCTAAACATATCTGTGACATTCTGTGTACTTTATTTGCGCATACACTTACAAAACCTGCACTACTGTACATGTGACATACTTGCAAGCATATATACCATTTAATATACGCAAGGCAAGCAATAATGGACGGGAAACCATGGCCGTGCTGCTGATGGTGCACGCAGAGGCCATGGCCCTGGGCGCAGTGAAACTGTGCCTGCTGCCAGAGCGCTAGAAACACACTCATCCACGATACCTAGCTTCATGTCCCAGTTTGCAGGGAGGTGCAGGACACCACTCTCGAAGTCAGACCAGTGCGACCAGGTGGTCGGCTGGATTGCAGCAGATAATGCTTCCAGTCTGTTAGACACCACCCTGTCTTCCACAAAGTCCAGTCTCAGTAGCCAAGAGTCTGGTCAACAGAATTCTCACCCTGATACTCCTTCCACCCACCATGGAGTGTCTTGGCAAACAAGAGATCCCACACTCGGGTATTCCGAGGAGCTCTTTTCAGCACTATTCCTTAATTTGGGCCTTTCGCCAAGCGCGCTTGAAGAGGGACATGAGGAAATCTTGTGCCCTGATTCCCAAACTCTGGAGCATCCACAGTCAGAAGAAGATGACGGTGGGGAACGGAAATTAGTGTTTCACGAGGTGGATGATGAGACACAGTGTCCAATAAGTCAATCGCAATTAGTGTCTCAAGAGATTCATGATGAGGATGAGACACAGTTGTCATTAACTGATGTTGTTGTTCGGTCAACAAGTCAGGAGGATGACCAGAGTGAGGAAGTGGAAGAGGAGGTGGTGGACGATTAAATCACTGACCCAACCTGGGAAGGTGGCAAGCTGAGCAAGGACAGCAGTACAGAGGGGGAGGGATCTGCAGCACCTCAACAGGCTGGAAGAGGCAGTGGTGTGGCAAAAGGGAGAAGGTGGGCCACACCAAACAGGCCTGCAACTGTTCCCCAGAGCAACCCCTAGCAGCAATCTTCCTTTCCAAGGGGTAGGTGTTCCACAGTCTGGCGCTTTTTTGAGGAAAGTGCGGACGATAAAAGAATTGTCATTTGCAACCTGTGCCGTACCAAAATGAGCAGGGACGTGAACACTAGCAACCTTACCACCACCAGCATGATCCGCCACATGGCATCAAAGCAACCTAATAGGTGGTCCACAATCAGTGTCTGGCGGGTCACACCACTGCCTCCTCTTCCCCTGTGTTACATGCTGGCTAATCACCTGTCCAAGACACAGGCCCGGATGCCTCCAGCCCTGCACCTGGACCTTCACAAGCACCATCAGCTAGCACATCCACTTCTGTGTCCCAGCACAGTGTACAGATGTCTATACCCCAGGCCTTTGAACGAAAGCGCAAATACCCAGCCACCCAACCACAGACCATAACACTAAATGCCTACCTTTCCAAATTGCTGGCCCTGGAAATGTTTCCATTTTGGCTTGTGGATGCTATGGCTGTCCCGCGGTACTCTGTCCTCAGGCGCCAATATTTTTCACGGTGTGCAGACCCAGCCTTACACCAGCATCCTGTAACATTACCTTGCCATGAACAACGCAGTTATTGGGAAGGTCCACTTAACGACTGACACATGGACAAGTGCTTTTGGCCATGTATGCTACATTTCCATGATGGCACACTGAGTGAACGTTGTGGAGTGCGGGAGCGAGTCGTACCCTGGGATGGCACAGGTGCTACCGACGCCAAGGATTGCTGGCCCTACTTCCATCAGGGTTTCCGCCACCACCTACATTGGTGGCTGCAACCCCCCCTTCTCCTCCTCCGCCTCCTCCTCCACTTCAACCTCTGAATTATCATCTTGCAGCACCAGTCAGCCATCAGTCAGTAGCTGGAAGCAGTGTAGCACTGCAGTGGGGAAGCGGCAACAGGCCATGCTTAAACTGATCTGCTTAGGTGACGAACAGCACACCGCCACAGAACTGTGGCAGGGGATAAGGGACCAGACTGAGCTGTGGCTCTCACCACTCAACCTATAACCAGGCATGATTGTGTCTGATAATGGCTGTAACTTGGTTGCAGCTTTGGTGCTTGGCAAGCTCACACAAATACCATGCCTAGCCCATGTGTTCAACCTAGTGGTTCAGCGGATTCTCAAAACCTACCAAATTCGCCTGAGCTACTGGTGAAGGTGCGCCACGTGTGTGCCCATTTCTGCAAGTCATCGACAGCTATTCAACTAGATCAATATAGCAAGTGCGTACACAGGTGTACTTCCTGTATATATTACTCAACTCAACAAAAATGAAGTACCAAAATACCAGTACATATGTCAAAATTTATTGTCTTATCATTAAAAACATAATAATTAAATTATTAGGCAAATGAGTATTTTGACCACATCATCCTCTTTATGCATGTTGTCTTACTCCAAGCTGTATAGGCTCGAAAGCCTACTACCAATTAAGCATATTAGGTGATGTGCATCTCTGTAATGAGAAGGAGTGTGGTCTAATGACATCAACACCCTATATTAGGTGTGCATAATTATTAGGCAACTTCCTTTCCTTTGGCAAAATGGGTCAAAAGAAGGACTTGACAGGCTCAGACAAGTCAAAAATAGTGAGATATCTTGCAGAGGGATGCAGCACTCTTAAAATTGCAAAGCTTCTGAAGCGTGATCATCGAACAATCAAGCGTTTCATTCAAAATAGTCAACAGGGTCGCAAGAAGCGTGTGGAAAAACCAAGGCGCAAAATAACTGCCCATGAACTGAGAAAAGTCAAGCGTGCAGCTGCCAAGATGCCACTTGCCACCAGTTTGGCCATATTTCAGAGCTGCAACATCACTGGAGTGCCCAAAGCACAAGGTGTGCAATACTCAGAGACATGGCCAAGGTAAGAAAGGCTGAAAGACGACCACCACTGAACAAGACACACAAGCTGAAACGTCAAGACTGGGCCAAGAAATATCTCAAGACTGATTTTTCTAAGGTTTTATGGACTGATGAAATGAGAGTGAGTCTTGATGGGCCAGATGGATGGGCCCGTGGCTGGATTGGTAAAGGGCAGAGAGCTCCAGTCCGACTCAGACGCCAGCAAGGTGGAGGTGGAGGTGGAGTACTGGTTTGGGCTGGTATCATCAAAGATGAGCTTGTGGGGCCTTTTCGGGTTGAGGATGGAGTCAAGCTCAACTCCCAGTCCTACTGCCAGTTTCTGGAAGACACCTTCTTCAAGCAGTGGTACAGGAAGAAGTCTGCATCCTTCAAGAAAAACATGATTTTTATGCAGGACAATGCTCCATCACACGCGTCCAAGTACTCCAAAGCGTGGCTGGCAAGAAAGGGTATAAAAGAAGAAAATCTAATGACATGGCCTTCTTGTTCACCTGATCTGAACCCCATTGAGAACCTGTGGTCCATCATCAAATGTGAGATTTACAAGGAGGGAAAACAGTACACCTCTCTGAACAGTGTCTGGGAGGCTGTGGTTGCTGCTGCACGCAATGTTGATGGTGAACAGATCAAAACACTGACAGAATCCATGGATGGCAGGCTTTTGAGTGTCCTTGCAAAGAAAGGTGGCTATATTGGTCACTGATTTGTTTTTGTTTTGTTTTTGAATGTCAGAAATGTATATTTGTGAATGTTGAGATGTTATATTGGTTTCACTGGTAAAAATAAATAATTGAAATGGGTATATATTTGTTTTTTGTTAAGTTGCCTAATAATTATGCACAGTAATAGTCACCTGCACACACAGATATCCCCCTAAAATAGCTAAAACTAAAAACAAACTAAAATCTACTTCCAAAAATATTCAGCTTTGATATTAATGAGTTTTTTGGGTTCATTGAGAACATAGTTGTTGTTCAATAATAAAATTAATCCTCAAAAATACAACTTGCCTAATAATTCTGCACTCCCTGTACATACACAAAATGTGGAAACAGGATAGAGTGTTAGCTAGCATCCCTTTAATGACCCCACTATATAGAATCTCGCATGGATAGCAGTCTACAATACAGCCTGGAACAAACATGTGTGAATGTCCTCTAGGGCTAACCATGCCGCTATATGTGATGCATAGTATATGGTCACACACAATCATCAAGGGTATAGGATCAGATTAATACCATGCCTCATACCCCATATCTATCTACAAACAGACCAGTATCATATTCGTCTAGGAAAGATACTTAGAGACACATGTCAAGGGAATGTGAAAGCATGGTCATATATTCTCTTACCTAAAACCCTTTGTAGTGTGTGGGATTCACGATCGCTAGTTGGAATGCCCCTCAACGGCGTTTCGCATTCGCTTCTTCAGGAGGTCTGGCAACGCTGCAGCAGCACAAGCAATTGCCAGCTCACCGACTGTTGTGCGACGTGAGCACGCGCTGGAACTCCACGTACCACATGTTGGCCAGGCTTTGTGAGCAGCAGAGGGCAGTAGTGAAATATCAGCTACAACATGGTCATCGCCTTTCCAGTCAGCTTCCGCTCTTCACAAGCGTCGACTGGGCATGAATGTCTGACCTCTTTGAGGTGTTATGCAACTTTGAGGAATCAACACAGATGGTGAGCGGCAATAAAGCTATTATCAGCGTAACCATCCCACTTCTGTGTCTACTCAAACGCTCACTGTTCACAATTAAGGCGGACACTTTGCATGTGGAAGAGGTGGAAATGGGGAAGAAAGTACACAGGGTGATAGCCAGACCACCCTCAGTTCGTCTTCTCAGCGCAAATTGGATGAGGAGGAGGAGCAGGAGACGGTTGCCTCTACTACAGAGGGTAATACCCATGGAAGTTTTATTCCATCTGTTTAGCGTGCATGGGTAGAAGAGGAGGAAGAGGATGAGGAGATTAAGAGTCATCCTCCTGATAAGGACAGTGAAGTCTTGTCTGTTGGGACTCTGGCACACATGTCTGACTTTGTTAGGCTGCCTTTCCCATGACCCTCGCGTTCTACGTATTTTGGCCAACACCGATTACTGGTTGTTCACCCTTCTCGACCCCCGCTACAAAGAGAACTTCTCATCTCTTATTCCTGTGGTGGAGAGGACGAGCAAAATGGTGCAATACCAGAAGGTCCTTGTGGAAAAATTGTTCCAAAAATTTCCAGCTGACAACGCTGGCGGCAGGATACGCAGTTCCTTGGGCAACCGAGGAGGGGAGAAGAGGGAAACACACAGCAGTTCCTACAGAGGCAGGGCAACACTCTCCAAGGCCTGGGACAGTTTCATGACACCCTTTATGTGTAATAAAGGGTGTATTGTAGTGCTGGTACCTTGTAATTTCTGGCAGCCCTTTCACTTGATGCATAGGCTTTGAGTGTAGGAGTCCCACTACCTGAACATCAATGTGAATGAGGCATTGTGGACTTGTTCTCATCAAGTCCACAATGTCATCTGCTTCCTCAGCTGTGGCCTTCTACTACTGTAGGGCTGGTGCCAACAGCTGCTGCTACTTGCGCTACGGCCACCCACATTCTCACTGGTGGATGATGTGGCATTAATGTTTCATTTTACGTTATTGTATATTTAAGGCTACTTTCACACTAGCGTTCGGGGCTCCGCTTGTGAGCTCCGTTTGAAGGGACTCAAAAGCGGCCCCGAACGCATCCGTACTGCCCTAATGCATTCTGAGTGGACGCGGATCCGCTCAGAATGCATCAGTCTGGCAGGGTTCAGCCTCCGCTCCGCTCAGCAAGCGGACACCTGAACGCTGCTTGCAGCGTTCGGGTGTCCGCCTGGCCGTGCGGAGGCAAGTGGATCCGTCCTGACTTACAATGTAAGTCAATGGGGACGGATCCGTTTGAAGATGACACAATATGGCTCAATCTTCAAACGGATCCGTCCCCCATTGACTTTCAATGTAAAGTCTGGACGGATCCGTCTGAACTACTTTCACACTTAGAATTTTTTCTAAGTTATAATGCAGACGGATCCGTTCTGAACGGATACAAACGTCTGCATTATAGGAGCGGATCCGTCTGAGCAGACATCCGACGGACCCGCTCTGAACGGTAGTGTGAAAGTAGCCTAACATGATACTTATCAAGAAAAACAATCAGAAGTCACAAAGTCTATCCACTAAAAGTACACTATAGAGTCCAGAACAATATGACTGTAACAATAAATGGAAATAGACTCAACACAAATATCTCTTGCTGTGAAGCTTAAAACTATATATAAAAAAAAAAATTATTTAATAACATATTTCCGAATTTCAACCTCCTGTTTGTGGCCAAGAGAGAAAGCACCAATAGTGAAACACCGCTAATAAAGTGACAAGTGATAGTATTTATTATACTCACAAAAGTCAAAACATCAACAGCACATCAAAGTATCCCTCGTGTCTGCCCATGTCTTTTCTATAAAGACTTCATATTTTTTTTCTCAACCTTTCTTTTAAAAGTGGAAATCTTTGGGTGAAGCGTAAAACTATAAAAATAATTTTTTTATTAAATAACATATTTCCTTTATAGTTACTAAAGACTATATACACTTTTTCATAATTTTTTTTTATTGTTTCAATGCATCTAAAATGACAACTCAAGCAACTTTGGAATTATTGCAATTCATCTATCTTCAACTTCTTTCTAACAAACCAATGTATGCACCAAATAGGTTTGCACATGAGCTGATAACTTATTTCTTACTTCACTGTTTTTAGGGTAAGTCATATGCCTTTAAAGGTTCCTTTCCTCCAATGTGGAACCCAATTGTCTACCTGGATTATAATAATCTGTGGAGAACCATGGATGAAATGGGGAAGGAGGTAAATATGAATTTATTATACAGTATAATCATTACAAAAAACAAACAGAATTATTTACATAAGGGATGGGAGGAAGAAAAAAAACTCCATGATTTTCTTTATAGTAAATTGTATTTTACATGTTCTAAAAATGTTTATTTCAGATTCCTAATGATGCTCCATGGAATGCACCACATGCCGAGGAATGGGACAAAATAACGATGAAAGAACTTATTGACAAATTATGCTGGACTACGTAAGTGATAACGCTACCTGATTATTGAACATTATAACACACCACCGCAAAACCTAAAAAAAAACAACAAAAAAGTTGTTATATATATATATAAAAAAAATATTAAAACCAATTAAAAGATGAATAAATGAAGAACACACTCAAAGGAAGGTAAATGTTAAGTGTGTATTGGTTACATAGAAACTAATTAAAAATACATTTCATTTATTTTAGCTAGTCCTGTGCCACACCATTCCCAGTTACCATTTTAAATATTTATATTTCTCCATATACAATGCATTTGGAAAGTTCAGACCCTTTTACTTTTTTCACATTTTGTTATGTTATGGGCTTTTAGATATTTTTGAAAATGTATTAAAAAATAAAAAATAAAATGTTGCATGGACATAAGTATTCAGACCTTTTGCTATGACATTTAGCTCTGGGGGCCTTTCATTTCTCTTGATCATTTTTTAGGTACTTCTACACCTTTATTGGTGTTACATTGGCAGCCCGCGTCCATTGTTGCTCCACTATTATTCATTTAACTACTACTATTTCCATTTTTGCATTCACCACCACTCTCTTCCTCTCCTTGTTCTGTGTGCAGCTGCATGGCTGTTTCTAATTGTTAATCAGCTTCTGCTATAAATGCTTGCTGCCCTCTTACTTCTTGCCTGAGCTTAGGGTCCTAGTTTACCAGTGAAGGTATGCTATTCTGGTTGTCTGCCCACGTATCGAATTACTGCCTGTTAACCAACTCCGCTGCCTGTCCTGACATCGGCATGTCTACCATACTGGCCCTTTGCTGCCTGCCCTTACCTCAGATTAGTATAATAGCTCCAGTGGCTCTACCAACCTAAAACTATAGATAAGGTTCTCTCTCCACGACACACCCACTGTCGATCAAATAAAAGAGAGAAATATATGATATTTGGTTTGGAGGGCACTCAAATAGTAAATAGTTGAGTGCTCTCCAAACCTACCGTAATATCATATATTCCTGACCTCAGATTAATTTCAAGAATTGTGTATACTATGTCTGCCTGAAGAGTCCCCTGCAGCAAAGGCCTATTATAAGGGTTAAAGAGTGAAAATCATGGAATCACCAGGATAATGCCCTTAGCATTAGCCCAAGGTCAAACCAGCAATTTGGTACAGTGGGTTCACATCCACTGCTCATTACAATTGGCGTCCACCTGTGTTAATTTCAGTTGATTGGGCATGATTTGGAAAGACACACCCCTGCCTATATAAGGTCTCACAGCTGACAATGCATATCAGTAAAAACAAAGCCATGAATAGGATATAACTGCCTGTAGAGCACAGAGACTGGATTGCGTGGAGGTACAGATCTGGAGAAGGTTACAAAGACCACAGTGGCCTCCATCATTTTTAAATGGAAGACATTTGGAACAACCAGAACTGTTCTTAGAGCTGACTATTAGTGTTGATCGAGCACCAAAGTGCTCGGGTGCTCGAGTAGAACACTTTGGGATGCTCAGGTGCTCTATAGAGCACCAGAGCACAATGGAAGTCAATGGGAGAACCAGAGCATTAAACTAGGCGCCCTCTGCTCTGAAGAGGGGAGGATGTCTGTTTCATAGGAAAAGGTCAGAAATTGATGGAAACACTACTGAAATGGTTTGGGAACAGCATGGGGAGGATGTCTTGATGCATCTTGGACTCCCAGGTCGCTGCTGGGAACGATGCTGTCCGAGTACTACGCCACTTTTACAGACTGACAATAATACGCAGAAAACCGAAGATAAAATCAATTTTAGAGGAAAAATTGTTAGGAAACATTCTTTCCTGTATATTTACTTGTATATAAAGTGCAAGTGCTGCCAAAAATTACAAGGAAGAGGCACTCCGATACAACCTGTTTGTGATATAAAGGAGGGCCTCATTCACATTGTGGTACAATTGTTCATGTAGTTGGACTCCTACACTCATAAAGCCTATGCACTAATTGAAAGGGCTGCCAAAAATGACAAGGAACCGGCACTCCAATACACCCTTTATTACACATAAAGGAGGGCATCATACACACCATTGAAAAATTATGATTGATGGCCTGCTGGGTGACCCTCAAAAACATTAGGAGCGAGGGCCTGCTGGTGACACTCTAAAACATTAAGGGGCAAGAGCCTGCTGCTAATCTCACCATCTAAAACATTAGGGGTGAGGGTCTGCCGCTGGGCTGACCATCTAAAATATTAGGGGCGAGGGCCTGCTGCTCAGTTGACCCTCTAAAACATTAGGGGTGAGTGCCTGCTGCTGATCTGACCATCTAAAACATTAGGCATGAGGGCCTGCTGCTGATCTGACTACCTAAAACATTATGGGCAAGGGCCTGCTGATGACCCTCTAAAACATTAGGGGTGAGGGTCTGCTGCTGAGCTGACCCTCTAAAACATTAGGAGCGAGGGCAGCCTAATAAGCATGTTGATATGATGGAGGAGGAGGAGGACAAGAAAAGGAAGATTGAACCATATACCTTTTTTTGTGGTGGAAGGGGTGCATGGGAATACAGTGTATTCAATACACCATAAAAGCCACATTTACAGTAGAGTGCCTTTATGTACAGCCACTTACCTCTGGTGGAGTAGAGAAGTCAGGGTTAAATCAGGCCTTGTTCATTTTGATAAGAGTCAACCTGTCAGCATTTTCAGTTGACAGGCGGATGCTTTTATCAGTTATTATGCCCCCAGCAGCACTAAATACCTGCTTTGAAAAAAGTCTGGCGGCAGGGCAGGCCAGCACCTCCAAGGCGTAGAGCGCCAGTTCGTGCCACGTGTCCAGTTGTAAGGCCCAGAAGGATCACTGAAGACGCTGACACGGTCTGCTACGTACTCCTTCACCATTTTCCAAAACTTTTCCCTCCTTCTGACACTAGGCCGCGCATCAGGTTGAGGGTGCTGGCAGGGTGTCATGAAACTGTCCCAGGCCTTGGAGAGTGTTGCCCTGCCTCTGTTGGAACTGCTGCGTGTTTCCCTCGTCTCCCCTCCTCGGTTGCCCAAGGAACTGCGTATTCTGCCGCCAGCGTTGTCAGCTGGAAATTTTTGGAACAATTTTTCCACAAGGACCCTCTGGTATTTCACCATTTTGCTCGTCCTCTCCACCACAGGAATGAGAGATGTGAAGTTCTCTTTGTAGCGGGGGTCGAGAAGGGTGAACAACCAGTTATCGGTGTTGGCCAAAATGCATATAACGCGAGGGTCATGGGAAAGGCAGCATAACATAAAGTCAGCCATGTGTGCCAGACTTCGCTGTCCTCATCACGAGGATGATTCTCAATCTCCTCATCCTCCTCTTCGGCCCATCCACGATGAACAGATGGAATAAACCTGCTATGGGTACTACCCTCTGTAGAGGAGGCAACCGTCTCCTGCTTCTCATCATCATCCAATTCGCACTGAGAAGACGAACTGAGGGTGGTCTGGCTATCACCCTGTGTACTGTCTTTCCCCATTCCCACCTCTTCCACATGCAAAGTGTCCGCCTTCACTGTGAGCAGCGAGCATTTCAGACACAGAAGTGGGATGGTTACGCTGATAAATAGCGCCACCGGCGCTCACGATCTGTGTTGATTCCTCAAAGTTGCGTAAAACCTCAGAGGCCAGACATCCATGCCCACTCGTCGCTTGTGAAGAGCGGAAGCTAACTTGAAAGGCGACGACTATGTTGCAGCTGACATTCCACTACTGCCCTCTGCTGCTCACAAAGCCTGGCCAACATGTGGAACGCGGAGTTCCAGCTCAAGCTCACGTCGCACAACAGTCGGTGAGCTTGCAATTGCAAGCGCTGCTGCAGCGTTGCCAGACCGGCGGCAGCTGTAGATGACTTTCTGAAATGGGCACACATGCAGCGCACCTTCACCAGTAGCTCAGGCAAATTGGGGTAGGTTTTGAGAAACCGCTGAACCACTAGGTTAAACATGTGTGCTAGGCATGGTATGTGTATGAGCTTGCCAAGCTCCAAAGCTGCCATCAAGGTATGGCCATTATCAGACACAACCATTTCTGGTTGTAGGTTGAGTGGCGAGAGCCACAGCTCAGTCTGGTCCCTTATTCTGTGCCACAGTTCTACGGCACTGTGCTGTTTGTCACCTAAGCAAATTAGTTTCAGCACGGCCTGTTGCCTCTTGCCCACTGCAGTGCTACACTGTTTCCAGCTACTGACTGATGGCTGACTGGTGCTGCAAGATGAGAATTCAGAGGTGGAAGTGGGGGAGAAGGGGGGGTTGCAGCCACTAATGCAGGTGGCGGCGGAAATCCTGATGGAAGCAGGGCCCGCAATCCTTGGTGTCGGTAGTACCTGTGCCATCCCAGGGTACGACTCACTCACGGCCTCCACAATGTTCACCTAGTGTGCAGTCATGGAAATGTAGCTTCCCTTGCCAAAAGCACTGGTCCATATGTCAGTCGTTAAGTGGACTTTGCCAGTAACTGCGTTGGTCAGGGCACGGATGATGTTACGGGACACATGCTGGTGTAAGGCAGGGACGGCACACCATGAAAGATAGTGGCGGCTGGGGACTGAGTAACGAAGGACGGCCGCCGCCATCAGGCTGCGGAAAGCCTCAGTGTCCACAAGCCTAAATGGCAACATTTCCCGAGCCATCAATTTGGAAAGGTGCGCATTTAGTGTTATATCCAGTGGGTGGGTGGCTGGGTATTTGCGCTTTCGTTCAAAGGCCTGGGGTATGGACATCTGTACGCTGCGCTGGGACACAGAAGTAGATGTGCTAGCTGATGGTGCTTGTGAAGGTCCAGGTGCAGGGCTGGAGGCATCCGGGCTTTTGTCTTGGACAGGGGATTAGCCAGCACGTAACACAGGGTAAGAGGAGGCAGTGGTGTGACCCGCAGACACTTTTTGTGGACCCAGGCGTTCGGCCCACCTATTAGGGTGCTTTGATGCCATATGGCAGATCATGCTGGTGGTGGTAAGGTTTCTAGTGTTCATGCCCCTGCTCATTTTGGTACGGCACAGGTTGCAAATGACAATTCTTTTATCGTCCGCACTTTCTTTAACAAAAAGCTTGAGACTGCGGAACACCTACCCATTGGCAAGGGAGATTGCTGCAAGGGAGTGCTCCGGGGAACAGTTGCAGGCCTGTTTGGTGTGGCCTGCCTTCTCCCTTTTGCCACCCCACTACCTCTTCCAGCCTGTTGCGGTGCTGCGGATCCCTCCCCCTCTGTACTGCTGTCCTCGCTCGGCTTGCCACCTTCCCAGGTTGGGTCAGTGATTTAATCGTCCACCACCTCCTCTTCCACTTCCTCACTCTGGTCATCCTCCTGACTTGTTGACCTAACAAGAACCTCACTTATTGACAATTGTGTCTCATCCTCATAATCAACCTCTTGAAACACTAATTGCCATTTCCCACCATCATCTTCTTCTGACTGTGGATGCTCAAGAGTTTGGGAATCAGTGCACAAGATATCCTCATGTCCCTCTTCAAGCGGGCTTGGCAAGAGGCCCAAATCAATTAATGGCACTGAAAAGAGCTCCTCGGAATATCCGAATGTGGGATCACTTGTTTGCCAAGACTCTCCATGGCGGGAGGAAGAAGGATCAGAGTGTGGATTCTGTTGATCAGACTCTTGGCTACTGAGACTGGACTTTGTGGAAGACAGGGTGGTGCTTAACCGACTGGAAGCATTATCTGCTGCAATCCAACTGACCACCTGTTCGCACTGGTGTGACTTCGAGAGTGGTGTCCTGCGCCTCCCTGCAAACTGGGACATGAAGCTAGGTATCGTGGATGAGTGTGTTTCTTGTGCTCTGGTAGTAGGCACAGTTTCACCGCGCCCGGGCCATGGCCTCTGCTTGCACCATCAGCAGCATGGCCACTTCTCCGTCCCTTACTGCTCGCCTTGAGCATATTAAATGGTATATATGCTCGCAAGTATGTCACATGTACAGTAGCGCAGGTTTTGTAAGTGTATGCGCAAATAAATTAGACTGAATGTCACAGATATTTAGGATGTGCAAACATTATACAGGAGATGTAGCGCAGGTAATGTCGCTGTCACCAGCGGGGAAAAAATTACGCTGAATGTCACAAATATTTAGGATGCGCTAATGTAACACAACAGATATAGCAGAGGTTGTGTCACTGTCAGCAGCGGCCAAACAATTGCACGCATTTTAGCGCAGGTTGCGCTAATATATATAGCAGCCCATAAAAGGACTTTTGGGTCTCTAACACCTTGAAACACTAAACAATTCCTCTCCCAACACTATCTGTCCCTTCTGCTGCAGCTCTCCCTGACTAAGACTGTGCCGAACCGGCGTTCCAGCAGCCAATCACTGCAATGCCAGTAACCAACATGGCTACGGCATTACAGTGAGTGCCAGTACTTGCCCGCACGTTTATTGGCTGCGTAGCAGCCTACAAACGTGTGGGGAGGAGACTCGAGCATCGCGTTTGAGCACACACGGTGTTCGGCTGAACACCGCGATGTGCAGAGCATCGCGATCGTGAAAATGGTGTTCGGCCAAGCATGCTCGCCCAACACTACTGACTATCCCACCAAACGAAGTAATCAGGGGAGAAGGGGCTTGTTACGAGAGGTTAACAAGAACCAAATGATAACTCTAGCTGAGCTCGAAAGATCCTGTGTGTAGATATGAGAAACTTCCAGAAGATCAAGCAATCCGGGCTTTATCACAGAGTGGCCAGAAAGAACCCTCTCTTCAGTAAAAGACACATTAAAGTCCACCTCGAGTTTTCAAAAATGAACTAAAGGACTCAGACTGTGAGAAACAAGATTCATTGGTCTAATAAATCCAATATTGAACCTTTTGGCCTCAATTCAAAATGACATGTCTGGAGGAAACCACGCACGGCTCATCACCTGCTCAATGCCAATCCTACATTGAAGCATGGTGGTAGCATCATCATGCTGTGGGGGTGTTTTTTAGTAGCTGGATCAGGGAGAATAATCAGGGTTGAGGGAAAACTGAATTGAGCAAAGTACAGAGATATTCTTAATGAGAACCTGATCCAGTGTGCTCTGGACCTTAGGCTGGGCCAAGATTAACCTTTCAACAAGACATTGACCCTAAGTACTCAGCCAAGACAAGACAGGAGTGGCTTAGAGACAACTGTCATAATAGGGATGAGTGAGGCGCTGAACTTTACCCGCACCACTATCCCTACCTACTTGCACAAACACTGTGTGTCCTGGCATCACTTCTGATTGGCTGGCACTCCAGCAAACAAGGGCCGGCCTGGTTACCATGGCAACTAGATGTCGGCAGCTCAGCTCACTGGAGAGTTCACCTACTGGCTACAACAGGAACAGAACAGAGATGGTCACTACTATACTGAGGAGTAAAGAGTCTGAATACTTATGTCAATGCAATATTTTACTTTCTCCTTTTTAATAAATTAGCAACAGTTTAGAACATTCTGTTTTCACCTTGTCATTATGAGGTATTGAGTGCAGAATGATACTTTTATTTTTTTAGCACAGACCCACAAGCATAACAAAATGTGAAAAAAGTGAAAGGGTCTGAAAAAAGACAAAATGCATTGTATAATAGACAACAGTAGTGTATACATTTACAAAATAGTTAGGAATGTATATAAATACTATGAGGAAATTTATTATTGTAGGTGTATTTGAAGTTAGATTTTAGATTGGAGTTGTTCTTAGTGATGAGCAAAGTTTTTAAAATTCAGCTGCTTCACCGAACTTTGACATGAAATTTGATTAGTTATGAAGTACTTTGTCACGAATCACATTCCAATTGTATGTAGTGGGCGGAATGACGGTGAACGGCGATAACGCCGCCCCCCCGTCATTAAACTCCTCAGATGCAGTGTTCAATGCTGATAGCAGCATCTGAGTCATCTGGAGCCCTGTCAGGGGTTAATCAGGGGTTTAAAAAAAAGAGTATATACTCAACTCATCCATTTCATTGTGGAGAGGCCATCATGGCCATCATTGAAGAAAATGCGCCAAATCTAACATCAGCGTGTGCAACATTTCCTGCGTTTTCTTCAATCAAGTTGGCCATTACGGCCTCTCCACAATCAAATGGATGAGGTGAGTATGTATTTTTATTTACCGCCATGTCAGGAAATATTGATTTGTTACCATGAAGCGCAAGAAAATTAGCCTTTTTTACAAATCGAATTTCTCCTGAAATTCGGATCGATGTATACTTTATTAACTTTGACTCTCTCAATACTAGTTGCTATGTGTACCTGTGCCAAATTTAGGAAATGGCTCACCGTAATAATACATTTAGGGCAAGTGCATTGTCGTTCAGTGGGAGTACACATAGGGGTTGCCTGGTGTGGAGATACAACGTTTCTGCACCTTTTTAAAATGTCTCAAATGATAAATGTGTCCACAAAGTGATCTATATGGAAATCTTGACGTAATTCTCGCTCCAGTTCTGAAAGTGGCTTCAAGTGAAGCAACCCAAAAAATGTTTACTCCAAAAATGTGGAAGTAATACATTTAATAAATGTCCCCCTGATTTTTTATTTTTAATGGAGATTTTCTTTTAAAGGGTATGACAGTATGACTAGCTCTGAACACCATTTTAAAGTTCATGATAAATTGTGTGCAGACATTGAACAAGCAGAGGAGGATAGGAGATTATTGCTTTGTGGGCTACAAGATAAGTAATACAATGGGGTTGTTTATGAATTCAGAATCAGTTTGGTGTCATAAATTAGTCTCAGGTCATGGCAATTGCGACATTTCCATGGCAACTGCTACATTTTTGCGATATTTTGTGATCTTTGTCACTTTTCACAGTGGTGAGATTAGACCTGGATTATGGCTCATTTACTATGTGCGCCTTTTGCAAAAGTCGCAAAAAAGTTGCAAGTTCGCAACCCATGTCAGGCAACCCCCTGGTCTACTTTTACACCTAAAGGTGTAAACCACATTACACTCACTGTATACTGTTACTGTATATTATTAAGATGCATAAGTTCATAAATTTAGTGCAGGCATACAAAGCAAAGCCAAACTTGACCCCCAATGTGTTTCCAGTTTCCGCATTCGATCACATCTGCACTATGGCTTCCATTCGTTATGCTTAATGCTGACAAATGTAAAGTTATGCACATGGGAAGGAATAATGCAAGTCAACTGTACATACTAATTGGTAAAACACTGGATAAGGGCTCGTTCACATGGTACGCAATACGGCAAAGGGCATCACACGTTCGTGTGAACGAGCCCTAACACTGACATGGAAAAGGACTTAGGAATTTTAGTAGGCAGCCAACTTAACTGTAGAAACCAGTGTCAGACAGCTGCTGCCAAGGCCAGTAAGGTCATGGGGTGCATCAAAAGGGGCGTGGATGCCCTTGATGAGAACATAGTCCTGCTACTTTAAAAATCACTGGTCAGACCACACATGGAGTACTAAGTACAGTTCCGGTCTCCTGTAAACAAGGCAGACATACCAGAGCTGGAGAGGGTTCAGGGAAGGGCAACTGCTGTGATAACTGGAATGGGTGGACTACAGTACCCAGAAAGATTATCAAAATTAGGGTTATTCACTTTAGAAAAGAGCCGACTAGGGGGAGATCTAACAACTACAGTATGTATAAATATATCAGGGGTCAGTACAGAGATCTCTCCCATCATATATTTATACCCAGAACTGTGACGAGGGGACATCCTCTGCGTCTAGAGGAAAGAAGGTTTGTACACAAACATAGAAGAGGATTCTTTACTATAAGAGCAGTGAGACTATGGAACTCTCTGCCTGAGGAGGTGGTGATGGTGAGTTCACTAAAAGAGTTCAAGAGGGGCCTGGATGTATTTCTACTGTAATAATATTAACGGTTATAGTTATTAGATTTTTAGATAGGTCCTTGATCCAGGGAGTTATTCTGCCTAATTGGAGCCGGGAAGGAATTTTTTCCTCTTAATTGAGGAAAATTGGCTTCGACCTCACAGCTAACTTGCAGGATAACAGGCTGAACTGGATGAACAGATGTCTTCTTTTGGCCTAACAAACTATGTGACTATAACTTTCTATGATCTTGCAGCACAGCTAAGAATTTTGCAACACTTTTTGTGAATGTGAATGTAACATCAGAACCTCATGAAGTCTCTGCACTTTGGTTCTTGTGGTATGTAATGCAGTGTGGAGGAACTACAAGAATTTTTTCAACATCTAATGGTGGACAGGTAAATATAAGAATATTTAAAGTTATTGCTATTTGGATGATAATTAGAAATACTTGAAAGGGGTTGTCCAGGGTTTTGATATTGATGACCTATCCTCAAGAGAGGCGAACAATATCAGATTGGCATGAACTTAAACCCTACACTCCCACCGATCAGCTTTTTCATTGTAGTTTTTGGACCAGAAGTAGGCAAGTCTGGAACTACACAACTCCATCCATTGTGTTATGGACAGATTTGGTAACTGCAGTGATGTTCCCACTGAAGTGAATAGGAATTTTGCTGCAGTTACCAACTCCCTCCACTACACAATGGACCGAACTGTGTAGCTACAGCACCTACTTCTGGCTCTGAAGCTACAACAAAACAACTGGCGGGGTTGCAGCATGTTGGACCTACAAAAATCTGATATTCATGGTCTATCCTGAGGACAGGATATCAATATCAAAATTTTGGACAGCCCCTTTAATTATAATTATATTTCATCCATTATATTTCATCCAGAGAGCTTAAAGAGGACATGCCAATTTTCCTGACTTGCCTTTTGTAGTATTTACTTGGTTGACATAATTATAAAGCCTATTTTTCTTAGAGCCCTGCATTGCCTTTCCTCTACTATTAATCCTATAAATGCATAAATAAACTCGTACCTGGGCATTGCTATTCCCCTTGTCAGTTTATTTACAGTATATCCAGGAGGGATAACAACCTAATGCAGAGTTCATGATACACATGTGATACCAATTACTTGGGATTTATTTTTCTAAATTTTATTTTGTTTTTAAAGGAGAGAAAGTTTGTTGGTGGAGCAGGACAGATTAGTGAAAAGATAGCAGAACGTCTACAAGGTCGTGTGAAACTGCAGCGGCCTGTAGTGCGTGTTGATCAATCTGCGGAAAACATTACAGTAGAAACTGTCAATCATGAAATATATGAGGTAGGCAATTGCATTCATTCTGTTTTTAAAGATCTAGCTTAAATTCTATTGTTACACAACATTATCCCTCCTTCAAACTTTACAGTAATCACTAAAATTCAGGTAGGTAGGATCAGAATCCATGTTTTACAGCACTCCTGCCAAAGCCTTGTATTGTGAGCTCAGGCTAGTCTTCAGCTGCTTGACCATGATAACCTATTTCATGAATCACTCAACACATAATTCTTGTGCCGATGTCAATTCCAGAGGCAGTCTAGTATTCTGTGGAGAGTGATTCAACAGACGGTAAGCAATTTTTGCATGCCACGCGCTAAGCACCCGACGGCTCCACTTTGTGGTTTTGCGTGGTCTACTGCTTTGTGTCTGAGCTGTTTTTACTCCTAGATGCTTCAACAATCACAACAAAAGCACGCAAACTTTTATTGATTTGGAGAGCACTCAAATGACGTTCTTCTCTAGTCTAAACTACTTCTATTCTATTACAGGCCAAATACGTTATCAGTGCCATTCCACCCACTCTTTGTCTTAAAATTAATTTTAATCCTGGTTTGCCTCCACTAAGAAATCAGCTAATTAGTCGTGTTCCTATGGGCTCAGTAATAAAGTGCATGGTTTATTACAAGGAAGCCTTCTGGAGGAAGAAAGGTATGGACTCTTAGACATCAGGACTGCTCTTAAATGTTAAAATGTTTTAGTTTAAAAGTCATACATTCAGTTTCATGCTGTATTTGCACGTAAAGTGCTAATTTCTCTTTTTCTTGATTCCATTTTTTTTTTTCTAATTCTGTCAAGTTTTCAAGACAGCAACAGGAATACAAACTTAGAACTCCCTAACACCTTATGAACTGGGCCCTACTATAGCTCCATTTAATCTCAGCAGACTTGTACCGTACCTATGAAACTGGCTGACATGTTGCATGTGCACCTGGCAGCTGAAGGCGTCTGTGTTGGTTCCATGTTTGTATGTGCCCGCATTACTGAGAAAAATAATAAGGGACATTTATCAAACTGGTGTAAAGTAGAACTGGCTTAATTGCCCGTAACAACCAATCAGGGTCCTCCTGTGAAAAATAAAAGGTGGAATCTGATTGGTTGCTATGGGCAACTAAGCCAGTTCTTCTTTACACCAGCTTGATTATTAGGAGCAATGGGGACATTGCTGTTACGCCTAGGGGCTCTGCTTTCTCTGCAACTGCAACACTCTCTGCACTTTGATTGACAGGGCCGGGCATCATGCTTGGCCCTGTCAATTAAAGTGGAGAGGGCACAGCAGTTGCAGAGAGAGCAGAGCCTCCAGGCTGTAATGGCAATGCCGCTGCTGCTCCTAGAGGCTCATTTGCGAATATTAAAGCATAATTTTTCTCAGCAATACGGGCACATATGAATATGGGACCAACACAGATTCCTTCAGCTGCCAAGCGCACATGTAACAGTTCAGTTCAGTGCATAGGTACAAATCTGCTGACAGATGCCCTTTAAAAGACCAAGAAGTTACTACTCAATAAACACACTTTATCTACTTGTAATCTTTTGTAGATTTATATATTAAAAAACATGGTCAAGTGATAGATGATTTTCTAACTTTTTATTCATTCACTAGATTATTGTGGGACCATGATTATTGAAGATGAAGAAGCACCAATTGGTCTAACCCTTGATGATACAAAACCTGATGGCACAGTGCCTGCTATAATGGGGTATTCTGTCTTCTGAATTACCATAAATGTTCAATTTCATATATAATTTATATCCCAACTATACATACAATGATGTTCCAAAATTCTATTGGGAAGTTAAAAGTCATGGAGAGCCTTTGGGGCAATTTTTTAATATTGCACCTACTTAACTTCGGTTTTTTCTATTGGTCTTTATTAAAATAAATAAATAAATGTATGTCTTCTGCAGATTTCATTTTCATTGCTTCTCCTCAGTGAAGCCCATCAGAGAGTCACTCTGACTGCTCGATCTGTAATCTTTATCTCTAGTTCTCTGACAACTCATAAACACTAATTTTAGGCTAGTTGCACACTAGCGGTGGTGATCCAGCAGGCTGTTTCGGCAGGGAACAGCCTGCCATATAGCTCTGCATTCTGGCATGGCCAGAAGTTTATAAAGCCCAATTCACTATAATGGGGACAGGGCGGAGATCTGGTCACCTTCTGGCAAATATGCAGAGAATTACGTTCAAGAAAACCGCTGCATACATAGACTATAATAGGGATCAGTGGTTTAATGTAAAAATATCTTTGATTTGTAGTCATCATTTTTATTTTT
This sequence comes from Bufo bufo, assembly GCF_905171765.1. Taxonomy (NCBI): domain Eukaryota; kingdom Metazoa; phylum Chordata; class Amphibia; order Anura; family Bufonidae; genus Bufo; species Bufo bufo. Next base: position 184,018,572 of record NC_053391.1, on the reverse strand, counting down.
ATTTTGAGAAAAACTAGTGGTAATAGATATAGATTTAAAATGAGCATTTGTGACCTTCATTAATAAATAAATCTTGGTACAATTGTATTTGAAAAGAAACCCAAAAGTATGTTACATTTCTAACTTTGTAAATATCAAAAATTCACTGTCCAAGGCTATATACCAAACTTGCCCCAGATATCTAAGAAAGAAAAATATGCCTCAAAATTTACTTTTAATGATGTATCTAAAAATCACAAAATCACATAGTCCTATGAGAAATTGCAGCTTTAAAAATCACTAGCACTAGTGTATGTGGATATTGTCTGTGCATTGCTGACAGACTAAGGCTACTTTCAAACGCGTTTCTGGGTCCGCTTGTGAAATGCGTTTCAGGGCTCTCACAAGCGGCCAAAAACGGATCAGTTCAGCCCCAATGCATTCTGAATGGATAAGGATCCGTTCAGAATGCTTCAATTTGGCTGTGTTTGGTCTCCGTTGCGTTTATTAGGCGGTCACTAAAATGCAGCTTGCAGCGTTATGGTGTCCGTCTGATGATGCGGAGCCAAACGGATCCGTCCTGACTTACAATGTAAGTCAATAGGGACGGATCCATTTTTCACTGACACAATATGGTGCAATTGAAAATGGATCAGTCCCCCATTGACTTTCAATATAAGTCAAGACGGATCCGTTTTGACTTAGACTTTTTTTTGAATGAATAATGCAAACGGATCCGTTATTAACGGATACAAGCGTTTGCATTATTGGTGCGGATCTGTCTGTGCAGATACAAGATGGATCCGCACCAAACGCGAGTGTGAAAGTAGCCTAAGGGGTGTACACTACCCTTTTTAGTCTTGGCCATATGCCAATGCTATACAATAATTAGTCAGTTACATTCACTGACGAGGATAATAACAAACACTGGACGCTAGACTACTAAAAACTTCTAACTGCCCGCCAACGTTTTGCCAGTAACCTGGCTTCATCAGAGGAATTGGGCAGAATTCTGAAATTGCACTGAATAGGCCTTCACTTTTGGGGTCTGTTTTGATAGGGAGACAATAAAATCAATTAATAAAGTAGAAAACAAAAATTATTTTAGGGTATTTGTAATAGTTTTAAAGAAGTTTTAATAGGTTTAGGTTACATATTCAAAAGGCAAAATAGGCAAGAATGTATTGAGTAGGGAATCACATAAAAAAATAATTTATGACTACGTTTTATTTAATTGTAGATTCATACTTGCCCGCAAGTCAAGGAGATTAGCTAATCTTACAAAAGATGAACGGTAAGAGGGATTTTATTTCTGTTCTGTTTGTATTTCAGACTTTATTGGTATTACTGTGTATTTTATTAAAGGTTTTTTTTTTATTCCACTGTTACTAAGGCGAGTGAGACACAACTCTGACCATGAGCCAGCCAGGAAACAGCAGAGTGCTCTGACGCTTGCCGTTTTAGTAGCTCCCAGTGCAGTGTTTCTGAGTTAGGGAAACAGTATAGCTTGGTGTTCTATACGGTTTCCATAGTTCTAATGCACTGCACTGAGAGCTACTGAAACAGCAAGTGCCAGAGCGCTCTGCTGTTTGCCGGCTGGCTGGTGGTCAGGGCTGTGTCTCATCTCGCGTTAGTAACGGCGAGATGAGACAACCCCTTTAAATACTGTATATAAATATGTTACCTCGATATGTACTGCTGATGCATTTCCTGCTAATTACTGATGTGTGTTAATCTGGGTTTATACCTTTTACCTTGTACAATGACACACAATTCCTATGGGTCCATATTATAACGATAAGCAATAGTTGTATAATATCAGTAGCACACAGAAGGTACATTATAGGTACAGAGGTAGGGATTCAACAACAAAGATCAGTAATGAAGCCGGAGAATGAAGCCTTATGATATTATACAGTATATATTATGTTTCTTTTTATGTCCCAACAGTGTAGGTGACGTAAAGTCATAACCGTAATTCAAGTTATAGATATTTCATCAGCTGGCAGGAACTGGTAATGCGCAGACATACTGTTTTAACTGTGTAGAAAATATATTTGCATTGTATGGAGTTAATGAAATGATCAGAATGCTAAATGCACAATATACTTGGACACAGTAAACATGTTTCCAGCTGTTGCTAAGAAGGATGTATTAAATATAAATTTCCTGCCTTTTATTTTTAGAAAAAGAAAGATCTGTGAGCTGTATGCGAGAGTATTGGACTCCGAGGAAGCTTTACATGTAAGGCGACTTTAATATTTAATGTACAATCTTTTCATGGGTAAAGTTGTATTTCACAAATATTTCTACAGTAATTGCTGTACAAAATAAAGATAAATGCATATGTGCTCATAAACAGGGAGATACTAATATGAATCACAAAGGTTATAGTATTATGTGTGGTTCTCCCTTTTTCTCTGGTCTTCTAGGGCTCATATTTATTCTCTGAATCTTTTCAGAAAAAAATATGAGTCTAAGAAGGTGAGAGCCTTTTGTATACCAATTTGCATATTTGATGCGGGTAGAATTAATCCAGCCTCAAATTGAATAAAAAAATTATAATAATTGTGAATTCGACATGAAATAAATTTCAAGAAATCTGCTTCTCTCTAATATAGAAATTGTTGGAATATCACTATTATATCCAAAATGTCTGATCCCTGACCCCTGTAGATCACTAGAAAAAAAAAGGACAATGGCAGTAGGATATCAGGCCGTGCCTGATTGGACAATTATGGCATAGCCTGCCCTAGTGAAATGCCTCCAGTGTCTATGGTGAAGACATGCCTTTACATTCTTGACTTAAAAATGATCTTAAAAACCAAACATCTTTGAAAAAGAACATCATTATCAGCCTTACATATACCACTTACAGTAGAATAAAGTATTTCTTTACCTGCTTAGCATAGTACAGAAATTCAGTGTCTTTATACCTAATGTTTATTAACTTGATAAGGGGGGATACACCATTAGTATCACAATAGTGCAAGATTAACTTCATAACTGTACATATGTAAATATATCAACAGCCGGTACATTATGAAGAAAAGAACTGGTGTGAGGAGCAGTATTCTGGGGGCTGCTATACAGCTTATTTTCCACCCGGAATCCTGACTCAATATGGAAGGTAAGTTTAAACAGGACATTGTCATTAGAGATGAGCTTATTTCATATTTTGAAATTCGTTCACGCTTCATTTAGTGGTAAAAGCAGAATTACGTTATGGATTCCATTACCACGGACTGGAACACAATTCTGTTATGCATTCCGTCATAGAATTGCGTTATGGTCCGTAGTAACGGAATCCATAGCACGATTCTGCTTTTACCACCAAACAAAGCGTGAACGAATTTCATAACATGAAATTCGCTCATCGCTAATTGTCATCAGAAAATGATAAAAACTATACACAAGATTTAAACAAGGTAAAGTTTATGATGCTGTGCAGCTTCTATCTGGAGTAGATTTCAGTCATCATCTTTTTACAGGATCCTTTTTTTTGCCAGTGCTTTACTGCCAGGCACTATCCAGCTGTGCCATCAGGAACTGTTGGCAGGCCGAGAGCCTTCTTTAGGCCCCCGGCTGCCATGCTAAGATATCAGCACCCCGCAATCTCATTTGCGGGTTACTGATGCATGACAGAGGGGGCTCCTTTTGCCTTTTTAAACCACTCATTTCAGTTTTGAAAAGTGGATGTGAGAGTGGTCTTGATTTGTCTGACTACCTTATTTAAGACATATTTATCAACCGTGACTTTTTAAAAAGTTGCTAAAGTTGTCACAATCTTACTCTAAATGGGTGGCAAAGAAAGAGGAGTAACATCTCAAGATAGAACTGTTAGACTTAGATTTTGTGACATTTGGTAAATCTGGTACAAATTATGGCAATGCAGACTCCTGCAAAACTGTCTAAAATTCACCTCATGATAAGACTAAAGTGTTTTTTTTCAACAAACATCCATGAATTTATCTATAATTCAAATTAAGAGCAGACACAACTGACACAGAGTAAGGGCTCATTCAGACGACCGTATGAATGAGTCCACCTCCGCTCCGCAATTTTGCGGAACGGGTGCAGACCCATTCATTTCAATGGGACCAAAAAAGATGCGGACAGCACACCGTGAAGCTGCCCGCATCCGTGGTTCCATTCCATGGCTCTGCGGAAAAGATAGACCATGTCCTATTCTTGTCCACAATCTCGGACAATCATAGGCATTTTTTACTATGGGGTCCGCAAATTGAACATATTTTTTTGCACGTCCATTCCGTGGTCTTCGATTCGCTCATCACTAATCATAATTGCGTAATGGATATTTTTGCTCTCCATGTGTAATTTGAGAACAGTTTTAAACTATAGCATGTCTATAAAGTATGCCGAGGCATTTTTTTTTTTACTGTTTAAAGGGCAAAATTAGTCCTATAGATGTTTTTTGAACATATAACTTACTATCTATAAATTACCTGTATTTATATTATTGATGGTTCTAACAAGGGTTAAAATTTTCAGATTACCTAATACAAATGTGTATGGTAAAAAATATACTCATAGAAATATATGTACTGTAACTTGATATACTGTATTCCATAAATGTTATTTTTACTCCTTCTGCATGATATTTTAAGGGTTCTCCGACAACCTTTTGGTCGAATCTTCTTTGCTGGCACAGAGACAGCCACTGAGTGGAGTGGATATCTTGAAGGAGCAATCCAAGCTGGAGAAAGGGCTGCCAGAGAGGTATTTGTTTTTTTTTGGGGGGGTTTCAATGGGATTATGAATTGTTAGAATTCAGAATAGTATACACCCTGCATACCAAAATAAGTTCTGGCCCTAATTCATCATGATTGACGAATGATAAGCCAGTCTTGATATCCCCTGCATGAGGATGCATTTAATTTATGATGAAGCTCAAGTCTTATCAGAAATTAAGACCCTCTTCTAGCAGTCTGTGCTGATGTAGATTTTATTCAGGAAAAACTCCCATAAGTGATGATAAATGTGTCACCCCCACCCAAATCTTTTCAGAAAACAATAGTGAATAACTTTAATCCTTGGCACAATCTCTTTGATTTATATTTACAGGTATGTATTTACTTATTGGTGGGCCTAAAGGTGACTATACACATAAGTCTGAAGTTGATCAAAACAGATTCAACCAAAATGATAATTCATCGGGTGAAATTTAACAATGAACTATCAAGTTAGCCAACCAATGACAGACTGTCATTTCCTGGAACAAGGTTGGCCGATCAGATGCCCTCCATCTTTGAATCCCTCAGATGCTGCTGATCGCAACATCTGACAGTCACATTGAGGCCTTTCAGGGGTTAAAAATACATGCTCACCTCATCCATTTGCTCGCCGAGAACCCAAATCTCGCAGGTGCTGATGTCACCATGTCATCACGCTGGCCAGGCGTGGGGACGTCATTACTGATGATTTCACCGCACCCGTCCAGCGTGATGACGTGGTTTCATCACACGTTAGCACACCAATCAAGATGACCGAGTGGTGGCCTCTCCGCAAGCAAATAGATGAGGTTAGTATGTATTTTTTTTGTTATTTTACTGCTGTTTCAGGAAAAATTTATTCATTACCACGATGCACAATGAAATTCAGCTTCACGACGAATCAAATTTTCCTTGAAATTCGGATTGAAGTCCACTTCATTAACTTCGATTCGTTCAACACTAATCAATATTTTTAGTGCCGCGTGAAAGACGCAGTTTACACAGAGCAATTATCAGGAATGAGCATTCATAAGAACATGCATTCACAATAATTGGCCCAATCCCTGGCTTGTGTGAAAGAGCCCTTTTAGGTTTCCTATGGTAAACAACTCCAAAGCATGTTTCCTCATATACCAAAATTTACAGTTAGCATTATGCATGAAGGCAGGAACAATTGTCATGGAATTTTCTTTGCCCTTGTGGGTCAAGTATAAGCGTGTATGCCATGTAACAGCAGTATGTTAGTTTTCAGACTCCAGAAGAAGTTAGGTATAGAAAATTCTATTTCACAAAAGCAGTATAGTCGACCAGAAGGGAAGAATATGGAAAATTTAAAGGGGATTGACTGAGATAATTAAAAATCTTGAGTCGAAAAATTGCTTAAAAAAATTATACTCACCCCTGTCTCTAGCATAATTTTCTGCAGCACTGGTCAGATTCTCCTGCTGGTGACATATTGGTGCGTCCACTGCAACCAATCACTGTCTGCTGCAGTGGTCACATGCCATATCCAGGCACATCAACACTGCTGTTTGTAAACAAATAGAGGAGGAGAATCTGACTAGTTCAGTAAAGTACAACGCTGGAAAAAGTGGTGAGTATAATGTTTTTTTGGGTTTTTTTTAAGAAATTGTAGGGCTTGTCCCAGATTTTTTATTATCTTGGACAACCCCTTAAATTTTTTGGAAAGATGTTATCAGTGCAATGTTGAAGTTCACTGATATTTTCAGTCTGATCCATCCTTTGGCTGTTTGGAGATTGCATAGCTGTATGCTTGGATTTATACAATTGGCAGCAGAGGTTATGGCTGAAATAGCTGAACCCACTAATATAACGTGATGTCCATGTACCATAATAAAGGTATGCTACTGTTTGGAAAGTAATCACAATATTATTTTTACATAGTTATTAAGTTGTTATTACACAGTTCTGTTAATGGTGTTGTCTAGATTTTATTTTTAAGTGATGGCCTATCCATAGGATAGATCATCACTAGCTGATCAGCAGTGGTCCGTCCCTGCACCCCTGCCAATCAGCTGTGTAGCTCAGTTGACAGAAGTCAGCCCCAGAGCTAGACCGCACCAGCAACACTGTTGCGGCGGGAGATCACTACCACAGAGTAAAATTGAAGTCAATGGGGTAGCGCTTTAGTAGTGAGCTCCCGCCACTATAAAGTCTATGGTGCTGTGTAGCTCTGGCACTAACGTCTGTCAATGGAGCTACACAGACCAGCTGAATAATGGAGGTGGAGTATCAGACCCCCTCCTATCATCTAGTGATGGCCTGTCCTTGTGATAAGACATCACTTAAAAAATTCTGGACAACCCATTTAATATTCTGTATGTTCTGTGGATAAAATGTAATTAGAATCTATTGTTACTTAATTGGTAATCTCTGTAACCTATACTACGAACTGTGTTTCAGATCTTATTTGAATTGGGAAAGATTTCAGAAAGTGATATATGGATGCCAGAGCCACAGTCATTGGTAAGAACTATGATTCTGAATTGTATGTCCCTTTTCTTTGCTGGACAGTCAACTGTACTAACGTGCATGGTGTACAACAATAAAATCTGCATAGATTTAAGGGCAGGCTGCAGATTTTCAGATCCATATCATCCCCTATACATTACTGCTTCCCACCATGCCATGGATTTCATTTCATCTATTATAATGCAAATTGTGCAGCAAACTTAGGATTTAGGCAATTTCGGCACGTGTACACAGCCTAATCATGTAAATAAAATTTTATTCAGCTAGCAAGAGAATAATTTTTATTTAACAGTGTTAATGACATCTAATAACATCACACATACTGTCATATATAATAGATGCAGCAGGGAAAACAGACCACATTTCCTACACTATTCTTCTTCTAGTAGTCTACACAGCAGCATATACATTAGGATTTGTCTTCTTACCATGTGTATTGGACAGGAGACATGAAGAGTTAATACATAAAAATAAAAAAAAGAACCATGTCTATAAAAGGGCCACCGCATCCCACTGTGCATTTCTAAAGACAACACCACTAAAATCTGAAAATTAAACTTTACTGGGAGAGAAAGTATGTAGAACTATTTGATCTACAGAAAAGAACAGACATCCTTCACAGCAGCATGCATCCATGGGAATGTAGCCTGATTCAGGATGAAAAATACTGCCCAACAAAACTGAACAACCAAATGAAGGGTTCACTCTCACCAAGAAGTCCAATTTGTAATGGTCTTCAAAGGTATTAGGTGCGCTTCCTAATCCCATCAAGCACATGCCATCATCTAGAAACAGAGCATGTCCTGCTCATGTGACTGTGGTAGAGTTAGCAGTGTTGTCTTCTGGATCAGACCTTCCTTTGCTTTTAAAACAGATGATAAAAAGTGTGTCTTAGCCCCCTAGATTTGGTAAGTTTGAAAGTTTTCTCCCTTTTCCTTGGGCTGCATGTAAGCCCAAACAAAAGAATCTTTCACAAACCTTCAGTGTGGCATAGGTAAATATACTGAAGTGAAAGGGGCTGAGCGCGATACCAAGCACAGCCGCTACATAATGTACACAAAACTGATTGGCGGGGGTCAGAAAACCCTTTTAAGGTAGACCCCATTTTTCTGCCTGCTGATCAAACACTTCTGGATCCCATAGCAATGAATAGAGAGAGCACCACAGGCATGACTACCTCTGTATTTACTGCATCGCGTGACAGGGTCCAGTTCTTGAAATAGGAGTGAGTCTTAGAAGTGAAACCCAAACCTATCGGCCATTTATGGCCTATCCTGTGAAAGTGAGAGAACCCCTTTAATGGGTTGCCATGTCTTAGGTTTGCCAATCAGAGTAGTGAGTTCCTGGTTTGATGAGAGATCCTGTAAGTGCCATATGAGTTCTGAATGAAGAGGCCTGGGATGCCACTTGGACCTTGGGACCTCATCTATCGTTGCCAACATGAGACCAATTGTTTGCATGATCTGGCGAATACAAACAGGTCTGGGTTCTAACAGGCTTTGAATCTCAAGTTAAAAACATTGCCAAGACTGAGAGACATTTGTTTAGGATCCACTACAAAGCCTTGGAATTGACACTTCCAGGTCTGGTGAGGTTGTACTTTTCAATAAATTAACATTTTTACATTCTCTTGCTTGCTCAGTAAAATTTTATTTAAATGATTAGGCTGTGAATGCAATTGCATATATTTACATGTCTAGAACTTAATCGAAATCTGCGGGAAAAAATGTTGCTGCAGATATCACTCTTTGTGTTGCAATGGGGGAAATCTGTGGAACTTCCAATTTGTCCAGTTCTGACCTTTGATTGGACAGCACTGCTGACATGAGCAGTCCAGGACAATCCAAGGGCAGCAGGAAGTGTCTTGGGCTACCAAATGCAAGTTGGGCATCTGGTAGTCTGAGAAGCAGTGCTGCCATCTTGGATGGCAGAAGAGGAGCCCGGGAATTGATGGATCTGTCATCTAAAACTGTTGATTTCCAAAGCAAAGGGGCTCTATAGCATGTTCAAATATGTTTTCTAAACTCCATTGCACTGTACTTTGTTGTGGGTTTTAGGTGCAGCAGCCTCACAGAAAATCTGCAACAAATACACTACATGTAAACAAGGGCTAAAAATCTGTGCCCCATAAATTGTTCTGTCCACAGGTGGTTGTTTAAATACATATGGTATGTCAAATTATGTAAAATGTCTAGGATAGGTTTCACATGAGTGAAATACTGTAGACCTGCCTTAAAGTCATACATCTTAGCCCAACCACTAATGATCCAAAGAGAAAGTATACATTTTTTTGAAGCTGTTAGTTGAAAACACTTGTACATGTACATTGTAGGATATGCATCATCTACACTATTTGGGTCAAGTATAATTGTTTCAGTTCATTTTTAATATAGTGTAGATATAGGGTTGTTAAACATTTTTGTAATATACTTTATTAGGGAAAACTCTATCTTTGTACTAGAAAAGTTCTGTCGCGAACCAGCGGGTGTGAAGCCACTGTGCCACGTGACCAACCCCCTCTCAGGGCGTTGTCTAAGTTAACCCCTCGTTCTTCACAGTTCCCTTGATGGTGGGCATAGACATGGGTGCACCGCCAATGAGGCGAGGTGAGGCAATTGTCTCAGACGCCTCCAGGAAGGAGCAAATGGGGGGCAGCGGAAGGGCCATAGCCAATGGACGCTCTCATCTCTGCATATTCTACTTAGTCGCTGTTCTCAGGACAGCAATACATTAGAATGCTGTGGTGGGGCACAGGAGCCATGTCCCCCTACCCTATTGTTCCCTCTAATAGGCTTTAGTGCTAGTTTATGTAGTCTATCAGAGGCTGGTATCATCATCATTGCGCTGCCTGAGCCAGGCTGCATACAGCTCAGGGCACAGACTGGAAGAGGTCTGTGTCTTGTACTGCATTGCTGACAGCAGAATAGAGGTGAGTATTTGAGTTTATTATTTTTATTTGGCAGCATGCTGTTGGGCCACAATGGGGGAGGTCATTATTTTGTTACTGGGGGAAGCAATATGGGGGCATTGGGGGTTCTAAAAAGTAGCAATTTTTGTATTGGCACACATTATAAGGGAGCCACTGTGGGGGCATTCGTTCTATTGGAAGCACTAAAAAGGGCAGTCATTTTTTTTTTACTGACACGTTATAAGGGAGCATTTTTTGTACTGGCACATACTGGCACACACTAAGCAGGAATTATTTTAGGGGCCATTTTTGTACCGGTACACATTATAAGGGGGTATTTTATTTGTATAGGCACACATTATAGGGGGAATTATTACTACTGAGGACATTGGGGTGGACTACAGGGGACATGATTAGGAAATTGGCCACTATGGGGGCATTATTACTTCTGAGGGCAAAATTAAGGACTTTATTATTACAGTGGGGGGCACCCTGACACAGTAACAACTTAGCACAATTATTTTTGGAGGACACTATGTTTATGACACTATGGGGGTCATTTATCAAACTGGTGTAAGGTAGTACTGTCTTAGTTGTCCATAGCAACCAATCAGATTCCTAATTTAATTTTCCAAAGGAGCTGTCCAAAATGAAAGTTGGAATCTGATTGGTTTATAAGGTCAACTAAACCAGTTCTACTTTACACCAGTTTTATAAATCACCCCTATAAGTGTCAGGGACGCATAGTTATTAATTAGGGCACGGTGTACCAATAATTATTCAAAGGAGCACTATCTCTGTGCTACTAGTATTTTCCGGTAGACTGTTTCTGCAGTATAGTTTTTTAGCATTCTATGTAATGTTTTTCAAGTGTGCCTTTAACAGTAGGGCTGGAGGGAAAGGGTTAGGTTAATAATTTAGCATGTTTAACTGTTTCAGTTTTCACTTCAGGCAGCAGAAAGACTAGGTCCACCCCTGGGGATAGACTTTCTGGCAGGAACACCAGGTCGCTACCTCTTGAGGAGGACTGGCACATGAGGCAGCTGGTCCAGATGGACCAGGTGGTACCAGTGCAAGGTATCAGAGGTACAGTCATAGTCAGCAGGCTGAGTCCTAACCAGGAATGAAAGTGGAGGACTGAAGGATGAAGCAGAGGTGAAGTCAAACAATCAATGGGTCAGGGCAGACGGAACAGGTACAAGTCAGGCAAACCGGATGAGCAACAGGGAAGTCGAGACAGAGCAGGTAAAGATCAAACAGGTACCGGAGTCCATAAATACAAGCATAGGTCAGGTATGCAGGAGCACCAGCACAGAAAACAGCAACCTTTGCAGGACACAAGGACCTTTGACGCTTAGGCACCTGGGAAGGGGGCTGGACCTTTTATATAGCTGCAAGAGTGCTAGGATTGGTCAGCATGGTCACATGTGCAAAACCCATAAATCACAGGAAGTGATGTGTGTCAGCTTTTAAGGAAGTGCTACAGACTGGAAATCATGCTGTGCCTAGAACTGTAAGGAAACTGTGGAGCAGATTCCAGAATGCCTGTAAGGACAGAGCCCAGGACTGTGGCGGTGAATAGTGAAACAACGGCAACTGATGATCACTGTCGAACACAGAGTCCAGGACCGCAGTGGTAAGTAGGGGAACATTGGTGGTCAGCAAGCGCAGTTACAAGTTCTAACTAAAAGTTCTAAAAAGTATTGCTAAGGAGAGTCCGTATTTAGTCTTCAGTTCTCCTGAGTACTGAAGATGCCTGTGTATAACATTTAAAGGTCCATTCTGCCTCTTGTCACTACCCCAACCCCATCTATATGTGCCCTAACTATCACTACCTATCACCCGGCTTATCTGACTTGTTACATACAGGCGTCTTCAGCGCTCAGTAGAACTGAAGGCAGAATCTCTGTTTTAGAGCATTGCTAAGAAGACTCGTTAAACCCTATTTTCTTGTACAATTAAACATCCCCCCCATCCTAAAGTATATTACAAAAATGTTTAACATCCATGTCCCTACACTAAATAAAAAATTAACTGAAAAAATAGTTACACTTTAAATAGAATAGAAGTATTATATATCTTATTAGTCAAAAGAAGGAAAATGTTATTTCTCAAATTAAGAATTTTTGCTACTTTTTGTGAAGTGAGTATTGTCATATTAGTTTATTTTACATTAATGAAGTTATAGTTCATTATATATTTTTTTAAATGATATGTGTATAACATGTTTTCTTTGGCTTTTTATATTATGGCAGGATATTCCAGCCACTCCAATTACAACTACATTTTGGGAAAGAAACTTGCCATCTGTGGGTGGTTTACTGACGCTTGTTGGATTTTCTGCATTTGTAACATCAACAGTGGTTTTAGGTCTGACGGTTTGCAAAAAAGGACTTCTCATTCGGAATTAAAACTTACTATATTCCATTTCTAGTTAAAAATTACCATGTATGAAATATCTCAAGATAATATCTCATTTCATAAATGAACAGTTTAAATCATGTTTTTTATAATCCCCATGCAGCTTAACTGGCTTTATTTCAATGATCGAAAGGATATGGGCACCGTTGCACTGATTTATATTTATTGTGCACTTGCTTCATAAATGCAAATTTATTCAATTTTCTATATAGTCTTCATTCTATCACATTGCTGCTGCAGAATGTATGCAACCCCATCAACTAGCTATCTATCCTGCTAGGGGCTCATGCACATGAACGTAAGGGCTCCGTGCCCATGTTGTGAACCTCAAATAGCAGTCCAGAATGCACGGGCATCGGCCGTGTGCACTCTGTGCTGCATATGCGGACCCATTGACTTGAATGGGTCCGCAGTCCGCAAGATACGGCCAAAGATAGGACATGTCCTATCTTTTGCGGTGCGGAGGCATGGACCCAAAAGCCCATATAAGCACTTTGTGGTGTTTCCATGGGCTTACGGTCTGTAATATGGGTACAGAGCACTTCTGTTCGTGTGCATGAGTCCTTAATCTGACAGAAATCCAACATCACACTGACTCTGGCAGTGTTAACTCGCTGATCTACAACTCCTTTTTCTCCAATACAGAAGATCAAAGTGTAGAAAAGGGGGGAAAGCATTTGAGATATTAGGGATTACAGATCACACAGACTTTAGGTAGGGGAAAAGCACTCCAAAGTAGTCTGAAAGGAAAGAGTCGCATAGGCTTTGTATGAGTGTAGAGAAAGAACTCTCAGAAGACTGCAGGGGTGAGGCAAAGGACACACTCCTCAGCATTAGTTTCTGTTAACACAAGGCAACCTCACTGGCTGTAGAAGGGACAAAAATAAGTACAGGAGTGACACTGTACAATTACTCATGAGAGCTAGTGAAGCCAACAGCACCTTGAACACACAGATCTCACATACCGCATGTATTACTGAGAGGGACACACCCACATGAGAAAAGTCTGAAACTGGTAAAAGGTTGTAAACTATATATCAGGGGTTCTTAAAATGAGGGAATGAAGACTGCAGTGTGAAACATAGTGCAGTATTTTTAACTCAAGGTAACCACTAACAATTGTGAAAAAAATGTTTTCCCACATCAAAGTTGTCCATAGCCTTTAAATCAGGTGTGCATTGCCTGTTACTGATATCCCAATGTTGGCTTTTTATAATGGATTCTTTATCTTATTTTTGTTAATTTGACGCTATTTTGTAAGGTAAGAATCTTGACAAATGGTAAAAACAACATTCTAACCTAGTTGAATTTCTTTGTGATGGATGCACAGTAGATGTAACATTATTTTCTATATTGAAACATCAATGTTGCAATGTGGTTTCAGTAATCCTTCATCTTATTCATGACTTGCAGGTAATAATTAAAAATATATAAATACCTCAGAACATTTCATGTATTATAAAGTACCTCTTTACAGGTATCCCAGGGAGACATTTATCAAATCAGATACTGTACATCAGTTTTGTGGTCTAAAAAAGTCATGGCAACTGCGACATTTCATAACCCTCGCCACTTTTCACTGTGGCCTATGTATAAGAGCTAAAAATGAGCTCGAGTGAGTTAGACCTGGATTATGGCTCATTTACTAAGTATGACTTTAGCAAAAGTCGAAACCTACACCAGGAAACCCCCAGGCGTATTTTTACACATATACCGGTAGGTGTAAACCACATTGCTCTCATGCCAAATATATATTTTTATGGTGCACTATTTCATAAATGTGGTGCAGGCACACAAAGCCGGACTTAAAACTGACACAAAATAACCTCAAATGATAAATGAGCCCCATATGTCTAAGAACAATATTTTGCACATACAGTAGATGTTTTATTTATCTATTGTTATGTGTATCTTTTACCAGTGTATTTTCCTTAAGTTACTTTAAACCATTATCCCAAAAATGTAGAAAGCATCTGATGTGCTATGTGCATTTTGTGTTCTGAATACACTGTCCACATGCTGTGATTTAGTATGTGCAGCACAATATCATAACCTTTCATGTACTTTGATGTGGTCAGTTTAAATAGTGGGAACTTAACTGGTCTAGTACTGTACATAGAAGAGCTTAGAAAGTAGAGGTTTGGCACCCAGGCCAGATTTCCATTCATTTCTATCGGAGTTCCGGCGATAGCCGAGCACTGTAGTTGGCTATCTCCGAAACTCCCATAGAAATGAATGGATCGGCCCGCCGCATGTGTGACCGGCTGCTCTGATCATTTCAGGGGAGCAGCAGGGAGCCTGCAGGGGGTAAGGGGCAGTGACTGGTGGGGTTGCCAAAAATAGGACCCCCACCAATCATAGTTATCCCCTATCCTGTGACTAGGCGATAACTTTTGACTACCGGAATACCCCTTTAAGGCTGCTGACAGAGGTGGTTACAGATTGCTTCTGTCTGACAAACAGTCACTGAAAAGTCATGCTGAATAGTCAATGGTGTCACAATGCGAAATGCAGCGACTGCATCACAGTTACCGCATGTCGTATTGCGACACCATTGACTATCGTTACCAAAAATGTAGAGTGACTTTCCAGCGGCAAGAAGATGCGCAATACCAGTCAACGTGTAGCTGTTCCCTTAAGGACAGATACTACTATTTTTTTTTTTCACTCCTGATTTAGGCTTCCAGATGAAACCTGATTGTGAGTCTGTACCCTATGGGGAGTTGCATAATAGGACAAGCATTCGGTACCTGACATCTAAACCCAGTACGCTTTGGCACATAGAAAAGCTGGATCTGCATGCAGGTTACTGCTAACAGACGGCCTGCATGTGTACTACCTGTAAGTCTTAGAAGGAATGCAGGTGACTCAGAATGAACACACGTAGGATGCTGGATTAAAGGGTTGGAGATCACTTTAATCCATGATTTCCTCCATATGTAGCATGTGCGTCAGGTAGCTTAGCTCCTTTTCCCTAATACATCGGTGATACTAGGTAAAAATTTCAAATGCATAAACAGCAAACCTGCAGAAAGTTATAACTTCACATTTGCCATTGTTTCAAATGGCAAGTACAGGTGGAGCTAGGAAGTTAGCAGTAATCCAGAAGTGGATCTTGTAGGCAGGTTGCACAGCCTTAAAAATTGCTTATTATATCAGTCTTTTAACTCATCAGCCTTGACACTGCTGATGACATCACTGTGTGCTTGAGTTCTCAATCTACTCTTGACTGTTAATAATGATGACTCTTAAGACATCTTTTTGGTAGTACTTTTGTAACCCACTTTCCAAACTGGAATTTTCTTATGGTACTCTTATATAGCTCAGTGCCAGGCCAATAATGAACGCTGATTGATAGTGTATACTGAAAGTTGATCAGGGTTTATTGAAAGTGTTTTTCACGTAGCCAAGGTTAAGTGATAGACATTATGCTCGCTATTATGATTATTTGTCCCCCATTAAGTTTGCATGTTTACACAGGGCAATCACCCAATAAACAAGCGTTTTGCTAATTTTTCCGGTGATTGCCATCATCTTTATAAGGGACAATTATCAGGAATAAGCATTCATGTGAATGTTAACCCGATCCTCAGCCAATGTTAAAGAGACCTTATACATGCAAACTTGAATATCTCATTAGAAAGAAGATAATAAAGTGAGTGGAAATTAAATAATCAGTGGACATTTTGGAGCATAACATTTATCTATGTGCATTGCCCTGTGTTGTTGATGAATATATATTAACTATATCTTTCCAATAGCGGATAGCTATACAAGACCAATTGTAATTGTGGCTAATACAAGTTATTAGAAGTCAAATATGCAGTCAAAATAAGTAATTTAGTTATAATTACATTGACATGTTCTTGACTACTAATGTGCTTTAAAAATAAAGTATACAAAATAATAAAGAGTAAGAACTTGCGTGATATACTGTTGAATCTATTAATGTTTGGGTATTGATTGTGCATTGTACAATGTGTTAATGTTATGACTTTGGAAATCTATAAATGTATCATAAAATATTCAAATATTAAAGTGCTGTATTGGATAGCGAGTATTTTGATGAAGATAGTGTAAGCTGACGATTTTTCTTTCTAATTCCAACTTCTCATCTAAAAAAGTTACTTTTTACTCCACATTCAGGCATTACGTACACTGTGGATGCAACTCTAGCCAGTGTTTTGGATCAGTGAGGTGCTAGGTGTCAGACCCCAACTTATCTGATATTGGTGACCTCGGTTATTAATATCTAGAACTTGGAAAAACCCTTTAAGGGCAGCCTTAAATGGGGACTATTATCTCAAATACCAAGTGATGGGCTGCTGTATCTGTATACACTGCAGGCATCATAAAAGTAATTACACTACAAGGAAATATATGTAGTGTACAGGGCTTGAGGAATGTTGTGCATGACAAGGATTTACTCTTTGGTATTTTTATATCCTTGTGTCATGTATGTGAGTCTACAATAGGACACATACATTTTGGCGTCTTTTCCGTCCTTTCTTCTGCCCTGTGGTTGAAAGATCATTTGGTTAATACTTACCTGTCCATTGCATCGCTGATGCTGCCATCTCTGTTGCATTTACTACAGTATAATGCAGCTGCACATGAAGACTAGGGAACCTATCTGGTTGGGACTCAATCGACAAAGCATGCAGCCTGCATGGAGATGGCAGCATCAGCAGCTCGACCGATGGGTAAGTATTAACCAAGCAAACTTTCTTCCAAGGACAGAAGAAAGGACACATTTTGTAAAAAGCTGAGATGACTAATTTAAATGTGTTTATGAGTGTACCTGTCTTTTGAGGTGACTTTCCACAATAAATTGTGTGTTTGTACATGAAGACTAACAATACATCTTGCTGTTATATGATTTGTATTCTGCATTTTCCTCCAATTTTCGCCTCTGCATGTGGAGTAAACAGAGGAGAGACTGCTCTCTCTCTCTCACTCAGAAGCATCTTAGAGGACATTATACTGGACACTATTAATATGAATAAAACATTTCCAAAGATAGAGTTATCAATGAATTAACAGTAACTGAAAAGTTTAGGAGCAAAAGGCAGAGGATAAAAGCACCATGATCAATGGAGAAAGAAGCATTTTTCTCCGATAAGATATAGTACAAATTTTTAGATATTTTTGTGGACCATTAGTTCACCAAGCCGAATATACATAGCGCTGAGGAACAGTGATAAATGTACTAAAAAATTAAATTATATCAGCCCTTCCTAGATTTCGGAGATTAAATGCTGCCTATTGCTATTCCTTTAATGATCTAGGTTTGGTAGGTTCAGTAATACTATGAAGGGATGAAAGGGTATGTATTACAGCCATAATCCAGAAGCTAAAATGCATATTACAGCAATGTGAAGCCAGAGTAAAGTAGATATCCAAGCCAGTAATAACTACTAAGACTTGTTACAGGGTCATCTCAATAAATTAGAATATCATTGAAAAGTTAATTAATTTCAGTAATTCAATTCAAAAAAGGGAAACTCATATATTGTATAGATTCATTACACATAGAATGATCTATTTTAAGCATTTATTTACTGACTCAAAATTCAATGTCTCAGAAAATTATAATGTTTTGAAAAACCACACTCTACTAAACTATTCAACACATCCAAAGGTATCCCGAGCCTTTAAATTGGCCCTCAGTCTGGTTCAGTAGGCTACACAATCAAGGGGAAGACTGCTGATTTGACAGTTGTCCAGAAGACAGTCATGGATACCCTTTACAAGGAGGGTAAGCCATAAAAGGTCTTTGCTAAAGAAGATGGCTGTTCACAGAGTGCTGTCTCCAAGCATTTTAATGGAAAGTTGAATGGCAGAGAAAAGTGTGGTAATAAAAGGTGCACAAGCAACAGGGATAATCTCAGCCTTGAAAGGATTGTCAAGAAATGGCCATTCAAGAATTTGGGGAAGATTCACAAAAAGTGAACTACAGCTGGAGTCAGTGCTTCAAGAGCCACCACACACAGACGTATCCTAGAAATGGGCTATACCGGTGCATTCCTTATGGCAAGCCACTCATGACCCAGAGACAATGTCAGACGCGTCTTACCTGGGCTTAAGTGATAAAGGACCTGATGGTTACTAAGTGGTCCAAAGTAAATATGTTTCATTTAGAAACTAACCACCTCCCATCCGCACGTTGACTATAAACGTCAGTGAGGTGGTACTCTATTTCTGAATGGACGTTCCAGAACGTCCATTCAGAAACTGCAGCTGCACGCTAATCGTGCAGCTGCTGATCGGGTTGCCCGCTGTCAGTGACAGCAGGGCAACCCTTAGAGAAGGCAGGGACAGTGTCCCTGCCTTCTGGATCGCTGCATACACAGCGCTTCCTGTTCTGGCCCGGCGGTTTTGTGACCACCAGGACCGGAGAGTGCAGGAGCTGTGTGAGGTCTTTCACAGACCTCGATCAGCCCTGCACTGAGGCTGTACAATGCTGTACAATGCTGTACAGCCTCTCTGTGGGGGTGTATTTCTCCTGTGAAGTAAATGTCCCCAGAGGTCTTGTATGACCTTAAGGGGGCGAAAAGTGTAAAATAAAAAAATAAAGTGTTAAAAAAAAAAAAGGTTTCACATGTAAAAAAAATAATTCCCCAAGTAAGGAATAAAAAAAAAGTTAAAAATAGAAAAAATAAAATAGACATATTTGGTATTGCTGCGTCCGTGACGGTCGGCTCTATAAATATATCACATAATCGACCCAGTCCGATAAACACCATAAAAAATTAATAAATATATAACTGTCAAAGCCATTTTTGTCACCTTACATCACAAAAAGTGCAACACCAAGTGATCAAAAAGGCGTATGTCCCACAAAATGGGACCAATAAAACCGTCACCTCATCCCACAAAAAATGACCCCCTACATAAGAAAATCTCTCAAAAAATAAAAAAAACTATAGCTCTCAGAACATGGACACATTAAAACATTTTTTTTGTTTCAAAAATGCTATTATTGTGTAAAACTTAAATAAATAAGAAAAAGTAAACATATTAGGTATCGCCACATCCGTAACAATCTGCTCTATAAAAATTTCACTTGACCGAACCCCTCAGGTGAACGCTGTAAAAATAAATAAATAAAAACTGTGCTAAAACAACCAATTTTTTGGTCACCTTGCCCCATAAAGTGTTATAATGAACGATCAAAAGATCATATATACCCAAAAATAGTAGCAATAAAACTGGCACCTTATCCCCTAGTTTCCAAAATGGGATCACTTATTGGGAGTTTCTACTGTAAGGGTGCATCAGGAGGGCTTCAAATGGGACATGGCATCTAAAAACCATGTGGAGTTCCTTTTCTTCTGCGCCCTGCCGTGTGCCCATACAGCAGTTTATGTTATGACCAAATGTGGGGTGTTTCTGAAAGTGAAATTTAAAAATTTGATCTCCATTTTCCTTAAATTCTTGTGGAACGCCTAAAGGGTTAACAAAGTTTGTAAAATCGGTTGTAAGCAACTTGAGGGTTGTAGTTTCTACAATGGTGTCATTTATGCGGGTATCCACTATGTAGGCCCCACAAAGTGACTTTAGACCTGAACTGGTCCTTAACCCCTTAAGGACTCAGCCCTATTTCACCTTAAGGACTTGGCCATTTTTTGCAAATCTGACCAGTGTCACTTTAAGTGCTGATAACTTTAAAACGCTTTGACTTATCCAGGCCGTTCTGAGATTGTTTTTTCGTCACATATTGTACTTCATGACACTGCTAAAATTGGGTCCAAAAAGTTTATTTTTTTTGCATAAAAAAATACCATATTTACCAAAAATTTTGAAAAAATTAGCAAATTTCAAAGTTTCAGTTTCTCTAGTTCTGTAATACATAGTAATACCCCCAAAAATTGTGATGACTTTACATTCCCCATATGTCTACTTCATGTTTGTAGCATTTTGGGAATGATATTTTATTTTTTGGGGATGTTACAAGGCTTAGAAGTTTAGAAGCAAATCTTGAAATTTTTCAGAAATTTACAAAAACCCAATTTTTAGGGACCACTACAGGTCTGAAGTCACTTTGCGAGGCTTACATAATAGAAATCGCCCAAATATGACCCCATTCTATAAACTACACCCCTCAAGGTATTCAAAACTGATTTTACAAACTTCGTTAACCCTTTAGGTGTTGCACAAGAGTTATTGGCAAATGGGGATGAAATTTGAGAATTTCATTTTTTGCCTAATTTTCCATTTTAACCCATTTTTCCACTAACAAAGCAAAGGTTAACAGCCAAACAAGACTGTATCTTTATTGCCCTTACTCTGCCGTTTACAGAAACACCCCATATGTGGCCGTAAACTACTGTACGGCCACACAGCGTGGCGTAGAGTGAAAGGTGCGCCGTATGGTTTTTGGAAGCCAGATTTTGCTGGACTGTTTTTTTGACACCATGTCCCATTTGAAGCCCCCCTGATGCACCCCTAGAGTAGAAACTCCATAAAAGTGACCCCATCTAAGAAACTACACCCCTAAAGGTATTCAAAACTGATTTTTACAAACTTTGTTAACCCTTTAGGTGTTGCACAAGATTTAATGGAAAATAGAGATACAATTTGAAAATTTCACTTTTTTGGCAGATTTTCCATTTTAATATTTTTTTTCCAGTTACAAAGCAAGGGTTAACAGCCAAACAAAACTTTATATTTATGGCCCTGATTCTGTAGTTTACAGAAACACCCCATATGTGGTCGTAAACCGCTGTACGGGCACACAGCAGGGCGCAGAAGGAAAGGAATGCCATACGGTTTTTGGAAGGCAGATTTTGCTGGACTGGTTTTTTTGACACCATGTCCCATTTGAAG
Organism: Bufo bufo; assembly: GCF_905171765.1. Classification (NCBI taxonomy): domain Eukaryota; kingdom Metazoa; phylum Chordata; class Amphibia; order Anura; family Bufonidae; genus Bufo; species Bufo bufo. The sequence continues at coordinate 183,997,209 of NC_053391.1, read as the reverse complement.
CCCCCCTGATGCACCCCTAGAGTAGAAACTCCATAAAAGTGACCCCATCTAAGAAACTACACCCCTCAAGGTATTCAAAACAGATTTTACAAACTTTGTTAACCCTTTAGGTGTTGCGCAAGATTTTATGGAAAATAGAGATACAATTTCAAAATTTCACTTTTTTGGCAGATTTTCCATTTTAATATTTTTTTTCCAGTTACAAAGCAAGGGTTAACAGCCAAACAAAACTCATTATTTATGGCCCTAATTCTGTAGTTTACAGAAACACCCCATATGTGATCGTAAAATGCTGTACGGTCACACGGCAGGGCGCAGAAGAAAAGGAATGCCATACGGTTTTTGGAAGGCAGGTTTTGCTGGACTGGTTTTTTTGACACCATGTCCCATTTGAAGCCCCCCTGATGCACCCCTAGAGTAGAAACTCCAGAAAAGTGACCCCATTTTAGAAACTACGGGATAGGGTGGCAGTTTTGTTGGTACTAGTTTAGGGTACATATGATTTTTAGTTGCTCTATATTACACTTTTTGTGCGGCAAGGTAACAAGAAATAGCTTTTTTGGCAGATTTTCCATTTTAATATTTTTTTTCCAGTTACAAAGCAAGGGTTAACAGCCAAACAAAACTTTATATTTATGGCCCTGATTCTGTAGTTTACAGAAACACCCCATATGTGGTCGTAAACCGCTGTACGGGCACACAGCAGGGCGCAGAAGGAAAGGAATGCCATACGGTTTTTGGAAGGCAGATTTTGCTGGACTGGTTTTTTTGACACCATGTCCCATTTGAAGCCCCCCTGATGCACCCCTAGAGTAGAAACTCCATAAAAGTGACCCCATCTAAGAAACTACACCCCTCAAGGTATTCAAAACAGATTTTACAAACTTTGTTAACCCTTTAGGTGTTGCGCAAGATTTTATGGAAAATAGAGATACAATTTCAAAATTTCACTTTTTTGGCAGATTTTCCATTTTAATATTTTTTTTCCAGTTACAAAGCAAGGGTTAACAGCCAAACAAAACTCATTATTTATGGCCCTGATTCTGTAGTTTACAGAAACACCCCATATGTGATCGTAAAATGCTGTACGGTCACACGGCAGGGCGCAGAAGAAAAGGAATGCCATACGGTTTTTGGAAGGCAGGTTTTGCTGGACTGGTTTTTTTGACACCATGTCCCATTTGAAGCCCCCCTGATGCACCCCTAGAGTAGAAACTCCAGAAAAGTGACCCCATTTTAGAAACTACGGGATAGGGTGGCAGTTTTGTTGGTACTAGTTTAGGGTACATATGATTTTTAGTTGCTCTATATTACACTTTTTGTGCGGCAAGGTAACAAGAAATAGCTTTTTTGGCACTTTTTTTTTTTTTTTGTTATTTACAACATTCATCTGACAGGTTAGATCATGTGGTAATTTTATAGAGCAGGTTGTCACGGACGCGGCGATACCTAATATGTATACAATTCTTTTCATTTATGTAAGTTTTACCCAATGATTTCATTTTTAAAACAAAAAAAAAGTTTTAGTGTCTCCATAGTCTAAGAGCCATAGTTTTTTCAGTTTTTGGGCGATTATCTTAAGTAGGGTCTTATTTTTTTGCGGGATGAGATGATGGTTTGATTTGCACTATTTTGGGGTGCATATGACTTTTTGATCGCTTGCTATTACACTTTTTGTGACGTAAGATGACAAAAAATTGATTTTTTTACACCGTTTTTATTTTTATTTTTTTACGGTGGTCACCTGAGGGGTTCGGTCATAAGATATTTTTATAGAGCCGGTCGATACGGACTCGGCGATACCTAATATGTATACTTTTTTTTAATTTATGTAAGTTTTACACAATGATTTCATTTTTGAAACAAAAAAATGATGTTTTAGTGTTTCCATAGTCTAAGAGCCATAGTTTTTTCAGTTTTTGGGCGATTATCTTAAGTAGGGTCTCATTTTTTGCGGGATGAGATTACTGTTTGATTGATACTATTTTGGCGTACATGTGACTTTATTGATCACTTTTATTACCTTTTTTGGGGAAGTAAGGTGGGCAAAATTTAAATTTCATCATAGTTTTTTATTTTTATGGCGTTCACCGTTCGGGTAAAGTAACATAACCGTTTTATATATCAGGTTGTTACGGACGCGGCGATACCAAACATGTGTAGGGAATTTTATTTTTTTCATTTTTAATCAGTGATAAATTTGTTTTTTGATTTTTACTTTTTTTCACTTTTTTTTACTTTTTTATTTTACCCAGACCCACTTGGTTCTTGAAGATCCAGTGGGTCTGTTGTCTGTATAATACAGTACAGTACTCTATATAGGGTACTGCACTGTATTTTACTTACACTGAACAGATCTATGCCTTCAGCACAGATCTGTTCAGCACCATGGACAGCAGGACGCCTGAGAAGGCGTCCTGTTGCCATGGGAACCTTCCCCGTCTGCCACAACTTCGCAGACGGGGAAGGGTGAGGACGGGGCTGGCGGGGGGCTGTCTGGGGGCTCTCTCCCTCTCCATCGGGGGGCTGCAAAGGCACAGCAGCCCCCTGATGGGAGAGAGAGGGTGCTCCATGAGCTGTTAACCTTTTCCATCCAGCGGTCCGTACGGACCGCTGTATGGAAAGGGTTAAACGGCTGACATCGCATCACTGATGTCAGCCGTTTATACCAGGGTGTCAGCAATGTGCTGGCACCCTGGTATACCCACTAGCCACCAACGATTATTCAATGGGAGGAGGGCGGGGGATCGCGATCCCGCCTGCAGCACCGCCCGCCTCCCTCACCGCCCGCAACCCCCCCTGCACCTCCCACCGGGCTAAAATCATTCAGAGGTGCAGGGGGGTGATAAATATATATTTTCGCCACACTAAAGTTTCTGATCGCCGCGGTCAGGGACCGCGGGGATCAGAAACTGCAGAAATCGCAACAAACCGCAGGTCTGAATTGACCTGCGGTTTATTGCGATCGCGGACATGGGGGGGTCACGGGACACCCCCGCGCATTTAGCCGAGGTGCCTGCTCAATGATTTGAGCAGGCACCTTGTTCCGATCACAGCCGGCCGGGCGGCAGTGATCGGAACAACACATGACGTACCGGTACGTCATGGGTCCTTAAGGACTCGGGAAACATGCCGTACCGGTACGTCATGCGTCCCTAAGGGGTTAAAAAGTGGGTTTTGGCAATTTTCTTAAAAATGTTAAGAATTGCTTCTAAACTTCTAAGCCTTCTAACGTCCTAAAAAAATAAAATGACATTTCCAAAATGATGCCAACATAAAGTAGACATATGGGGAATGTTAAGTAATAAATATTTTATGAGGTATCACTTTCTGTTTTAAAAGCAAATTTTTCAAAATTTTTGGTAAATTTGAGATTTTTTCATAAATAAAGGTTAAATATATTGACTCAAATTTATGACTATCATGAAGTACAATGTGTCATGAGAAAACAATCTCTGAATGACTTGGATAAGTAAAGGCGTTCCAAAGTTATTACCACATAAAGTGAGATATGTCAGATTTGCAAAATTAGGCCTGGTCAGGAAGGGGGCAAATGGCCCAGATGGGAAGTGGTTAAGGTCCCAGATTCTGGGTGAAGAATAGAGAGGAATACAATTCAAGTTGCTTAAGGTCTAGTGTGAAGTCTTCATAGGCATGATGGTTTGGTAAGCAATGTCATCTGCTGGTGTTTGTCCTCTGTGTTTTATCAAGTCCAAAGTCAGCATAGTCATCTACCCAGAATTTTAGAGCAATTCATGCTTCCCACTGCTGACAGGCTTAATGGAGATGCTGATTTTATTTTCCAGCAATACCTGGCACCTTGCCACATTGTCAAAAGTACCAATACCTGGTTTAATAACCAGGGTATCACTGTGGTTGATTGGCCAGCAAACTCGCCATGACCTAAACCCCAAAGAGTATCTATGCATATTGTCAAGAGGAAGATGAGAGGTACCAGATCCAATTATGCAGATGAGCTAAAGGCCACTATCAAAGCAACCTGGGCTTCCATAACAAGTATGCAGTGCCACAGGCTGATTGCCTCCATGCCATGCCGCATTGGTGTTTATAGTGTACATACTTTTCACACTTTTCAGTAGGCCAACATTTCTATGTTTAAAAATAATTTTTTAATTGCTCTTATATAATATTCTAATTTTCCAAGGTAACTTTTGGGATTTTAGTAGCTGTAAGCCCTATAATCATCAACATTAACTGAAATAAATGCTTGAAATAGATAACTCTGTGTGTAATGAATCTATAGAATATATAAGTTTTTTAAATTGAATTGCTGAAATAAATTAACTTTTGGATGATATTCTGATTTATTGAGATGAAATTTTTTGTAGCCTGGAAATTGAGTCATTTCTAGTGGATTCTTGATAGTTTTGTTGCAAATTATAAATTGTGAACACAATCAAGTTTTATTCATTAAGATCATCATGCACTATGATGTGCCGTGGCTATTCCTGAGCCACATTAGCACGCCGACTCTCAAACTAGAGAGTGCGACTTAGGAAGGCTTTATGTGTTTGGTGCTATACACCTTATCAGCCCCTGAGGAAGTGCACTATCTAGTGCACAGAAAAGCGTCGAGCCTTATTTGATTTACACTTTTGACAGTTGGCTGTGTATGAGCCATTATCAGATGTCCACCTCACCGGCCTAAGTCAGGCACCATTGCAGTTGTACACAGCGGATGGCAGAGTGCACGACCATACCCTGTGTGACAATCAAGTATCCAGTAGCAACTTTGTTGCGGTCTCTGTATTCTGTGCTGGATACTCTGCTCAGGTTTTACCCTATTGTTACTTTGGGACATAGTGGCATAATATACATCATATGCCACGCATTGCCCAATGCGACATATTTTTTAGTAGGGTCTTTACCTTGGGTATGGGTTGTATCTCTGGATATTGGCATAAAGTGTATCCAAGACTGGCAAAAGCTTCATTGGTATTGACTGCTAGTTTAGCGCTATACCTAGGCAGTCTCAGTGGACCCTACATATTATCTGACGCCCAGCAAGCCCATCATTTTGTACGGTTTTAGGCCACACACCCGTGTTATGTATTTTTAATCATACCGTCATTAATAAACTTTTTTGTTTTATTTTAACGTCCTCCACTATATTTGCTCATTATCTACTACGTGGACGTATACTTTCTCACTATTTAATTAGGTTTCATTTTCGGTGCAAACATTTGAAAATAAAATTCTCTAGAATTTCTTAACTAAATTGCAGAATGTATTCAAAGTATTAATAGTGGGTCCTTTTTAACTTTTGTTGAACACATTGCTGAAGTATACTTTTTTGTAACCCAGTAGTTTGTGCCTTGAAAGAATTTCATTAAGTGCCTCTGTGGCAGTGTAATGAACTAAATTGTGAAATGATATTTGTGGAGTAGTTATTTCTGGGTTTGAGAAATAAACAGATTTAATCTAAAAAAAATATACAGTTTAACACTTGTGTCTTTTCATGATTACTATAAGACTTTGAGACTATTGTATGTAAATCCAATGAATATAAATGGCATTCATATTTTGATGAAATAACATTGCAATTCTTGTGATATTTTTCATTAATAAAAAATATATGCATAAAACCAAGTTTATATGCAGTGCTGTGCATATAAAAAAAAAGTGTAAAGACGTGAAAACAAAGTAAAATTTTTGCAGAAAGATCTGTGATTAAAACATGTTCCATACATGGGGTTTTTGTTGCAGCATGTGAATTTTTTTTGTTTTTTTTTATCATCCCCATTCAAATACACATATGAAACAGAACAAATATCTAACTTGTAGCCCAAATGTAGAATTTGGCACCAAGACCGCCAAAGAGGTGTTTGGGGGCCCCCTTATGCTATACCTAAGAAAAATTCTAGTGTGCACAATGTTCTTCTGAAAGAATACCCAATAAGCAAATCTTAGGTACACAAGGGATTCATTGTGATATGATCTGCGAGTTTATATAGATACAGTCTCATATCAAGTGCCAAAAATCAGCTCTTCTGCAATACTGTGGAGTAGTGTTGAGCGAATCAAAGATAAATTAATTGATTTAGATCCGAATTTCAGGAAAAATTTGATTTGCCGTGAATTTCCTTGCACTTCGTGGTAACAAATCTATATTTCTTGAAAGGGTGGGGGGGAACCTCATCCGATTGCTCTCGGAGAGGCAGTCACATGCAACTTGATTGAAGATGCTGCGTGAAATCAGTGATGATGTCACCACGTCAGGCCAGCGTCATTGTGCAAGATTTCACCCGGTGTCTTCAATCAAGATGGCTGCGACAGCCTCTCCGAGAGCAAATGGATAAATATGTTTTTTTTTTAAACCAGATTAACCTCTGAAAGGCCTTTATTTTAATCTCAGATGCTGTGATCAGTGATGAATGTGGCACCTGAGGGGTTCAAAGACAGGGGGACGGCGCGATAATTTTTTACCGTCATTGCACCCGCTACATACAAAAGAATGCGTTTTGTGGTGAAGTAATTCATCACTAATCGAATGTCTTTGTGAAATTCAGCAAAGCTGCCAAATGGAATTTTTCAGAACTCCACTCAACACTACTGTGGAGCTTCCGAAAATAACCTAGTAAGCGTGCTCAGCTAATTTCAGAAGTCCCCTAGCAGTGAATGGAGAGAGACACACATGTGCAGCCACATTGGTGTATAACAATGTTTAGGTGGGCGGCATATGTCAAAGTCATGTCTACATAAATGTCTGGACCTAAGATTTCCCAGAAGAAAAATTAACTTAGGCACTATTGCTTCTGTCAACTAGTATTATTATTGTAGTGCATCCTGCTGCCATCTCTTTCCTGGATGTGTGATACACGTAACCCAACTTCCACATAATGCAAAAGAAAACCCAATTCATCACATCAGGCCACCATTTTCCATTGCTCTATCATGCAGTTCTTATGCTCAGGTGCCCTTTGTATACAAACTGAAAAGAATGGCGTGGTATTAAACAAGCAGGAAGTGCTCAAACCCACATGCAGTTGTGCATATATATAGGGGAGCAAATCCTGCACTTGTGGCCCGTTGCTAATGACGATCCCCAGCAAAAATGCATACAGTGGAGGATGACCGCAGCGAACCACAAGTACCACAATAGACATCCTACATAAGATAGCAATTATGTGGATGTGATAATCAATATAACAATATAACAAAATAATAGCAAAGACAGGTGCACTCTGCGGTCTTCCTAAACCCTCAAACTGATTTTAAAATTGAGAGATTAGCCAACATGTCCTACGGTGTAGGACATGTCTGAGCCCGAGCACCGCGCCAAGGTTTCTCAAGTAGCTCGGGACCTAACTCTCACCTACCTGTGCCTATGTGGGCAATACCAGGAGCCAGTAGGCAAATTACAGGAGCGTAAAGGTCCGACTCACAAACAACTCACCAGTTACCTCCAGCATGTAACCATGCTTGCAGTGGGAGGAGGGAGGAGTCTGCGAGTCCCACTCAAAACTGGCTGATATGGCCCAGGCCTCACAGGTGCACCTAAATGTAGCCTGTAGATGGAAAGCAGGCACATTTAAATTGGAGTTTATACACCAACAGGCATCTCTATATATACAAACTGAAAAGAATGGCGTGGTATTAACCACCTCAGCCCCCAGTGCCTAAACACCCTGAAAGACCAGGCCACTTTTTACACTTCTGACCTACACTAATTTCACCATTTATTGCTCGGTCATGCAACTTACCACCCAAATGAATTTTGCCTCCTTTTCTTCTCACTAATAGAGCTTTCATTTGGTGGTATTTCATTGCTGCTGACATTTTTACTTTTTTTGTTATTAATCAAAATTTAACGATTTTTTTGCAAAAAAATGACATTTTTCACTTTCAGTTGTAAAATTTTGCAAAAAAAACAAGATCTATATATAAATTTTGCTCTAAATTTATTGTCCTACATGTCTTTGATTAAAAAAAAATGTTTGGGTAAAAAAAAAATGGTTTGGGTAAAAGTTATAGCGTTTACAAACTATGGTACAAAAATGTGAATTTCCGCTTTTTGAAGCAGCTCTGACTTTCTGAGCACCTGTCATGTTTCCTGAGGTTCTACAATGGCCAGACAGTACAAACACCCCACAAATGACCCCATTTCGGAAAGTACACACCCTAAGGTATTCACTGATGGGCATAGTGAGTTCATAGAACTTTTTATTTTTTGTCACAAGTTAGCGGAAAATGATGATTTTTTTTTTTTTTTTTTTTTATTACAAAGTCTCATATTCCACTAACTTGTGACAAAAAATAAAAAGTTCTATGAACTCACTATGCCCATCAGCGAATACCTTGGGGTCTCTTCTTTCCAAAATGGGGTCACTTGTGGGGTAGTTATACTGCCCTGGCATTCTAGGGGCCCAAATGTGTGGTAAGGAGTTTGAAATCAAATTCTGTAAAAAATGACGAGTGAAATCCGAAAGGTGCTCTTTGGAATATGGGCCCCTTTGCCCACCTAGGCTGCAAAAAAGTGTCACACATCTGGTATCTCCGTATTCAGTAGAAGTTGGGGAATGTGTTTTGGGGTGTCTTTTTACATATACCCATGCTGGGTGAGAGAAATATCTTGGTCAAATGCCAACTTTGTATAAAAAAATGGGAAAAGTTGTCTTTTGCCAAGATATTTCTCTCACCCAGCATGGGTATATGTAAAATGACACCCCAAAACACATTCCCCAACTTCTACTGAGTACGTAGATACCAGATGTGTGACACTTTTTTGCAGCCTAGGTGGGCAAAGGGGCCCATATTCCAAAGAGCACCTTTCGGATTTCACTCGTCATTTTTTACAGAATTTGATTTCAAACTCCTTACCACACATTTGGGCCCCTAGAATGCCAGGGCAGTATAACTACCCCACAAGTGACCCCATTTTGGAAAGAAGAGACCCCAAGGTATTCACTGATGGGCATGGTGAGTTCATGGAAGTTTTTATTTTTTGTCACAAGTTAGTGGAATATGAGACTTTGTATGAAAAAAAAAAATAAAAAAAAAATCATCATTTTCCACTAACTTGTGACAAAAAATAAAAAATTCTAGGAACTCGCCATGCCCCTCACGAAATACCTTGGGGTGTCTTCTTTCCAAAATGGGGTCACTTGTGGGGTAGTTATACTGCCCTGGCATTCTAGGGGCCCAAATGTGTGGTAAGGAGTTTGAAATCAAATTCTGTAAAAAATGACGAGTGAAATCCGAAAGGTGCTCTTTGGAATATGGGCCCCTTTGCCCACCTAGGCTGCAAAAAAGTGTCACACATCTGGTATCTCCTTATTCAGTAGAAGTTGGGGAATGTGTTTTGGGGTGTCTTTTTACATATACCCATGCTGGGTGAGATAAATATCTTGGTCAAATGCCAACTTTGTATAAAAAAATGGGAAAAGTTGTCTTTTGCCAAGATATTTCTCTCACCCAGCATGGGTATATGTAAAATGACACCCCAAAACACATTCCCCAACTTCTACTGAGTACGGAGATACCAGATGTGTGACACTTTTTTGCAGCCTAGGTGGGCAAAGGGGCCCATATTCCAAAGAGCACCTTTCGGATTACACTCGTCATTTTTTACAGAATTTGATTTCAAACTCCTTACCACACATTTGGGCCCCTAGAATGCCAGGGCAGTATAACTACCCCGCAAGTGACCCCATTTTGGAAAGAAGACACCCCAAGGTATTCCGTGAGGGGTATGGTGAGTTCCTAGAATTTTTTATTTTATGTCACAAGTTAGTGGAAAATGATGATTTTTTTTTTTTTTTTTTTTTCATACAAAGTCTCATATTTCACTAACTTGTGACAAAAAATAAAAACTTCCATGAACTCGCCATGCCCATCAGCGAATACCTTGGGGTCTCTTCTTTCCAAAATGGGGTCACTTGTGGGGTAGTTATACTGCCCTGGCATTCTAGGGGCCCAAATGTGTGGTAAGGAGTTTGAAATCAAATTCTGTAAAAAATGACGAGTGAAATCCGAAAGGTGCTCTTTGGAATATGGGCCCCTTTGCCCACCTAGGCTTCAAAAAAGTGTCACACATCTGGTATCTCCGTATTCAGTAGAAGTTGGGGAATGTGTTTTGGGGTGTCATTTTACATATACCCATGCTGGGTGAGAGAAATATCTTGGCAAAAGACAACTTTTCCCATTTTTTGATACAAAGTTGGCATTTGACCAAGATATTTATCTCACCCAGCATGGGTATATGTAAAAAGACACCCCAAAACACATTCCCCAACTTCTACTGAATACGGAGATACCAGATGTGTGACACTTTTTTGCAGCCTAGGTGGGCAAAGGGGCCCATATTCCAAAGAGCACCTTTCGGATTTCACTCGTCATTTTTTACAGAATTTGATTTCAAACTCCTTACCACACATTTGGGCCCCTAGAATGCCAGGGCAGTATAACTACCCCACAAGTGACCCCATTTTGGAAAGAAGAGACCCCAAGGTATTCGCTGATGGGCATAGTGAGTTCATGGAAGTTTTTATTTTTTGTCACAAGTTAGTGGAATATGAGACTTTGTATGTAAAAAAAAAATAAAAAAAAAAATCATAATTTTCCACTAACTTGTGACAAAAAATAAAAAATTCTAGGAACTCGCCATGCCCCTCACGGAATACCTTGGGGTGTCTTCTTTCCAAAATAGGGTCACTTGTGGGGTAGTTATACTGCCCTGGCATTTTCCAGGGGCCCTAATGTGTGGTAAGTAGGTATATGACCTGTGAAATCCGAAAGGTGCTCTTTGGAATGTGGGCCCCTTTGCCCACCTAGGCTGCAAAAAAGTGTCACACATCTGGTATCGCCGTACTCGGGAGAAGTTGGGGAATGTGTTTTGTGGTGTCATTTTACATATACCCATGCTGGGTGAGAGAAATATCTTGGCAAAAGACAACTTTTCCCATTTTTTTATACAAAGTTGGCATTTGACCAAGATATTTATCTCACCCAGCATGGGTATATGTAAAATGACACCCCAAAACACATTCACCAACTTCTACTGAATACGGAGATACCACATGTGTGACACTTTTTTGCAGCCTAGGTGGGCAAAGGGGCCCAAATTCCTTTTAGGAGGGCATTTTTAGACATTTGGATACCAGACTTCTTCTCACGCTTTGGGGCCCCTAAAATGCCAGGGCAGTATAAATACCCCACATGTGACCCCATTTTGGAAAGAAGACACCCCAAGGTATTCAATGAGGGGCATGGCGAGTTCATAGAAAAAAAAAATTTTTGGCACAAGTTAGCGGAAATTGATTTTTTTATTTTTTTTTCTCACAAAGTCTCCCTTTCCGCTAACTTGGGACAAAAATTTCAATCTTTCATGGACTCAATATGCCCCTCAGCGAATACCTTGGGGTGTCTTCTTTCCAAAATGGTGTTATTTGTGGGGTGTTTGTACTGCCCTGGCATTTGAGGGTCTCCGCAATCATTACATGTATGCCCAGCATTAGGAGTTTCTGCTATTCTCCTTATATTGAGCATACAGGTAATGAGATTTTTTTTTTCCGTTCAGCCGCTGGGCTGAAAGAAAAAAATGAACGGCACAGATTTCTTCATTCGCATCAATCAATGTGGATGAAAAAATCTCTGCCAAAAAAAGAAAAAGGAGGGGAAAGGCGTCTGCCAGGACATAGGAGCTCCGCCCAACATCCATGCCCACTTAGCTCGTATGCCCTGGCAAACCCGATTTCTCCATTCACATCAATCGATGTGGATGAATAAATCATTGCCGGGATTTTTTTTTTTATATATACAAAGTGTTTGCCAAAGTATATGAACACCGCCACCTCCTCAGCTCATATGCCTCGGCAAACGTATCTTTTACTGCAGAGGAGAAATCTCGTCTTGCAGCGCCGCATACACCGACTTGCGTGTAATCTGACAGCAGCGCAATGCTTCTGTCCGAATGCACATCAGTGCTGCAGTTAGTCGATCGGTTGGTCCACCTGAAAGGTAAAAAAAAAAAAAAAAAAAAAAAAAAAAAAAAAAAAACAGGCTGCAAAGCAATAACTTTATTAACTTTAGAACAGAACATATTAACTTTTTTTTACTTTTGTAACTTTTTTACTTACCGGTAATTTTTTTTTTGTTTAGTTTTTTTTTACCTTTATAGAACAAACCTCTCCTTCCCCATGGGACAATGTGCAAAGCGCAAATCGCCCAAAGATGTGGCGAAGTACGTTATGCACTTTATCCCAGGTGAAAGGAGAGGTTTGCAGCAGCTGTGAGTAAAAGGGCCCTAATAGCCCTGTGTGCCTGTCCTGTGAGATGCAATCCCTATGCTAGGTGTACCTGTGTGTGGTACTTCCGGAAACACTCACCTAAGCATAGGGCAGGGTGGTCAGGGCAGTCAGGACAGAAATAGCGGGTGTCACGCCTTATTCCACTCCTGCTACAGACACGACATTTTTTTCGGGGTGGCGGTTGGGTTGAGGTACCAGCAACGACACTGGGGAAATGTCGCTCGTGTAGACGGCTAACTACACTGGTGGATGGGGCCACGGAACCTCCTGGGTAAAGGAGGTTCGCGATGATCTCTTCCTGGAATTTGAGGAAGGATCCTGTTCTCCCAGCCTTACTGTAGAGAACAAAACTATTGTACAGCGCCAATTGAATTAAATATACAGACACCTTCTTATACCAGCGTCTGGTTCTGCGGGAAACTAAATAGGGAGCCAACATCTGGTCATTGAAGTCCACCCCTCCCATGAGCGCATTATAGTCGTGGACTGAGAGGGGCTTTTCAATGACACGGGTTGCCCTTTCAATTTGGATTGTCGTGTCTGCGTGAATGGAGGAGAGCATGTAAACGTCACGCTTGTCTCTCCATTTCACCGCGAGCAGTTCTTCGTTACACAAGGCAGCCCTCTCCCCCCTTGCAAGACGGGTGGTTACAAGCCGTTGGGGGAAGCCCACGCGACTAGTTCGCGCGGTGCCACAGGCGCAAATCCGTTCTAGAAACAAATGCCTAAAGAGGGCCACACTTGTGTAAAAATTGTCCACATAAAGATGGTACCCCTTGCCGAATAAGGGTGACACCAAGTCCCAGACTGTCTTCCCACTGCTCCCCAGGTAGTCAGGGCAACCGACCGGCTCCAGGGTCTGATCTTTTCCCTCATAGATCCGAAATTTGTGGGTATAGCCTGTGGCCCTTTCACAGAGCTTATACAATTTGACCCCATACCGGGCACGCTTGCTTGGGATGTATTGTTTGAAGCCAAGGCGCCCGGTAAAATGTATTAGGGACTCGTCTACGCAGATGTTTTTCTCAGGGGTATACAAATCTGCAAATTTCTGGTTGAAATGGTCTATGAGGGGCCGAATTTTGTGGAGCCGGTCAAAAGCTGGGTGGCCTCTGGGACGGGAGGTGGTGTTGTCGCTAAAATGCAGAAAACGCAGGATGGTCTCAAATCGTGTCCTGGACATAGCAGCAGAGAACATGGGCATGTGATGAATTGGGTTCGTGGACCAATATGACCGCAATTCATGCTTTTTTGTCAGGCCCATGTTGAGGAGAAGGCCCAGAAAAATTTTAAGTTCGGAAACTTGGACTGGTTTCCACCGGAAAGGCTGGGCATAATAGCTTTCCGGGTTTGCGGTTATAAATTGTGTGGCATATTGGTTGGTCTCTGCCACGACTAAGTCCAAGAGCTCCGCAGTCAAGAACAGCTCAAAAAATCCCAGGGCCGAAGCGATTTGAGCCGTCTCAACCCGAACTCCAGACTGGGCGGTGAAAGGGGGAACTACAGGTGCGGCTGAAGTTGGTGACTGCCAATCAGGGTTTGCCAGCACCTCAGGGACTCTAGGGGGTCTACGGGCCTGTCTGCGCGGTGGCTGCGACGGGGTAACTACTGCACGTGCCACCGTACCAGCTTCAACTGCCCTTCTGGTGCTCGCTACTTCACCAGGTTGTACGGCAGTGCTGGTACTAGGTCCAGGAAGGGCTGCGCTGCTGGTGTATGCCTCACCACGTGATCCGGCAGCGACAGCCCCACTCTGCTGCTCTTGAAGCGGATCCTGCGTAACCTGTGGTCTAGCGACACGGGGCCGGGTACGCCTGGTGCTGCCAGGGACCTCAACCTCCTCGTCCGAACTTTGGGTCAGAGAGCCACTGCTTTCTACAGGTTCATATTCTGACCCGCTAGATTCGTCAGATGAGGGTTCCCACTCCTCATCCGACTGGGTCAGAATCCTGTAGGCCTCTTCAGAAGAATACCCCCTGTTTGACATTTTGGACTACTAAATTTAGGGGTATTCCCTGAGACTACCCAAGAAAAAAAGCAAACCTGTCTTACAAAGGGGAGGCTAGCGAAGTACCGGAGGCCGCTGCGGTTGATAAAAAATATCAAAACAGATTTTTTTATCGCCGCAGTGCGTGTAAAGTGAATGTGCAGTGATCAAAAAATAATAATTTTTTGTCACTGCGGTGGGGCGGGCGTGGGTGAACGCACGTGTGGGCGACCGATCAGGCCTGATCGGGCAAACACTGCGTTTTGGGTGGAGGGCAAACTAAAGTGACACTAATACTATTATAGATCTGACCGTGATCAGTTTTGATCACTTACAGATACTATAAAAGTACAAATGCTGATTAGCGATACGCTAATCAGCGAATAAAAGTGACTGCGGTGCGGTGGGGTGGGCGCTAACTGACGCTAACTACCTAACCAAGGGGCCTAAACTATCCCTAAAACCTAACAGCCAATACCAGTGAAAAAAAAAAAGTGACAGTTTACACTGATCACTTTTTTTCCTTTCACTAGTGATTGACAGGGGCGATCAAAGGGGTGATCAAAGGGTTAATTGGGGTGCAGGGGGGTGATCTGGGGCTAAGGTGTGCTGTTTGGTGTACTCACTGTGAAGTCTGCTCCTGTGCTGGATCCAACCGACGAAAAGGACCAGCACAGGAGCAGAGAAGCCATATAACAGATCATATTTACTAATATGATCTGTTATCTGGTTTGTGATTCGATTTTTTAAAAATCAGCAACCTGCCAGCGACGATCATTGGCTGGCAGGTTGCTGATGCAACTCTCCTCGAACTTTTGCCGGCCCGCGATGCGCATGCGCGGCCGGCTGTGACCGAAATCTCGCGTCTCGCGAGAAGACGCGCCGGCGCGTCCACTCGGAATGAAACAACCACCTCCAGGACGCGTCTGTGCGTACAGCGGTCCGGAGGTGGTTAAACAAGCAGGAAGTGCTCAAACCCACATGCAGTTGTTCATATACTGTATACAGGGGAGCAAATCCTGCACTTGTGGCCCTGCACAGGTGCCCTTTGTAAGCATTTTTGGTATGTGGACAGGGGTTAGCATTGGCACTCAGGTCTGTAGCTACACCGCAAACTACACGTTCTTACACTAAATGTTCTGTTATAACACAACCAATTGTAGTGGGTCAGACTATAATTGCTAAATAATGGGCTAAACCCTTTAAATCCAAAAACACTTCACAGTAATGGGTAGCTTATTTAATTAAAACTTAACATTTAATAATGTCTTGAGATAAAATAATGGGCCCTTCTATACTAAACACTTTTCAATTGTAACTACTGATTACACTAATCTCCTATAAAAAAAATAAACGGAGATGGCAAAGGACCAAATATAGGGATAGCAAAATGTTAGTAAAGCCAGGATGAGAGGTAGCTAGGTACCAAGGCAGAAAGACACAGTGCTGGGTCCAAGCCCTAAGCAACCCTGTCACTGCCTATGCTCCCCCCTATCTACTGCAAGAGCCCTATTGTCACCCTCCCTAAATGTGGACTGCCCAGCTTTGCCCGATAGACAGAAATTGGTCCCGTAGGTAATATAGACCGATGACAGTTACAAGGAGGGCATATGAACTGGCATACAATGTGTTATGGATAAGGTCAAGTGTGATCACAGTATGGCTGACGGCCACCTGCGATACCTGGTCTAATCCACACACAAATATAATAAATGTATTATCAGAAGATCATAATGTCCCGACGCGTTTCCTCAATAATACCTGATTCATCAGGGGACAGAATTATATCCAGGAGGCCCCTAAACTGGGGTCACTTCTCCAGCCAAGAAGAGGGGTCACAGAGAGCACATCAACATACCATATCTGATTAGATACCACAGTCCATCTTGTTGTAGACAACTGCACACCAGTTGTTAATTCACAGATAGGTTATAATGTGAACTCGAGCCAGCCAAACGTTATAGTAACAAAGGTATATGGCCAACTTACCCTCTAGTTCACGTGACCTATGGTAATTCCTGGTATTTAGTCTCTAGTCATACGGAGATCAAGATGGTATAATTTTTATTAAATATATACACTGCTCAAAAAAATAAAGGGAACACTTAAACAACACAATGTAACTCCAAGTCAATCATACTTCTGTGAAATCCTACTGTCCACTTAGGAAGCAACACTGAGTGACAATCAATTTCACATGCTGTTGTGTAAATGGGATAGACAACAGGTGGAAATTATAGGCAATTAGCAAGACACCCCCAATAAAGGAGTGGTTCTGCAGGTGGTAACCACAGACCACTTCTCAGTTCCTATGCTTCCTGGCTGATGTTTTGGTCACTTTTGAATGCTGGCGGTGCTTTCACTCTAGTGGTAGCATGAGACGGAGTCTACAACCCACACAAGTGGCTCAGGTAGTGCAGCTTATCCAGGATGGCACATCAATGCGAGCTGTGGCAAGAAGGTTTGCTGTGTCTGTCAGCGTAGTGTCCAGAGCATGGAGGCGCTATCAGGAGACGTGGAGGAGGCCGTAGGAGGGCAACAACCCAGCAGCAGGACCGCTACCTCCGCCTTTGTGCAAGGAGGAACAGGAGGAGCACTGCCAGAGCCCTGCAAAATGACCTCCAGCAGGCCACAAATGTGCATGTGTCTGCTCAAATGGTCAGAAACAGACTCCATGAGGGTGATATGAGGGCCCGACGTCCACAGGTGGGGGTTGTGCTTACGGCCCAACACCGTGCAGGACGTTTGGCATTTGCCAGAGAACACCAAGATTGGCAAATTCGCCACTGGCGCCCTGTGCTCTTCACAGATGAAAGCAGGTTCACACTGAGCACATGTGACAGATGTGGCAGAGTCTGGAGACGCCGTGGAGAACGTTCTGCTGCCTGCAACATCCTCCAGCATGACCGGTTTGGCATTGGGTCAGTAATGGTGTGGGGTGGCATTTCTTTGGAGGGCCGCACAGCCCTCCATGTGCTCGCCGCCTGACTGCCATTAGGTACCGAGATGAGATCCTCAGACCCCTTGTGAGACCATATGCTGGTGCGGTTGGCCCTGGGTTCTTCCTAATGCAAGACAATGCTAGACCTGATGTGGCTGGAGTGTGTCAGCAGTTCCTGCAAGACGAAGGCATTGATGCTATGGACTGGCCCGCCCGTTCCCCAGACCTGAATCCAATTGAGCAAATCTGGGACATCATGTCTCGCTCTATCCACCAACGTCATTTTGCACCACAGACTGTCCAGGAGTTGGCAGATGCTTTAGTCCAGGTCTGGGAGGAGATCCCTCAGGAGACCGTCCGCCACCTCATCAGGAGCATGCACAGGCATTGTAGGGAGGTCATACAGGCACGTGGAGGCCACACACACTACTGAGCCTCATTTTGACTTGTTTTAAGGACATTACACCAAAGTTGGATCAGCCTGTAGTGTGTTTTTCCACTTTAATTTTGAGTGTGACTCCAAATCCAGACCTCCATGGGTTGAAAAATTTGATTTCCGTTTTTTATTTTTGTGTGATTTTGTTGTCAGCACATTCAACTATGTAAAGAACAAAGTATTTCAGAAGAATATTTAATTAATTCAGATCTAGGATGTGTTATTTTTGTGTTCCCTTTATTTTTTTGAGCAGTGTACTATTGTCCGGGTATAGGTATCACTATCCGGAAAATTAACCAAGAGTAACCCTAGGTCACCAGTCTCAACAATTCAAGAGATATACTCATCGATGAGACTCTAATCCAAATATAGTGAACCAATCATGGTCAGGTCACAAATGTATCATATTGATTAAAGGTGTCTATCTGGTATACATTGTAACAGATCTCCCACTAGTAATATCACCAGTAGACGTTGAAGGCCTGTTCAATGCTCTAAGCTTATCGATGCTAGGTTGTTATGGTGTACAAGCATGTAAGCATAATCAACTTATCTGTCCAGTTGTAGGTAGTAACTGTTTCCAGATAGAAATAGGTGGAGGGTTCTCCTCGGCGTCCCGCGTGTGGCAGTGGCAATGGAGCCGTGTTCGCGGGTGATTTAAAAAGCCGTGAAGCCCCGCCCCTATTCTACACCCCCTCAGCGTCATGCAGCGTCAGAATCATGTGATGCATCAGCTGTTCAGCATATAATCACATGACCCAGCTCCTTCCTATAACGCTTGGCGTGGAGGCGTATTCCTGTTGCCAGGTAACCACAGGTAAACCCAGCCTTCATGATGAAGCCGAGACCCGGACATTTAAAGTGACCAAGCAACATGCCGTCTTCACTTGTTATATGTCGGACGGCGAACGCTCTCTACTGCGCATGTGTGAGGCGGGTGTATTGTGGTGCAAAGGTAAAATCAGAGGGCAAATATGCTCAACCCTTGCTCCCACTTAAATTCTAAGTATTTTCCATTGGTCTGCCTGGTCTGCAGATCACCTAGTGGAATGTCAGAGTTTATAAGGTGAATCCTCAAATAACTGTTATCTCCAAACAATCGCTATTAACGCCACCTAGATTTAATGATCATCCTCTATGAGTATCCCAGCCAGATTTACAGTAGAGTGGCTAACTATGCCGCTCAATTAATATATCAATGTTTTGCGTATGTCAGGGGTGGGGGGTAGGACCGGATCGTATCACTGATAAGCAGAGTGATATGTTACGGTTCTATATAGCAACTGAATGACAGTTGCTCATTCAGGCCCGTGGGGACCACAGTTTGGAGGTGGAAGATCCACCACGTCTCTCTCTGCAAAATCCTCCGGTCCCAGTCCCCCCCCCCATTTTGGTCTTGCGACTACTTCAATACCCATAAATCTCAATTCCGACGCATCACCACCATGTACCGTGTTGACATGTTTTGCCATGGGTGTATCTCTGTCATTCCTAATGTCACCCAGATGTTCACCTATCCATCGTCGCAATTCACGGGTAGTTTTCCCTATGTACTCAAGGCCGCATTTGCAGTTGGCCCTGTAGATCACTCCCCTGGTGTGACAATTTATAAAGTGTCTGATTTGGTAATTTTTACCGGACACATTGGCACAGAACGACCTTCCCTGTGTGATATGTCCACACGCCACACAGCCACTACAGTGAAAACAACCGATTGGACGTGGGAGCCATGTCTCCTTCAAATCTTGTGTCTCACTGTAGTGGCTGTGCACTAGGCGATCCCTAAGACTGAGGCCCCTACGATAAGAGACCTGTACTGTTTCGGAGACCACCTTTCTAATGTCTGGATCAATGAGGAGAACCTCCCAGTGCTTTCTTAATATCTGTTTGACTTCTTCAGAGGAGTCATCAAACGTGCATATAAGGCGTATCAAACCACTCTCTGTTTTTTTAGGTTTGGAATAGAGAAGGTCGTCTCTCTTACTCTCACATGCTCTTTTAAAGGCACACTTAAGGACTGCATCCGGGTAGCCCCTCTCCCGAAAACGACTTCTCAAGTCATTAGCCTGTTCTTTAAATGCGTCCCAGGTGGAGCAGTTCCTCCTGATGCGCAGGTACTGTCCCACTGGTATTCCCCTTTTCAGGGGGAAGGGATGGTGGCTGCTCCAGTGTAGAAGTGAGTTCGTGGAGGTGGGCTTCCTGAAGATATTTGTTTGTATCAGGTCATCCTTGCCCCTTGAGATCAAGATGCCAAGAAAAGGCAGGGTATTCTTTTCAAAGACTGAGGTGAATTTCATATTGATACAGTTGACATTCAATTCCTTAACAAAGTCAGAAAATTCCATTTCTCCCCCTTTCCAGACAACAAAGACATTGTCTATGAATCTTGCCCAGGTAACAATGCATGGAATGTGTCTGATGGGTACATCGCTAAAGACCAGCGTCCTCTCCCACCAGCCCAGGAACAAATTAGCATACGATGGGGCACAAGAACTCACCATCGCAGTGCCCCATAGCTGGTGGTAGAGGACACCGTCAAACAGGAAGTAGTTCCTTGTATGGACAAATTCAAGCAATCGCAAAACAAACATATTGTGTGGGCAGAACTGTTGTCCTCTGGTAAAGAGGAATGATTCCACTGCCCTCATACCCAAGTCATGGGGTATGGACGAGTAGAGGGCCTCAACATCAATTGAGGCCAAAGATGTTCCCTCCTCCAGACTAATTCCCTCAAGGCGACCAAGGAGGTCACTCGTATCTCTCAGGTATGAGGGCAGTGTTTTGACAAATGGTGCTAAAATGTGATCCAAATAGATCCCCAAATTTTGGGTCAAACTGTTTACACCCGATACAATCGGGCGTCCTTTAACAGGGGTGCCACCCTTGTGGATTTTGGGTAAGCTGTAAAAAGTACCTACAGTGGGATGTTTTTTATATAAATAGTCAAATTCATCCCCTGAGATGAGGTTTTCAGTCTTAGCTTGTCGCAGTATATCAATTAGATCCTTCTGATATTTGACGGTAGGATCACCACTCAGTTTCTCATATGTATCTTTGTCATCAAGCAAAGCATGGCACATGTTTTTGTAGTCATTGGTGTTCATCAAAACGATGTTGCCCCCCTTATCCGAGGGTTTGATGGTTAGATTCTTCTTTTTCTCCAAATCTAATAATGCTTTGTACTCACTTTTACTACAATTGAAACCACCATGACGGGATATAACATTAGACAAGTCCCGGCAAACTTGATTGACAAAGACATCAATACACGTAGGGTCTCCCAGGGGAGGCATTTTGAGGCTCTTATTTTTAAATGGAGTAAAGGGGCCTTTACCTTCTTGAGGGATACTGTCGCTCAAGCTATATAGGAGGCGAACATCTTGAAGGATATCGGGTGAGATACCCATCTCTTTGCTCTCTCGTTTTGCGATAAGCGCAAAATGTTTTCACCATCTGAGTTTTCTAGCAAAGAGATGGATATCTCTTACCCAATTAAAGAGGTTAAAACTAGAGGTGGGGACAAAGGAAAGGCCCTTACTAAGTAAACACATTTCTAAGTCCTGAAGCTGCTGATTGGAGAGGTTGACTATTTGGTTACGTTGCCCGACGGCCTGTTGGTCTGAGGTAGTGATTTTTGGAACCCTCGATTGCGTAGAAGGTAGGGTGTATCTAAAAAATCTGACCCACCTTGCTCCTGTCTTCCTCTCTGATTACTCCTCTCTCCTCTACCTCTAAAGTTTTGGGGTTTCTGAAAGCCCCTTCCCCTTCCTCTATATGCCTGGCTTGTTTCCCTATCGTTTTCTGAGGCCTCAGTGTCACTAGATGAAACATCCCCTTCCGGATGTTTCATCTGTGATATACTGCGATCTAATGTGGAGTACACCCTATTGTCCCGAAAGTCTTGCAGGTCCTTATTAAACTGGCGATGTTTTCGCTCTTTAAGGTGAAACTGGAATTTGTCGATAGTGTTCTTAAGTTGAAGTTCCTTATTCGCAAACTCAGTTTCTCCCCCAAATTTTTGTGTGAGTTCAATCTGATCTTTCAATTTACTCTCTAGTTTCACCAGATTAGCCTTTTCTTCTTCCAACAATAGGTGCATAAATCTCAGAGAGCTTTTAGTTGCCTCTTCCTCCCACTTGCTCATTAGAGAGGTGAACCTACATCTAATTGCTGGGGTCAGGGTAATTCTCAGGCCTCTGGGTACAATTTTATTTTTAAGATTGTTTTCTATCGATTGAATCTCCCACCATGAGGATATTTGTTCCTTGTAAATCTTAGTAAGGTCCTTAAAGGCTGCTTTAAATGAAGGTGCGTATTTGCTCTGTGTCAAGGTCTTCTCTGAGAAAACCTCACTTTTTGTCACATCCAGCAGTGCATTGTTAAGCAATTTGCTCTACTGTAGCTTTTTTATGGGATCTGACAAGATGACCTTTTGTGCCTATTTTGCTGGTTCAGAGTCTGTCCTTCTGTGGAAGTTCCTCTTATAGGTACTAGCCATCGCAACTTAGCCCTTGTTAAAGTCACTCAGACCCTTACACTTGCCCACATTTCTTGCTTCCAGAATATCAGTGTCTAGAACTAAGTATCTCATTTATGAAGCAAGATACGTCAATTTTTTCGTCTAAAAAAGTTGCAAAGTGTATTTTTGTGATTTTTTTTGCAAATTTTTGATGTTATTTGGGACTTTTGCGTCTGTTCGCCAAATCCTCTTGAGTTCCATTTTACAGACGAGAAGGTCAGATAAGGCTGGGATTGTGGCTCATTTATGTTTTGCGACTTTTCCAAATGTCGCAGAAAAGTCGCATCTCACGCCAGCTCCTACCCAGTCCTATTTTATACACCTGATCTACAATACAGCTTCCTCAGATGTCTGGACACATTGCTAGTTTGTAAGATGGCAATACATTTTTTACAATATCCATGTCTAGGCTACAGAACAAATACAAATCACAGATGTTAATACATTTGTGTCCAAGTGCTATGTGTTAGCTGTATAGTAACCCCGGAAGTTTTTCATTTTTGCATTTTAATTTTTCTTTCCCGTCTTCACAGAGCCATAAATTTTGTTATTTGTCCATTCACATATCCATATAAGGGCTTGTTTTTTTGCGGGAGAAGTTGTACTTTCTAATGCCACTATTTAGAAACATAGAATGTGTCGGCAGATAAGAACCATTTGGCCCATCTAGTCTGCCCAATATACTAAATACTATGAATAGCCCTTGGCCCTATCTTATATGAAGGATGGCCTTATGCCTATCCCATGCATGCTTAAACTCCTTCACTGTATTTGCAGCTAACACTTCTGCAGGAACGTTATTCCATGCATCCACTACTCTCTCAGTAAAGTAATACTTCCTGATATTACTTTTAAACCTTTGCCCCTCTAATTTAAAACTATGTCCTCTTGTAGCAGTTTTTCTTCTTTTAAATATTCTCTCCTCTTTTACCTTGTTGATTCCCTTTATGTATTTAAAAGTTTCTATCATATCCCCTCTGTCTTGTCTTTCTTCCAAGTTATACATGTTAAGGTCCTTTAATCTTTCCTGGTAAGTTTTATCCTGCAATCCATGTACTAGTTTAGTAGTTCTTCTCTGAACTCACTTCAAAGTATCAATATCCTTCTGGAGATATGGTCTCCAGTACTGTGCACAATACTCCAAATAAGGGCTCACTAGTGCTCTGTAGAGGGGCATGAGCACATCCCTCTTTCTACTGGTAATGCCTCTCCCTATACACCCAAGCATTCTGCTAGCATTTCCTGCTGCTCTATGACATTGTCTGCCTACCTTTAAGTCTTCTGAAATAATGACCCTAAATCCCTTTCCTCAGATAGGGTTTTTACGCCCCAGGTGCATTATCTTGTACTTATCAACATTAAATTTTAGTTGCCAGATTTTTGACCATTACTCTAGTTTTCCTAAATCCTTTTCCATTTGGTGTATCCCAGCAACATCAACCCTGTTACAAATCTTTGTGTCATCAGCAAAAACCCACACCTTTCCATCGAGGCCTTCTGCAATTTTGCTGATAAAGATATTAAACAATATGGGTGAGGTACCCCACTGGTAACAAGACCATGGTCTGAATATACTCCATTGACTACAACCCTCTGTTGTCTGTCCCTCAGCCACTGCCTATTCCCTTCAACAGTATGGGAGTCCACGCACAAAGACTGCAATTTATTGATAAGCCTTCTATGTGGGACAGTATCAAAAGCCTTACTAAAGTCCAGATAAGCGATGTCTACTGCACCTCCGCCATCTATTATTTTAGTCACCCAATCAAAAAAAAATATATAAGATTAGTTTGACATGATCTGCCTGAAGTAAACCCATGCTGTTTTTCATCTTTCAATCTATGGGATTTTAGATGTTCCACAATCCTCTCCTTAAGTATGGTTTCCATTAATTTCCCCACTATTGATGTCAGGCTTACTGGCCTATAGTTGCCCGATTCCTCCCTACTACCTTTCTTGTGAATGGGCACAACATTTGCCAATTTCCAATCTTCTGGGATCGACTCCTGTTGCCAGTGATTGGTTAAATAAATCTGTTAATGGTTTTGCTAGTTCGCCGCTGAGCTCTTATAATAGCTTTGGGTGTATCCCATCAGGCCCTTGTGACTTATTTGTTTTAATTTTAGACAGCTGACTTAGAACCTCTTCCTCTGTAAAGACACATGCATCAAAAGATTCATTAGTTTCATTGAGGCAGTCAGCTAGTTTTTTATCTTCTTCCATATAGCTTCCTTTTGTTTTTAATTTGGTAATTCCTTGTTTTAGTTTCCTTTTTTCATTTATGTATCTGAAGAATGTCTTATCGCCTTTTTTCACTGACTGAGCTCATTTCTCTTCTGCCTGTGCTTTAGAAGCTCTTATAACTGGTTTGGCCTCTCTCTGCCTAATCTTATAAATTTGCCTGTCACCCTCGTTTTTTATTTTTTTATAATTACTAAATGCTCTCTTTTTGTTTTTAATGATTTTGGCCACTTCTGCTGAGTACCACAGTGGTCTCTTCCTTTTTTTTTGCTTTTACTGACAAGCCTAATGCAATTTTCTGTTGTCTTCAATAATGCCACTTTTAAGTAGTCCCATTTATCCTGGACTCCATTGAAACTGTTCCAATCTGATAGGGACTCGTATACCACTAATCTAATTTTAGAAAAGTAAATAGTAAACCACACTGACTGGTGATCACTAGATCCCAAGCTTTCCCCTACAGTAATATCAGATACCAAATTCCCATTTATGAATACTATATCTAAAATGGCCTCCTTCCAGGTTGGCTCCTCAACTACTTGCTGTAGAGATAATCCCATTTAATATGTCATACAATGTAGTGGGGAACAGGAATAAAATCCCAAATGGGGTTGAATTGAAAATAAAAATGCAATTCCTCCACAGTTTTATGGGCTTTGTTCCTTATGTGGCAAAACAGACCTCTGTTCTTCATTCCCTGGGTCAGTACAATTACAAAGATATCGCTTTTGTATAGGTTTTTTTGGTGTTTTAAAGTGTACCTGCCGTTTCATTTTTCATACCCTAATGGTATAGTACACCCTGCTGTATAAATGCTTTTTCAGTTTCATCTCAGAACAGCTAGAAAAGTGTGTCACTTTCACATTGAGCAGCCTCTTCTCACAGCGTTGTCATGTGCAGCCGTCTCCTCTCTGATATAAACAAGAGACGGGCAGAACACTGGGAGGAGGAGCTCAGCCCCGAGTGCCTGGGCTTGGGCAAAAATTGGAGGGGGGGGGGCTGTTTTAGATGCTGCTTTCTCCTGAATGGTAGCAGCTAGAAACATGCAACTGGTCTTGTTTGAAAGCTGACATTCAAGGCTTTTATACCAGAATGACAGCTAAAGCCAAACAGAGGAGAAATTACTGTTAGAAATCGAGTCGGGAATAATTGCGGTTAAAACCTGCTTTTACTTTCACTTTCAGCTGCATTCACTGCATCCCGATTTCTATCAGTGATATCTTCCCCTATCCTGAACATACTGCTGTCACTCTGGTATTGTCTGAAAGCTTGGAATGTACAAACAATACAAAGCCCATATGTCTATCTGGTACCAAACCTGAGATATGAGCAGCTAAAGCAGCCGCCCCCTCCCCCCTGACACTGTGGAGGAGAATGAGGGAGCAGCTGCAGTGCTGACAGGAGGAGAGAAAGATAGTAAAAAAAAGTATATAGAAATGTAGAAATGTGACATTATCATCAGTGTAGTGACCCACATAATAAAATTATGTTATTTTTTTAAAATAAAATAATAAAAGTTATTTAATACACTATATATACCCCAAAATGGTTTATAATAAACCTTTTAAGGTGACTATTAAGAGGCTAAAACAGATGCTTACTGATTTCATGTAATTGCAGGGCTTGTCTCTGGTTAGCTGTATTTGAGAGGATACACACTGCTCTGGGGTAGTGGGGGAGGTTATCTGCATTCTGATTGGTCTTGTCTGTCTCTGGTTAGCTGTAGGTGAGAGGATACACACTGCTCTTGGGTAGTGGGGGAAGTTACGGTATCTGCATTCTGATTGGTCTTGTCTGTATTTATTTTTTTACATAGTCATATTCTGACCCCCATAACTTTTTTATAGTCATGTCTACCAAGCTGTGTTGGGTCTCATTTTTTGCGGGACAATGTGTAGTTTTCATTATCATTTTGGAGTGTGTTTAACTTTTTGATCACATTTTATTCATTATTTTATGGATAAGTGATGGGATGAAAAAAATGGGCAAATAGCCCATTTTCTTTTCCGTTATGCCATTCGCCGTATGGGATAAACAATTTTTATATTTTAATAGTACGGGCATATTCATAAGCGGTGATGGGCCCCACAGCAAATTATTTAACTGCCCATCCCCCCCTTACCCAAGCAACTCCCTCCTCGCATGCAAGGAGTTCCCAAAAGAGGTAGCATGGCTGTAGTGTTCGAATTTGATGTTGTGGCACAGTTTTCTTGGATTCCCATTTTTGTAGTAAGAAACTCAGCTGAGGTTGGCCATGTGCTGTGGATCAGCTCCTTAAAGGGAACCTGTCACCGGGATTTTGGGTATAGAGCTGAGGACATGGGTTGCTAGATGGCTACTAGCAC
Source organism: Bufo bufo (assembly GCF_905171765.1). Classification (NCBI taxonomy): domain Eukaryota; kingdom Metazoa; phylum Chordata; class Amphibia; order Anura; family Bufonidae; genus Bufo; species Bufo bufo. The sequence goes on along the minus strand of NC_053391.1, from coordinate 183,970,471 downwards.
ATCCTCAATAGATGGTGTAAAAAAAAAAAACGATTTGATACATATGCAAATTAACATAAAAGAGTCATATCTTACTTGTGTGACCAGAGAAGAGTAATATTTTCAAGCTCTGACTCATCTCAGGTTAATTTGCATATGTATCAAATCTGTTTTTATACACAATAAAAGCACACAGAGCTATGGGGACTGGGTATTGCGGATGTGCTAGCGGCCATCTAGCAACCCATGTCCTCAGCTCTATACCCAAAATCCCGGTGACAGGTTCCCTTTGATGTGCCACATCTCTGTAGAAGTGTCAAGTGATGTGGTCTAATTTTGATACTTTGTATACTACTGCAAAGTTGAAAAGTATCATGACTAAATGATCCCTAACTGTTTTTTCTAGCTGCCTAATATACTGTATCCCACCCTTTGACAGATGTCACTGTCACAAGACAATAAAGATTATTCACTTCACTTGCAAATGTTTTAATTTGTTTACATATGCATAACTGTTTATTAGTTTGCTGAAACATAAAAATGTCAGTGATAATATTACACATTTTATTCCATTTCTACGAGTTTACACCTTCACGTGCACTATATTTTTGTGGGTTTTGTTAAAAGCCTATTCACACAAAGTAGTAGATAACCATTGGTTTTGCTGGGGACTTGCAAAGGTTTTGGCTGCATTAAAAATACATGAAAATCGTGATCATGTGTGCTATTGCTTTTTCCTTAAAAGATGTGCTAAGTGTTTAAAGGGACAGATGTCCAGTTTCTGAAAGAAAATACTGAAGATTACCTTAAATTGTGCAAAACTTACAGTACCTTGCAGATCCAGTGCAGTTGATTCAGTTCTCCCAGCTGGGTGCAGTGCTGATGTCACATCAACAACATGTGATTGCTAAAGCCAATCACTGTCATCTTCAGTGTACCACTGAGGACAATGGCAGGCTGCAGCGGTCACATGTCAGCAATGTAACATCACCACTTCAGCTGAGTAAACAGAGCCTGAACAGGAAAACCAGAGAGGAGGCACTGGTAAGTATTGCTAAATTCTTTATTTCAGGCTTATTCCCAGTCTTGCTGAAACAGAACAGCCCCTTTAAACCCGAGAACACTACAGTACTTTTTGATAAGATTACTAATACCAAATGCTGGCATTACATTCTTTATATGTCACATACTATATTTTAAAAAAAACATTTCAAGAAGTGAACATTAATGTACAAATTAATGAAAATTGCATTTAACGCTCAGGCAACCCTTCTTGATGGCCATCATTCCAGCAGCAGCTGTTGCAAAGAAAGTTGTATATCCGATGAATCTCAGTAAACCTTGAGCAGAGGGCAAATTCCTCTCTAAAAATGTTGTGGTGATTGGAAACGCTGGAACGTCCTAGATTGGAGAAACACAATTAGAAAGTTGGTCATTAAATCAATTCCAAATGATTACATAGAGCAGGGGTACTCAACTGGTGGACAGTGGTCTGAATCTGGACTGTGGTTGCCAGCATGTCCTGTATTCAACAGTATCTTCATTCTCAGGACAAAGATATAGTTGAATAAAATGCTTCACTATTCCCCTGCAATCTGCATCTCAGCGCAAGCAGGGATGATGTAGTGATATAGCGCAGCAGGCAGAGAGGAGCAGATGCTCATCGAGGGATGTCAGTTAGGTGAGTATTTAGACTGGAAACACCTAAGAGGGAATAACTCTGTAGGGAGGGGCCACTTAAGGATCATACCTTTCTGAGGGGGGTGGTCATTTAAGGGGGGAAATACCTCTGTGAGGGGGGCCACTTAAGGTGGCATAATTCTAAGAATTGCATCACTTCAAGGAGGGCTATGTAAGGGGGTATAACTGTGAGTGGGGCCACTTAAGAGGGCATAACTGTCAGGCGGTATCTCTCTGAGGGGAGCCACTTAAGAGGGTATACCTCTGTTAGGAGGAGGTCACTTAAGGAGACATAACTCGAAGGAGGGCTAGTGGGGTGTTATAACTCTGTGTGAGGGGCCACTTAAGGGGACATCACTCTGTGTGGGGGCACTTGAGAGGGCAGCAGTGTTTAGGGGTTATTTAATGGCACTTCATACTGTGTGGGGGCCACTTAATGGAGCATCACTCTGTGTGGGGAACACTTAAAGGGGAATCACTGTGTGAGGGACACTTAAGGTGGCATAACTATGACGTGCCATCACTCTGTGGGGAGCAAGTTAAGGGGGCTTCATATTGTGTTAGGACACTTAAGGGAGCATTACACTGTGTCTTGGGCACAAAAGTAGCATCATGCTGTGTAGGGGACATTCTAGCGTGATGGGACACTTTGGGGGGGACTAAGGGGGCATCATAGTATGATGAGGCACTAAGGGGCATCATACTCTTTGGGGGGACCCCATTACTGAGGGGACATCAGAAAGGGCATTGGGCAGGATTATAGGAGTGTCTAATTGCAATAGTGCACTACACGCCACTGATGTTATCCTTCCTTAGATTTTTATTTTTATTTTTACTGGCCATACACATGTGACAATTTGTACAATGTGAAAATAATTCTTTTCACTTTTTGCTTTCTGGACATACTGTATACACAAGCAGATAATCAGCCAGACCTTAATGCAAGTGGGTAAATGTGCATGAAAGTTGCGAACAGATGAACAAAGCACTCAATTGCCTGAATAGATCTTTATAGAAACATTAAAATAATGTCTGGCTGTGAAAACATGGCTCACAGGTTCTCTCTGCAAATCCTGCGCAAATATGTAAGCAAAAAGTCTACCAGGTACATGGCATACAGACCGTCCACTGAATGATGCCATCATGTAACTTACTGTATGTGTACTAAACAGGAGCCACGTCACAATGCAGTCCTTATGCACCACATTTCAATAGATATGTAATTATATGCTTATCTCCTAAACATAAAAAGGCCAAAACACATTAACAATCCCTTTCAGGCACTCTCAGATTGATTATTGCACCTTCCTTTGCTGCATCAATCTGAGATATGTTTTCTAATTCACTCATTTGTAAATCTATACAATGCAATAGTAGAATAATTTTGAGGTCTTTCTTGGAGCTTCTTTGTCCAAATGAAAAATCTGTAAGACCCCCCCCACCTACACCCATTTACAATTTATAATACAATTACAATTTATAATACAATTTATATAAAACACTGCTACCTCTGCACCTCCTATAGCCATCTCCCTTATCTCTCCTATAATGTACATAAATCCACATAAAGCAAAACTCAAACCTGGTGGATGGACCCGCCTGTGCAGCTTCATACTGTATATTAGTATTTGAGCCCACACTGATTTGCTTTAGGTACTTTTTATTTTAATATTAAAATACAGATCTGCATTTTGGGATCACTAAAGGCCTTCTCTTATTGTTACAGATCTGGCACTGACAGAAGGTTAATGACTACTGCAGTGTCATGAGAATGTTACAACTATACCATAACTGATATTTTTAAAATGATTTGTTGCTTTTAAACTTCTTTACAATCCTAAATGCAATTTTGCTTGCCCTCTTGGGCAAAAAATTATTTGTAGCATCAATATCTTTAAATGTATATTACCTAGAATGTTTTATTGAATCAGGTAAAAGTCAAGGATTTATAACAAAAGTTATTAGTATGAGACGCAAAAATTCTGTGTTTCTATTCAGGTGTAACATTAATAAAACATTTTCATGCAACATAAAAGATATGCAAAATCATGTTTTACTGTTGAACTGGTCTCTATAAAATGCGAATGTATCCTCAGAGTAGATTTATGTTTTATCCAATGTACTTATTATAAGAGCTGTTTGTACGTAAGGAACCTCTTTAGAATGTTATAAATAGTTATACATATAGGACATAGGGTATTCTATGACGAGAATTGACTGCAGACTTTTTCTGTCTTTTATCTGTCTGTCATTTAGTTGTTTGTCCATTCTTAAACTTACCACAGATTCTGGCTCTGGTACCCATATCTGGTCCTCTCGGATCAGTCCCATCTTGCACATGACCTGTAAGGACATGATTTATGAAACAACTACATTCAGATATGAGTGGGAAACCCTGGTCAAGGGCATAAATAGCTGAAGGTTTATCGGTCCTAAAGAGGTTCTACATTATTAGCAATCAAGGTAGATGAGAACTTGTCTAAAAGTAACATCACCCTTTCCAAAGTACAGAAAGCATAAGAGTTAAATACTTTTGAGGGACAGTACAACAAATATACTGATTGCTACTGGTATTTTTTGTATGTCTCAAATGTGTATATTTTATAATGCCTTCACAATTACAGTGTAATATTGTATTCAGGGGCAGACTGGAAACTGGGGGGAAAAAGTGGCCTTATTTTGTAGTGGGCCCATAATTCACACATGGTAGGGTCCACTGAAATAGGTGGTCCACCAGAGCCAAATATCACAGTGAACCACCAAATAATGCCCAGCAGCAGAAAATACCTCCCCAAAAACTCGAGCTGCTACACAGCCAATAAACGTGCGCAGAGATACTGGCACTCACTAATGCCGTAGCCATGTTGGCTACTGGCATTAAAGTGATTGGCTGGCTGGAACCAGTCATCGGGTGCTATATAGCACCCGATGGCATGTGTTTGGCTCAGTCTTAGTCAGGGATAGCTGTGCTGAAGAAGGGACAGATAGTGTAAGGAGTGAAATAGTAATATTTTAGTGAAAAAACTGAGATCCAAAAGCCCTTTTAAGAACTATTGTTGTATCTGGCAGCAATAAAATTATCAGTGCAACCTGCGCTAAATAGCGTGGAATTGTTAAAATAAAACAAAAGTCCTTTTAAGGACTATAGTTGTATCTGGCTGCAATATATATTATTAGCACAACCTGCGCTAAATTGCATGCAATTGTTAGTGCCGCTTCTGATAGTGACACAACCTCTGCTACATCTTTTATTTTATATTTGCATAGCCTAAATATCTTTGACATTCAGTGCAATTGTTTGGCTGCTGGTGACAGTGACATTATCAGCGCTACATCGCCTGTGTAATGTTTGCGCATCCTTAATATCAGTGACATTTTTTATTAGCCGCTGGTAACAGTGACATTACTTGCGCTATACCTCCTCTAACGTTTGCGCATCCTAAATATCAGTGACATTCATTCAGTGTAATTTTTTATCAGATCAGCAGGCCCTTGCTCAAATAGTTTGAGGGTCACCAGCAGGCCATCAATCATAATTTTTCAAGGGTGTGTAGGATGCCCTCCTTTATGTGTAATAAAGGGTGTATTGTAGTGCGGGTACCATGTAATTTTAGGCAGCCCTTTCACTTAGTGCATAGGCTTTATGAGTGTATGAGTCCCACTACCTGAACAATTGTACCACAATGTGAATGAGGCCCTCTTTTATGTGATATGCAGGTTGTATCGGAGTGCCTCTTCCTTGTATTTTTTTGGCAGCACTTGTAAATATGCAGGAAATAATGTTTCATAACAATTTTTCCTCTAAAATCGATTGTATCTTCGGTTTTGTGCGTATTATTGTCAGTCTGTAAAAGTGGCGTAATACTCGGACAACATCGTTCCCAGTAGAGACCTGGGAGTCAAAGATGCATCCAGACATCCTCCCCATGCTGTTCCCGAACCATTTCAGTGATGTTTCCATCAATTTCTGACCTTTTCCTGTGAACCAGACACCCTCCCTCTTCAGAGCAGAGGTTGCCTGTTTTAATGCTCTGGTTCTCCCTTTGACTTCCATTGAGTTCGGGTGGTCGACCAACACTAGTTACTATCATTATGTCGGGCCTTAACCCCTTAAGGACTCAGCCCTATTTCACCTTAAGGACTTGGCCATTTTTTGCAAATCTGACCAGTGTCAATTTAAGTGCTGATAACTTTAAAACGCGTTGCCTTATCCAGGCCATTCTGAGATTGTTTTTTCATCACATATTGTACTTCATGACACTGGTAAAATGAAGTAAAAAAAATTCATTTTTATTTATAAATAAATACCAAATTTACCAAAAATTTGTAAAAAAATTGCAAATTTCCAAGTTTCAATTTCTCTACTTCTATAATACATAGTAATACCTCCAAAAATAGTTATTACTTTACATTCCCCATATGTCTTCTTCATGTTTGGATCATTTTGGGAATGATATTTTATTTTTTGGGGATGTTACAAGGCTTAGAAGTTTAGGAGCAAATATTGAAATTTTTCAGAAATTTTCAAAAACCCAATTTTTAGGGACCAGTTCAGGTCTGAAGTCACTTTGCGAGGCTTACATAATAGAAACCACCCAAAAATTACCCCATTCTATAACCTACACCCCTAAAGGTATTCAAAACTTATTTTACAAACTTTGTTAACCCTTTAGGTGTTCCACAAGAATTAATGGAAAATAGAGATACAATTTCAAGATTTCCCTTTTTTGGCAGAATTTCCATTTTAATAATTTTTTTCCAGTTACAAAGCAAGGGTTAACAGCCAAACCAAACTCAATATTTATGGTCCCGATTCTGTAGTTTACAGAAACACCCCATATGTGGTCGTAAACCGCTGTACGGGCACATGGCAGGGCGCAGAAGGAAAGGAATGCCATACGGTTTTTGGAAGGCAGGTTTTGCTGGACTGTGTTTTTTGACACCATGTCCCATTTGAAGCCCCCCTGATGCACCCCTAGAGTAGAAACTCCATAAAAGTGACCCCATCTAAGAAACTACACCCCTGAAGGTATTCAAAACAGATTTTACAAACATAGTTAACCCTTTAGGTGTTCCACAAGAGTTATTGGCAAATGGGGATGAAATTTCTGAATTTAAATTTTCTGGCAAATTTTCCATTTTAATCAATTTTTCCCAGTAACAAATCAAGGGTTAACAGCCAAACAAAACTCAATATTTATGGCCCTGATTCTGTAGTTTACAGAAACACCTCATATGTGGTCGTAAACTGCTGAACGAGCACACGGCAGGGCGCAGAAGGAAAGAAATGCCATACGGTTTTTGGAAGGCAGATTTTGCTGGACTGTTTTTTTTTACACCATGTCCCATTTGAAGCCCCCCTGATGCACCCCTAGAGTAGAAACTCCAAAAAAGTGACCCCATTTTAGAAACTACGGGATAGGGTGGCAGTATTGTTGGTACTAGTTTAGGGTACATATGATTTTTGGTTGCTCTATATTACACTTTTTGTGAGGCAAGGTAACAAGAAATAGCTGTTTTGGCACAGTTTTAATTTTTTGTTATTTACAACATTCATCTGACAGGTTAGATCATGTAATATTTTTATAGACGAGGTTGTCATGGATGCGGCGATGCCTAATATGTATACTTTTTTTTTTATTTATGCAAGTTTTACACAATGATTTCTTTTTTGAAACAAAAAAAATCATGTTTTAGTGTTTCCATAGTCTGAGAGCCATAATTTTTTCAGTTTTTGGGCGATTACCTTGGGTAGGGTATGATTTTTGTGGGATGATATGATAGTTTTATTGGCACTATTTTGGGGTGCGTGTGACTTTTTGATCGCTTGCTATTCCACTTTTGTGATGTAAGGTGACAAAAAATGGCTTTTTTTACACCGTTTTTATTTTTATTTTTTTACGATATTCACCTGAGGGGTTAGGTCATGTGATATTTTTATAGAGCAAGTTATTTCGGATGCTGCGATACCTAATATGTATACTTTTTTATTTATGTAAGTTTTACACAATAATATCATTTTTGAAACAAAAAAAATGATGTTTTAGTGTCTCCATATTCTGAGACATAGTTTTTTTATTTTTTGGGCGATTGTCTCAGTAGGAGCTCATTTTTTGCGGGATGAGGTGACGGTTAGATTGGTACTATTTTGATGGGCAAACGCCTTTTTGATTGCTTGCTGTTGTACTTTTTGTGATGTAAGGTGACAAACAAATTGTTTATTTAGCACAGTTTTTATTTTTTATGGTGTTAATCTGAGGGGTTAGGTCTTGTGATATGTTTATAGAGCCGATCGATACGGACGCGGCAATACCCAATATGTTTTTTTTTTTACTTTATTTGGGGAAAACGACGTGTTTGTTTATTTTTACTTGAAACTTTTAATTTTTGGGGGGAAAACTTTATTTTTTCAACTTTTCTTTTACTTTATTTTTTGTACCACTTTGGGACTTCAACTTTTGGGGGTCTAATCCCTTTTACAATGCATTCCAATACTTCTGTATTGGAATGCATTGGCTGTATGAGTAATACAGTGTGTATTACTCATACAGCTTCCGGCCTGTGAGATCCAGGGGGCTGGATCTCACAGGCTCGTCACCGGAAGGCAGCCATGATGCCATCGGGTCCCCCTACAGCTGGATGGTAACCCGATGGCACCTCCGATCACCGCCACCGCATAAGGTAAAAGCAGCAAAACGCAGGACTCGGGACCTCACCCCCCCCCCCCGTTGTTGTGACAGGATGCCCGCATCCTGTTCCGATCACCGCCCGCAGCGCCGCAATCTAGTTTTAAACTTAGGACGTACCAGTACGCCCTGGGTCGTTAAGGACTCGGCAAACATGGCGTACCGGTACGTCCTAAGTCCTTAAGGGGTTAATGGGGTTGTCTGGGCCCAGACAAAATCGGGATGACTGGGTATGGTGTGTGAGTAAAAAAATAAAAAAAATAATAAGAATTTCACCTGCTCCAGTTGTCCCGGTTCTTGTGGCGCAGCTTTGTCTCCATCACTACAGGTCCATGTCTGGGTGGAAGTATGATGTGCCAGCTCCCTGCATGTCACTGCTGCTGGCCAAGTAATGATATGTGGAGGCAAGGGATATGACCTCTGAGGTCGTTGACTGATGAGAAGTGGTGACAGACAGGCAGGGACCAGAAGTGGCAGAGACAGAAATTCGCTGCAGGAACTGGGATGACCAGAGCAAGTGAGTAGATTTCTTTCCACTCATACAAGATGCCCTAACATCCTTAATTTGTTTTCAGGGTCCGGACAACACCTTTAATTGTTATATCTGATGTGTACATAATTAAAGGGTATTTATCATTTTAACAAACTTCTGACATATCATAAGACCCCTACAGATTGCTATAACTTTGGAGTTGCTTGACTCTTCTTGAAGACAGAGCAAGTATACAGATTCATAAAAAGGTGAGAGATAAAGAGTCAAGTAGGTTTGAACAGAAAGTACTCTCCTGAGTGCTTCTGTTCCTTTATCTCAATAATTGGTTGTGGTCTTAGGACCCAAAACCTTTCTGATGAAAACATCTCACTATAGCATGGCAGAAGTTTGTTAACATGATCATTGCCTTATTTTTTTAATTATGGGTTTGAAATTTAATTGTAACAATTCTGTATCAAGTAGATCCCAATTTTCACAAAAGATAACTTTGGTTTTCAGGAGTTGCATAAGGATATAACAAACTGTGAGTAAGGGAGGTTTATAGCAAGGGTGTTGTAGCTGAGAAGTACATTTCAATATAATATATAGATCAAGCTAGTTAAAAAGGTCCACTGGGGCTTTTACATTGATGACCGGTCTCCAGGACCCTAGGTGATCAGCACAATGAAGAAACTGCTTGTCTGTGAACACAACATTCACTTCATTTTTAGATACAAACATCCAATATACTATGTGATTTTACTTCACCTCTCGGGCTGCCCTTTCTCCAGCCTCTATAGCACCTTCCATGTATCCACTCCATTGTGTAGCTGTTTCTGTTCCAGCAAAGTAAATCTTTCCAACAGGCTTTCGTATCACACTGTAGGAACATATAACACAAATCTACGGATTATCTCAATAAAATTAGATTTTTTTTTCTTACAAATTGTAATTAAAGAAGGAGATTGTATTCAAGTAAGTAAAGACATTATAAGCTAATAAATATGTATTGTAGAATCTTTCTATTTCCTCTTTTGTACATTTATACCTTCCAAACTGAGTCATAATTCCAGGAGGAAAATATGCGGTGTAGCATCCACCTGAGTATTGTTCTTTACACCAGTCCTTTTCTTCATAGTGCACTGGCTGTAAAAAAATAATAATTAAAATAATTTACAAATGGTAAAAGAAAAAAAATGCATGCAAATCATGTCTTAATGGGGTTATTCCATGAGACATTACTACTACTGGAATGAATAGGGCTAGTGTTGAGCCAATAAAGTTTTGGATGCCTTATCCGAAGTCGATTTGTTCAAAACTTCGGAATAATATTAAATGGAGATTCGTCTCCGTACAGTATTAGAATGTATGGGCTCCGATGAGCTGAAGTAAGTTATTCACAAAGTCGCACGTGACTTCCTTGAATGACTTGGGTAGTTGATTTTTAAAGTGGAAAACCACTTTAAAGCTTGAAACTGAACTAGGCTTCGGTTCCGACTAGTACCTCGGAACCGAAGCAGAGTTTGGCTTCAAGTTTTAATGTGGTTTTCCACTTTAAAAATCAATTACCGAAGTTATTCAATGAAGTCACGCGCGATTTTGTGAATAACTTTGGCTCATCAGAGCCCATACATTCTAATCTGTATTATTCTACAGTATTATTCCAAAGTTTTGAATGAAGCGACTTCGGATGAAGCATCCAAAGTTTGCTTCGCTCAACACTAAATAGGGCATTTAAAATTAAGTATTATTGTACTATACACGAAATACTGAAAAATATTGTTAGGTTTTATAATGTACATTATATTTTCCTTTTTGGTAGCACCCCCTGCTGTTTCTTCTGTGACCAAGACTGTGGTCCACCTTCTCTTGCATTCAGTGGTGGACTGACATTCTCAGCAACTTCCCTGCTACCTTCACCCTCTCAGTATCAGTGTAGTGATCTCATAGATAAGTAGGTGAAGTGGTCCAGACACCTGTCATTCATTTAACCCTAACTTCCAAATTCTTAGAAATATGTAGCTATAGTTCTTTCTACATATTAGAGAAGGAAATTGGTGTGGAGGGAATTGCATACCATAGTGCTATTTACAAATGGAATTGCTGAAGCTGTGTGTGAGGGACTATACACTGCGTGCAGAATTATTAGGCAAATGAGTATTTTGACCACATCATCCTCTTTATGCATGTTGTCTTACTCCAAGCTGTATAGGGTCGAAAGCCTACTACCAATTAAGCATATTAGCTGATGTGCATCTCTGTAATAAAAAGGGGTGTGGTCTAATGACATCAACACCCTATATCAGGTGTGCATAATTATTAGGCAACTTCCTTTCCTTTGGCAAAATGGGTCAAAAGAAGGACTTGACAGGCTCAGAAAAGTCAAAAATAGTGAGATATCTTGCAGAGGGATGCAGCACTTTTAAAATTGCAAAGCTTCTGAAGCGTGATCATCGAACAATCAAGCGTTTCATTCAAAATAGTCAACAGGGTCGCAAGAAGTGTGTGGAAAAACCAAGGCGCAAAATAACTGCCCATGAAATGAGAAAAGTCAAGCGTGCAGCTGCCAAGATGCCACTTGCCACCAGTTTAGCCATATTTCAGAGCTGCAACATCACTGGAGTGCCCAAAAGCACAAGGTGTGCAATACTCAGAGACATGGCCAAGGTAAGAAAGGCTGAAAGACGACCACCACTGAACAAGACACACAAGCTGAAACGTCAAGACTGGGCCAAGAAATATCTCAAGACTGATTTTTCTAAGGTTTTATGGACTGATGAAATGAGAGTGAGTCTTGATGGGCCAGATGGATGGGCCCGTGGCTGGATTGGTAAAGGGCAGAGAGCTCCAGTCCGACTCAGATGCCAGCAAGGTGGAGGTGGAGTACTGGTTTGGGCTGGTATCATCAAAGATGAGCTTGTGGGGCCTTTTCGGGTTGAGGATGGAGTCAAGCTCAACTCCCAGTCCTACTGCCAGTTTCTGGAAGACACCTTCTTCAAGCAGTGGTACAGGAAGAAGTCTGCATCCTTCAAGAAAAACATGATTTTCATGCAGGACAATGCTCCATCACACGCGTCCAAGTACTCCACAGCGTGGCTGGCAAGAAAGGGTATAAAAGAAGAAAATCTAATGACATGGCCTCCTTGTTCACCTGATCTGAACCCCATTGAGAACCTGTGGTCCATCATCAAATGTGAGATTTACAAGGAGGGAAAACAGTACACCTCTCTGAACAGTGTCTGGGAGGCTGTGGTTGCTGCTGCATGCAATGTTGATGGTGAACAGATCAAAACACTGACAGAATCCATGGATGGCAGACTTTTGAGTGTCCTTGCAAAGAAAGGTGGCTATATTGGTCACTGATTTATTTTTGATTTATTTTTGAATGTCAGAAATGTATATTTGTGAATGTTGAGATGTTATATTGGTTTCACTGGTAAAAATAAGTAATTGAAATGGGTATATATTTGTTTTTTGTTAAGTTGCCTAATAATCATGCACAGTAATAGTCACCTGCACACACAGATATCCCCCTAAAATAGCTAAAACTAAAAACAAACTAAAAACTACTTCCAAAAATATTCAGCTTTGATATTAATGAGTTTTTTGGGTTCATTGAGAACATGGTTGTTGTTCAATAATAAAATTAATCCTCAAAAATACAACTTGCCTAATAATTCTGCACTCCCTGTATTTATGCAGTGGAAAAAGGAAAGTGAATAGAGGTTAGGAAAAATGTGTGAGTGGGGTTAAGAAGATGTAGCCTGGTTAATGGTCACATGTGAGGAGCTGCTATCCTCCCACAGAAACTGAAAAGACCAAAACTGCAGAAAGGAGATAAAAAAGCTAAAAATATGAACACAACATCCCAGGTTAGGATGTTCAAGACTTAAATATATTTATAATGTGAAATATTTAATCAGAATATTTAAAGATCACATTAATACCATGACTAATTTGAGAAACATCAACAAAATATTCATTCATCCACCCTTAAAAATGTGTTACCAGTTCTAGAAGTACTTTTCCATTTTAAAAACTAAAAACAGATACGGTATATAACAATTCCCTAATGAAATATGATAACCCAAATATTTCATTATTTAGCTGCTAAAAAGCAATGTCAGAAGAAACGAACATTAACCAACTTCATTTAAAAAAATGTTCATAGCATTCACCATGAGGAATAAATAATAATAATAATAATAATAATAATAATAATAATAATAATAATAAGCAATGATGTGTAGTTTTGTCTTTTTCTGTTGCCTCTTTGAGTAGGTCCCACTCAAAGAGGCAAACTTGACGTGGTGAGTGGGCTTATGCCTTTTGATCAAAATGTACACTAATGCCTCTTGTACAGCATGCAGTACACTTTAATATTGCTCTGAGAAGAGAGTTTAATTAGATCTAAGCATAGCATTGTGGATGTGCAATCCAGTTCTGTTTTTCTCCCCTTGATATATATCTGCGTCCTTCCTTATATTTCTTTTAGGCTCAAGATTTTCTAAGTTTTGTGGCAAAAAACTTTGCTTTCAGAACATTCTTCAATGAGATGTCTGTCCTAAAGGTATCTCTGTGTGGCTACCCAGTGGTTATGTTGAGAAATGCAGCCTGCAAACTATTTTGCTAGCATGTCACCCTATTGTATTGAATTTGTTTCATGAGAAATTGGAGTCCTTAGGCAAATTCTACTTAAAGTAAGGATGGACTCATCTGTGCAATCATTTTATGAACATGAGAATAGTTCTTCCTCTAGTTTTTCCATGTTTATCCTACAATACGGGGTACTTATTAATCAGAATTCCCTCAGGACCAATAGTAAAGGCAAAGGACATCAGGGGAGAGGGCACACCTGCTTGCAGCCAATACTTAAATGTGTAAAAATATATTACAAGCTGTAGACAAATCAACTTTGTTATAAATTTGCCCAAAAATTTTTAATTCAAGTGAATCTGAAACTTTTGTGATTTGTTTTGGATAATTCACTTAACATGATGGCCACAATTTTACAGGTGAGAAGACAGAAAAGAAGGCATCTGTTAACAAAAAGGGATAATTTTGGACAGTTTTTTCATTTATAAAAATGTTGTATTAAAGTGTGTTTTATTAGGTTGTTTGTTACCACTGGATAACATCTGTTTACTCATAGTCATATTAGTCTCCGTTAAAGGGCTTGAAAGTAGTTGGATTCAGTCCTAGGAGACCCCAGAGTGTCATACATATTTTTTCAGGACACTTTCGATTCACGGGGCCAGAACTGACCAAATAACTCACGTATGAACTCAGCCTTACAGGTCAATGTTAGCGCCAAGAAGAAGCGCACTCCTGTTACACCGTCGTCAGCTGATTCCACATAGATGTCTACAGACCCTGTTCTATTAAACGCTTATACAAGTAGATCCCCCCGACAGAGTGGAGAGGGTGTCAGCAGTAATTTTCTGTTGATGTCAATGATTATTTTGCCCTTCGTCTGATCCATCAGAATAATAACCCACAAAAAACGGATCCGGTCTGTGGAGCATCTGCCTTCACTCGGTCAGCATTTGGTCAGTAATCCATCAGTATTGCTAATGCCAAAAGAAACTGGAGTGGATCCAAAACAAAGATGGCCTTACAGCTGCTACACAGACAGGATCCATTGTGCGTCTCATTTTACCTTCCTTCTGACAGATTAGAGGAAGGGTCAAATAAATGATGGTCAGCCAAGCCAAAAAGGCTAAATAGTGGCCCAGTCATGAAGTGGGAGGGTAGGAACAGCATGAAAAGTCCACAGAGTGGCCCTATGACATAGTGGTGAGGTGAAAGCAGCTTGAGGATACCACAGAGTGGCCCAATGACAGAGTGTTGAGGTGGCAGCAGCATCAGGAGGCCACAGAGTGGCAAAATGACAAAGTGTGTAGGTAGTGGCAGCATCAGAAGGCCACAGAGTGGAAAGGTGACATAGTGTGGAGGCGGCAGCAGAATCAGGAGGCCACAGAGTGGCATGGTGACATAATGTGGAGGTGGCATCAGCATGAGGAGACCACATAGTGACAAGGTAACATAGTGGTGAGGTAGAAGCAGCATGAGGAGACCACAGAGTGGCCCAATCACAGAGTCTGTAGGTGGCGGCAGCATCAGGAGGCCACAGTCACACGTAATGTTGAGGGGACAACACAAGAAAACACATGAAAACATAAGTCCCAGAGCTCTGAAAAATGTATATACCGACGGGAGGGATTGTGATCTGGTCGGCAAAGAAAAAGCCCAAGACTGCGCATCACCTTTCAATAACGAAATAATAATCCCCACTCTTTGAGTCTCGTCCCCAGAAGTTAGGACGTAGTCTAAAATATAGTTTGCACGACTCCCTGAACCGAATAAAGTTGTCAATTCCTCCGGAAAACCTACCTGGGAGAGCGACCTTTGGTTCAGGGCAGGCCTGGTTCCCGTTGCCGGAAACCGCTGCCTGTGGTCTCTGACGCAGCGATACGGCGGTGCGGAGGTCAGCAACCTCCAAAGACAGTCCCTGCATACGATCGACCAGTGCAGAAACCGTATCTATAGCTGTACTGGCACAAACAAAATGACGTTTTTTCGGCGGTTGATAATATCACACGTAATGGGTAGGGGACAAAACATAAAACACACAGAGGGAAATAAACCAGAGTCTAGGCCTCAAAGCTAAGGAAGAGGGATGGTGATCTCCTAGGAATCCCTAGACCTCTCCCTGACTCCTGCCAGTATGAGTAGACTCTGAAGGTGGAAAAACTCATACACCGGAACCTAGACCCAGGAGACCCTGGAAATCCCTAGGAACTGTGGCAGGGAATGAGACTAGAAACACAACACACAAGTGTCACAACAAAAGCACTTATCTTTGGAGAGGGAATGGAGAAGCTGGTGATCCACAGGAACAACACACCAGCTCAACAAACACCAAGCAGGAAATATCAACCGCATGGTAAGCAGTGTGAGAGTGAACTAAATAGAGCCCCAGTATTGACCAAAGGCAACACCTGACAAGGGGTGTGGTCATCACTAAACAACAAACTGCAAGGTCAGAACAGAGACTTTCAGATAGCCTCATGTGCTGCCAATCTCCATGTTCTTCTCACCTCTTAGGCCTCTTTCACACAGGCGTTGCGGGAAAATGTGCGGGTGCGTTGCGGGAACACCCGCGATTTTTCCGCGCAAGTGCAAAACATTGTAATGCGTTTTGCACTCGCGTGAGAAAAATCAGGCATGTTTGGTACCCACACCCGAACTTTTTCACAGAAGTTCGGGCTTGGGTTAGGTGTTGTGTAGATGTTATTATTTTCCCTTATAACATGGCTATAAGGGAAAATAATAGCATTCTGAACACAGAATGATTAGTAGGTGATAAATTGAGGGTTAAAAAATAATAAAAAAAATTAACTCACCTTCTCCTCTTGTTCGAGTAGTTCCCGGTCTCTTCTTTACTTCTTTAATGATGAGCTGTGGGCTAAAGGACCTTTGGTGACGTCAGATCACATGCTCCAACGTCACCACAGGTCCTAGCCGGTAGTTCATCATTATAGAAGTAAAGAAGAGATCAGGAACTACGCGAACAAGAGGAGAAGGTGAGTTAATTTTTTTTATTTTTTTTAACCCCTCCAGCGCTATTGTTCTAAGCATTCTGTATTCAGAATGCTATTATTTTCCCTCATAACCATGTTATAAGGGAAAATAATACAGTGAATAGACTGTCACCTAGCAACCATGCGTGAAAATCGCACCGCATCCGCACTTGCTTGCGGATGCTTGCGATTTTCACGCAACCCCATTCACTTCTATGGGGCCTGCGTTGCGTGAAAAACGCAGAATATAGAGCATGCTGCGATTTTCACGCAACGCACAAGTGATGCGTGAAAATCACCGCTCATCTGAACAGCCTCATTGAAATGAATGGGTCAGTATTCAGTGCGGGTGCAATGCGTTCACCTCACGCATCACATCCGCGCGGAATACTCGCCCGTGTGAAAGGGGCCTAAGGCCTCATGCACAAGGGCGTTGTTTGGGTCCACATCCGAGCCGCCGTTTTGGACCCATTCACTTCAATGGGGCTGCAAAAGATGCGGACAGTACTCCATGTGCTGTCCGCATCCGTTGCTCCGTTCCGTGGCCCCGCTGAAAAAATATAACACGTCCTTTTCTTGTCCGCGCTTTGCGGACAAGAATAGGCATTTATATTGAAGGCTGTCGGGGCCGCTCTGTAAATTGCAGAACGCGCACGGACGCCATCCGTCTGTTGTGTATCCGCGATTTGCGGACCGCAAAACACACCACGGTCGTGTGCATGAGGCCTAATACATGCAAAAAACTGTTTTAGAACATATAACTGCATCGCTGAATGGCAAATATATTTTTATTTTGCCACTATTATACCAGTACCCGCTGAACATGGTGGGAAAACAAAGGAGCACTTGGCATCAGATATGTGGTATCAGGCGGGTGGCAGCATCAGAATAGTAGTGTAACGGTCACGTACACACACACACAGGGGGGAGGGAAGTGACCACTGCGCTCCACCCTTACCCCTGGCCCTGCCTACTTGCCTCGCGAGTCCTAATGACAGGGGACAACTGGACGGCAATCCCTAACTTGGAGTAAGTGCAGGGATGAAAGACAGACAAACAACAGGACGTGAACGGACCGAGTCAATACCAGGAAAGCTGCAAAGTACAAATGGAGCAAGCAGAGAATTGTCAGGAGAAGCCGGGGTCATAAATACCAGGAGAGCAGAGAAGTACAAGAGGAGTCCTAAGAGAGTAGTCAGGTGGGAGCCGAGGTCACAATACCAGGACGGATGCGCAGTACAGGAGGAGCAGGCAAAAGGATGGTCAGGGAACAGGATCAGGTAAGTATTCAGCAGTCCAACAAATAGCCAGGAACCTAAAAATTAACAGGCAACCTGTAGCCAGCAGGCTGCCTGTATTTATAGTGGGGAGTGAGGGTCATGTGACGTGGCCAGCGTCACATGACCGACAGACCAACCAGTCGAGCACCGAGTGATCAGCTCGGCGCTCAAGGCAGACTAGGAGCAGGGAGCCACCCAGCTAGTAAAGCCGCCCTGGGAATGAGGTCAAACACAGAACCTCATTCCAAAAGCTAAGCAACAGTTCTGCGGGCAATGGGGGACCGAGTGCACCTTCGGAACCCCGTGACAAGTAGCTGAGGCAGGTAGCAAGAAGAAACCAGTCTCTTTTGTCAAAGTGTTGGTGTGGCACCATGGATGATCTAGTCTGATACATTAGGAATTGGTGGGTGGAAATCCTGGCTGATCCATGCCTGATTCATCTTGACAAAGGTCAGTCTCTCCACATTTTTGGTGGACAGGAGAGTTCTTCTTGCGGTAACTATGGGCCCCTGCCGCACTAAACACCCACTCTGATGCCACACTACTGGCTGGGCAGGATAGCTTTTCCAGGGCAAACTCTGCCAGTTGCGACCACAAATCCAGTTTGGCTGCCCAGTAGTCCAGTGGATTTTCAAGGTCGGCTGGTTCAGGTTCTGCTCCAGGTCTAGATGCTGGTGAGCTCATCAGCGACTGTAGACTCAGGCTGCTGCTGATGGAGCTGGTACTGCTCCTGCCACCCCACCCCTCCCCAGCAGCCATGGCAGTGGAACGTGAGCGCAGAGGATGGACGATGGCACAGATGGCACAGATAGGCAGCAGCCAACTGACTTCATAGGATGTCTCTATAGTACTTAATTTTGTCCTCCCTCTCAGCAGGTAGCAAGGGTCCAACAAGGTGAAGAGCCAGAAGTAATCCTTCTGCCGAATGGTGACAATTCGGCTGTCACTACGCAAGCAAGTGAGCATGCAGCGGACCATTTGCGCAAGTGACTCTGCATACTGCCACGGTGTGTCTGGGTCCTCTGCCTCATCTTCCTCATCGCCCCTGCACCTCTTGCTCCTCCTCTCCTGCCACCTGTGTAGCAAAACCACCCATTTCGCTAGACATTGCTTGTTCTCCAATGTCCTCCTCCTCCAGTTCAGCCCCTACAGGGATCATGTGGCCGTGAGATCTAGGCGCCACTTCTCCAGACCCCTGCCATATTTACCAGCATCTGTTCCAGGACATGAAGCAGTGGAATGACATTGTTCATCCCGTTGTCCTGGCGACTGAAAAATAATGTGGCCTGCTCAAAAGGCCTGAGCAAACGGCAGGTGTCACTCATGAGCTGACACTGGCTGACATCGAAGTTACACAGTCGGTCCAACATATGGAGGGTGGAATTGCAATGGCTGGAAACGTAGCATATCAGTCTATGTTGGGAAATTCCGTTCTGCCGCTGCAGCTCAAGGAGTGTATGCTTTGCGGTGTACGAGTGGCTGAAGTGCATGCATAGTTTCCTGGCCATTTTTAGGATGTCTTGCAGATGGGTGGAAGACTTCAGGAACCGCTTGACAACCAGATTAAACACGTGTGCCATGCAGAGCGCATGGCTCTGCCCCTTTGACGCAGCGCCTACACAATGTTCTTCCTGTTGTCTGTTACCATGGTTCCAATTTTAAGTTGTCGCGGAGAAAGCCAGGATTTGATTTCTTGCTGATGGACATGGAGCACCTAGTGCTGGATTTTTACATTACAATTACATATTGGATTAATCTCAAGATGCCACTCCTGTTTTCAGTCCGTGGACAGGAGTGAAGAGGGAAAACAGTTACAAAGGAATGGTAAGCTTGTCTCTCTTTACTAAAGTGCAGAATAGGAGTAGTAGTACATTCGGCAATAGTAAAGCACAGTTCCAGGGCAAATAACACAGAGTAATCATCCCCAATAACAGCATATAGGCTGAGGAGTGCAGTTTTATGATACAGCTAGATAAACAGTCTCAAAGTATGGAAGGGTGCATTAGCAATGTTCCCACTCACAGCTCTAATGTCTCTCTGTCATAAACGTGCACAATACCTTGCTGACTCACTCCAATACATGACCTTGTAGATTCTGGATCTTCTGATTTCTCTCTGGGGCACATTTGATTATAAAGTAGCTTCCATGGCTGTAGAAGTCTCAGAGATGAAGGATCTCTGAGCTCAGGCCTAGCTCTAATGGAGCTTGCGCATGTAGGTCCTCACTGTTCCTCAGGCAGAACTAGACTGACTATTAACTAACCAGGTGAAAGGTTACACAAGCTCTGTAGTTTTTTTTTTAGAGCAAGTAATGCTAAGTCTATCTACATTAAACCCCATGGTGCAATAAACAATATGAAAAAGTGTACAAATCCTCCAAATTCAATAAACGAAAAAAATAATTATTGTGCTTCACCAGTTGGCGTGAACTGTCAACTTTGCTCATGGGTCAGAATAAAGAGGTTGTTCTTGATTGATTTGAATCTGAATCCACTGTGAAGCGCATCAATTTTTTTATTTAATATATTAACTATGAAGGACCTTTAGGGTAGCACTGGTAGTCCCAGTCACTATAGCATTAATAAACTCCAGCTGAAGAAAAACCCACCTGAAGAAAACACTGGAGCAGATCAGTTGTCATTAGGTTCTTTAAAGGGAATGTGTCACCTCTAATTTTTATTTGATATACTATAAAGGTTCAAGAAGTGGAGGGCACTCAAATGACTGGGTGTATATACAATCAATTGCAAATGTGAATTATAAAGGATTATTTATTATGGTTTGCATATATAAAATGATTAAAATATATAACACCACTGGGTCTTGCAATAGCAGCAGTGTCTTGGCCACAAATAAAACTAGTTATGTGCAGTCAATTGGACTATGTATATCCCACAGAATTATGGGTTACCTACTCATACAGGTGATCAATCCACAAATATACACAATATTGTATTATAAAAATCGAGATGAAATCGAGATGGATAAAATCACATGATGTTTCGATCAGGATAAATCGCATAAAAGACTGATGATGTCTTGATTATATATAGTCTTGTTCTTATGTCCCAAACAAAGGTTAGCAGCCGAATAGATAAAAGATCAGTCTTACCCCATCTGTTGTGGGTCTCAGAAAGCGGCTGTAGGCAGGTTCTATACTCACAGTACCCCTGGACTGTATGGACTATAGTCCGATCCTAGATGGCGTTGGTGCGCACGTGATTCGTTGCTCCCTCGGCGTCTCTCCACTACGGCGTCTTGGCTTCTCGTGCGGCGTTCCCACGTGGTGCAGAGGATAGCGTCCCACGTGACCGGAAGAGTAGCTGTAGTACTGTGATCAGCTGGGTGATGACATAAGCGAGTTTGTAACCTGCTCTGTAGACATCAAATAGCGATTTTTCCTTTGTGGCAATTTTCGGCTTATTAAATCGTTATAAGTCCTTGTGCTGTCTGTCTGTCCTATACTAAACGCGTTTCGGTGCACACTTGCACCTTCATCAGTCGGCTGCTAACCTTTGTTTGGGACATAAGAACAAGACTATATATAATCAAGACATCATCAGTCTTTTATGCGATTTATCCTGATCGAAACATCATGTGATTTTATCCCTCTCGATTTCTATAATACAATATTGTGTATATTTGTGTGCTTTGCCGATCCCTCCATACAGATTGATCACCTGTATGAGTAGGTAACCCATAATCCTGTGGGATATACATAGTCCAATTGATTGCACATAACTAGTTTTATTTGTGGCCAAGACACTGCTGCTATTGCAAGACGCAATATATATTTTAATCATTTTATATATGCAAACCATAATAAATAATCCTTTATAATTCACATTTGCAATTGATTGTATATACACCTAGTCATTTGAGTGCCCTCCACTTCTTGAACCTTTATAGTATATCCAATAATTTGGCAATAGGTACTGCCATTTGGAGAGAGCACTAGTCCGTGGATTGTTGACAGTAGAGCCTCTGTATTCTTTTATCTAATTTTTATTTGCCAGTTGCAGTATTCCACTGGTAAGGTAGTGGTTCCCCTTAAAAATTTGTTTTCCTATGTGTATGCTGCATAACATATCAGAAGTGTGATGTATTGTGCATTACTGTGCCATAACTTCCAGCCACTAGTTGGACATGGATCCTCTAGTTGGACATGGAACCAGTCTAGTCTAGAGTGAGAAAGTAAGAAGAGCAGACATAGCCGAACCCTGCTCTGGATCAAATCAGCCAGGGACAAGCAAAGCTGCAAACGAGCAGAGAAAAAGAACAAGGATATCCTAAGGAGCACGACAAAGGTACCGTATAATAGGAGGTATGAGTAGAAGTTCTGTGGAGAAAAGCTGTCTAAATGGGACCTTTAAATTTCCATAGCCACATGTCTGGGTGAAATAGCCCTCACCCTACTAGCTATACTTTGTAAACCAACTGGTTATAGAAGAGGACCTAGATCTGGCAGAGCTAAATCTGTAGTCCAGAGCAACCTCTAAAAAAGTTGCAGAGCTTAGTGGTTGCAATGCATAAAGAGAGAGAAAGAAAAGTGTTGCACTTACATTCCTGGATGCTTAAAGGGTTTCTGTCATGAGAAATAACGTTATGTAGCTGACTGACATTAGCGATGTGCTAATGTCAGCAGTACATAACAGTATGCTTTATAACTCCCTGCCTGCCGCCATTCTCTTAAAATAAAGACTTTTAAAATATTCTAATGCACCTCTAGGTGCTATTTGGTCATTGCTTCAGCACCTAGAGGCTCGGTCTACGCACCCTTTGGCACGCCCAGGTCCAGTTGATTGACTTTCAAGTTCTCCTCAGTGTCCCGTGAATCCCGCGCCTGCGACATTCCTTTTAATATTCAGCGCAGGCGCAGTGAGTGAAGGACACACTCCTGCTGCCGGCTTCCTTCCTTCGGCGCAGGCGCAGTGAGGGAGCTAGCAGCAGGAGTGTGTCCTTCACTCACAGCGCCTGCACCGAATACTAAACGGGACGGCGCAGGCGCGGGATTTACAGGACACTGAGGAGAACTCGAAAGTCAATCAACTGGACCTGGGCGTGCCAAAGGGTGTGTAGACCGAGCCTCTAGGTGCTGAAGCAATGACCAAATAGCACCTAGAGGTTCATTTGCATATTGTAAAAGTCTTTTTTTTAAGAGAACGGCGGCAGGGAGGGAGTTATAAAGCCCACTGTTATGTACTGCTGACATTAGCACATCGCTAATGTCAGTCAGCTACATAATGTTATTTCTGATGAAAGAAACCCTTAGCACAAATCAGCTAGAGCAGTGCAGTGTAAGGAGAATTGCTCTAAAGCCTGTTAATTTCAACTGCAGCTGTGTACCGTACATCGTAAGATCAGTGTAAATTGCACAGTAAAGAATTGTTTACTGTTAACTTGGCCTCCATTTTTACACTGCACCAATCTCTCCAGCTGCCAAGGAATCCTGCCTTGCACTTTACCATTCAACAACACCAAGGGCACACCAACCAACACCAGGCAGGAGAATGCCAAACTCCGGGGTGTGCCCCAAAGGGAAGAAATGATGTGCCCTCCCCATCACTGCATGGCTTAGAGAGCATCCAAACATTGAGTACTACTACTCCCAAGATCCACCCATGCTCACTTTACAGTTGAAACCAGATAGTGATACATTTCCTTTTTTTTCTAACCTGTTTGTATTTTCTGAATAAAAAATGAGGGCAGCCATCTTCCTGAGCTGTTAGCAGCATTTAGGAATATGCAAATAGTCCTGATTCTATGATATACAGTATGTGTCTGTTACAATACAATTGGAAGAGGACATGCACATGCTCAGTATAGCTATCGGCTGGACCTATGGTATTCCAGCCCACCACTGCATAGCTGTTTGGCAGGGGAATGGTTTTGCAAAATTCTAAATAAAGTGAAAATGTGTTAAAAATATGAACAAGCATTTTAGGCTACTTTCACATTAGCGTTTTCAATTCCACTATTGAGATCCGTCATAGGATCTCAATAGCGTAAGAATACGCCTCAGTTTTGTCCCCATTCATGGTCAATGGGGACAAAACTGAACGAAACGGAATGCACCAAAATGTATTCCGTTCCGTTTCGTTGCGTCCCCATCGCGGACAGAAAAACTCTGCAACCAGCGTTTTTCTGTCCACGATGTGGTGCAGAGCAAGATGGATCCGTCCTGACACACAATGTAAGTTAATGGGGACGGATCAGTTTTCTCTGAAGCAATAGAAAACGGATCAGTCCCCCATTGACTTTCAATTGTGTTAAAGATGGATCCGTCATGGCTATAGAAGACATTATACAACCGATCCATTCATGACAGATGCATGCGGTTGTATTATTGTAACAGAAGCGTATTTCCACCACTGTCCCTAGCGCCTGCAGACATCTCTCCCTGCACTAGAAAATGGCTGAATCCAAGATGGTTGAGGCTATTTATAGGGCTGTGACATTACAGGGATGGCTGGCTGCTGATTG
Source organism: Bufo bufo (assembly GCF_905171765.1). NCBI lineage: Eukaryota > Metazoa > Chordata > Amphibia > Anura > Bufonidae > Bufo > Bufo bufo. The sequence goes on along the minus strand of NC_053391.1, from coordinate 183,946,308 downwards.
GCTGCATGCATGGCATTGTGGGTGTTCCCTCGTTCCCAGAGTTCCTTGCTCCCTGTCCTAATACCTGCAGCAGCCATTTTATGAAAAAATGGGATTCTTTACCACAAAGCATGAGGAAATTCGGAATCGGTGCAAATCGCATTTTTCCTGAAATTTGGATCGAATTCCACTTTGATTCGCTCATCTCTAGTTATTATATACAGCAGTAATTACTTACATGCAAAGCTTCTTCAGTTCCCATGACTTTGGCATAGTATTCACATATTTTTCTTTTCCTATTAAGTGAATATTTTTCAGATCGTGAATTTTAGTTAAACATGGCTCTCTGAGGACAGTATTTTAGTAGAAGTATTCATAATAAAATTACAGCTATAAAACAAATGGCATCTAAGGGCTGTAATAAATCTTACTCTAGAGATCACACAAGGACTTAAATAGAATATGGCTAATACAAAGAAACCATTATTCAGATAAATTTAGAGCAAAGCATATTGCAAATGGCTGATTTACCCATTGTCATAAAATGTTCAAATTCTACCGCCACTTAGGGTACTTTCACACTAGCGTTTTTCTTTTCCGGCATAGAGTTCCGTCACAGGGGCTCTATACTGGAAAAGAACTGATCAGGCATATCCCCATCCATTCTGAATGGAGAGTAATCCATTCAGGATGCATCAGGATGTCTTCAGTTCAGTCGTTTTGACTGATCAGGCAAAAGATTAAACCGGAGCATGCTACGGTTTTATCTCCGGCGAAAAAAACTCAAGACTTGCCTGAATGCCGGCATTTTTCCCCATAGGAATGTATTAGTGCCAGATCCGTCCTTCCGGCCTGTGCATGTGTTTCTATATTGCTTGGAGGAGCATTCTGAGGTGCAGAGGGGGAACCTTAACATTTACCCTTATGTCGCTGCTCCCTATACCCAACCGCAGCGCCATTATGTCACAAGTGTTCTCCAGTTTTTGCATGGTATTGTTAAACTAGTTTAGTGTGACACAAAAAAAAGAAACCTCATGCACACGACAGTATTTTTTCACGGTCCGCAAAACGGGGTTCCGTTGGTCTGTGACCGTTTTTTCGTCCGTGGGTCTTCCTTGATTTTTGGAGGATCCACGGACATGAAAAAAAAGTCGTTTTGGTGTCCGCCTGGCCGTGCGGAGCCAAACGGATCCGTCCTGAATTACAATGCAAGTCAATAGGGACAGATCCGTTTGACATTGACACAATATGGTGCAATTGCAAACGGATCCGTCCCCCATTGACTTTCAATGTAAAGTCAGGAGTCCCTATTCTACCATCGGATCAGAGTTTTCTCCAATCCGATGGTATATTTTAACTTGAAGCGTCCCCATCACCATGGGAACGCCTCTATGTTAGAATATACTATCGGATATGAGTTAGATCGTGAAACTCAGATCCGACAGTATATTCTAACACAGAGGCGTTCCCATGGTGATGGGGACGCTTTAAGTTAGAATATACTAAGAACTATGTACATGACTGCCCCCTGCTGCCTGGCAGCACCCGATCTCTTACAGGGGGCTGTGATCCGCACAATTAACCCCTCAGGTGCCGCACCTGAGGGGGGTTAATTGTGCATATCATAGTCCCCTGTAAGAGATCAGGTGCTGCCAGGCAGCAGGGGGCAGACCCCCCTCGGCCCCCCTCCCTCTATTGTATTAATTTCATTGGTGGCCAGTGTGCGCCGCCCCCCTCCCTCCCTCTATTGTATTATTTTCATTGGTGGCACAGTGTGCGGCCTCCCCTCTCCCCCCCCAATCATTGGTGGCAGCGGAGAGTTCCGATCGGAGTCCCAGTTTAATCGCTGGGGCTCCGGTCGGTAACCATGGCAACCAGGATGCTACTGCAGTCCTGGTTGCCATGGTTACTTAGCAATATTAGAAGCATCATACTTACCTGCTGCGCTGTCTGTGACCGGCCGGGAGCTCCTCCTACTGGTAAGTAACAGGTCTGTGCAGCGCATTGCTTAATGATCTGTCACTTACCAGTAGGAGGAGTTCCCGGTCGGTCACAGACAGCGCAGCAGGTAAGTATGATGCTTCTAATATTGCTAAGTAACCATGGCAACCAGGACTGCAGTAGCGTCCTGGTTGCCATGGTTACCGATCGGAGCCCCAACGATTAAACTGGGACTCCGATCAGAACTCTCCGCTGCCACCAATGATCGGGAGGGGGGGGGAGAGGGGAGGCCGCACACTGTGCCACCAATGAAAATAATACAATAGAGGGAGGGAGTCCGTGAACCGTTGTCCATCAAAAAAATAGGACAGGTCATATTTTTTTGACGGACAGGAAACACGGATCACGGATGCGGCTGCAAAACGGTGCATTTTACGATTTTTCCACGGACCCATTGAAAGTCAACGGGTCCGCGAAAAAAAACGGAAAACGGCACAACGGCCACGGATGCACACAACGGTCGTGTGCATGAGGCCTTATGGTCATAAGAATTGGGGTTTCTGTAAGAGCTGTTTCACACGCGCGAGTCCATTGCAGGAATCACACTCCGTGTGTGAGTGTGATCCTCTGCTCTGGACTTGCAGGAGCGCACGGAATTATCATGATTTATAATGCTATGTGTCACTGCTTGACCTTATTTCTACAGAATCATACTGACAGCTTTATGTCACTATGATTCTGTGGAAAAAAGGCCATGCAGAGACACACAGCATTATAAATCATGATAATGTTGTGCGCTCCTACAAGTCCAGAGGACACACGGAACGTGATTCCCGCAATGGACTCGCTCATGTAAAACAGCCCTAAGGCTACTTTCACACCTGCGTTAGGTGCGGATCCGTCTGGTATCTGGACAGACGGATCCGCACCTATAAATGCAAACGATGGTATCCGTTCAGTATGGATCAGTCTGCATCACTTAGTAAAAAAATAAATATCTAAGTCTAAGTGTAAGTCAAACGGATCCGTCCTGACTTACATTGAAAGTCAATGGGGGACGGATCCGTTTACAATTGCACCATATTTGTGTCAATATAAATGGATCCATCCCTATTGACTTACATTGCAAGTCAGGACGGATCCGTTTGGCTCCGCATCGCCAGGCGGACACCAAAACGCTGCAAGCAGTATTTAAAGTATTATGTAAATAAAACTGGTCACATAAATGAGATTAAACCCCTAATAATTTTGTCTCTTCATTTTCATAAATTTTTACATTTATTTATGAACAAATGGTATTCAAAAATAGTGCTATAAAAAAAAGGATTGAAATGAAATAAAAATATACTTCTATCTCATAGGCTTTTAGTACTATTTTAAAATATAAATAATATCATTATAGCAGAAAAACAATGAATTAAAGTAAAAAATGTACTATTAATATAAACTACATTACATAAACTACTAAGGCCGAGTTCACACGGGCGAGATTTCCGCGCGGGTGCAATGCGGGAGGTGAACGCATTGCACCCGCACTGAATCCGGACCCATTCATTTCTATGGGGCTGTGCACATGAGCAAGTACGGATGCGGTGCGATTTTCAAGAACGATTGCTAGGAGACGATCGGGATGGAGACCCGATCATTATTATTTTCCCTTATAACATGGTTATAAGGGAAAATAATAGCATTCTGAATACAGAATGCATAGTACAATAGCGCTGGAGGGGTTAAAAAAAATGCAAAAAATTATTTAACTCTCCTTAATCCACTTGCTCGCGCAGCCGGCATCTCTTCTGTCTTCTTCTTTGCTGTGTACAGGAAAAGTACCTGTGGTGACGCCACTCCGGTCATCACATGATCTTTTACCAGTGTGATGGATCATGTGATGGACCATGTGATGACCGGAGTGACGTCACTACAGGTCCTTTTCCTGTACACAGCAAAGAAGAAGACAGAAGAGATGCCGTCTGCGCAAGCAAGTGGATTAAAGTGAGTTAAATTAAAATTATTTTTTTTTAACCCCTCCAGCGTTATTGTACTATGCATTCTGTATTAAGAATGCTATTATTTTCCCTTATAACCATGTTATAAGGGGAAATAATACAATCTACACAACCCCGATCCCAAACCCGAACTTCTGTGAAGAAGTTCGGGTTTATGTACCAAACATGCTGATTTCTCACGCGCGTGCAAAACGCATTACAATGTTTTGCACTCGCGCGGAAAAATCGCGCATGTTCCCGCACCTTTTCCCGCAACGCCCGTGTGAACCCAGCCTAACTATATACATTATAGTACACGTAAATCAAAATACCTTTCTTCTTTGCTCAGGTTTGCCAATAAGGATGCTTTTCTTGATAAAATAAATCTATAAGCAAAAATTGAAATTCAATTAAAAAAATCTAATCAAATTTTCTAAGCAAATTTCTATTTTTTTTTTCAGATTTTTTTCAGTTTGCTTTTCTTACACCAAATTTGTATTCAGTGTGTAAAGATGACACCTCCCAGAATGCATATCACTAGACTGGGGTCCCGTTCACACAAGCGAATCCCGCTCATCATACTCGCAGTGTGTGTCAGGGAGAGGGTTATGATGCTATAACCCTTAGGCCCTTTGCGTTCCTCCCGTAGCGAGTCCGCAACGCAGCTCCCGGCCTGACCTCCCACCGCTGCCTTACAGTTCTGGAATGTATTTGATAACACTGACAGTATTATGTCAGTGTTATACAATACATTCCAGAACTGTAAGGCCCCTTTCACACGGGCGAGTTTTCCGTGCGGATGCGATGCGTGAGTTGAACGCATTGCACCCGCACTGAATCCCAACCCATTCATTTCTATGGGGCTGTTCACATGAGCAGTGATTTTCACGCATCACTTGTGCATTGCGTGAAAATCGCAGCATGCTCTATATTCTTCGTTTTTCACGCAACGCAGGCCCCATAGAAGTGAATGGGGTTGCGTGAAAATCACAAGCATCCGCAAGCAAGTGCGGATGCGGTGCGATTTTCAAGCACGGTTGCTAGGAGACGATCGGGATGGAGACCCGATCATTATTATTTTCCCTTATAACATGGTTATAAAAGGGAAAATAATAGCATTCTGAATACAGAATGCATAGTAAAATAGCGCTGGAGGGGTTAAAAAAAATAAATAAAATAATTTAACTCACCTTAGTCCACTTGATCGCGAAGCCGGCTTCTCGTCTGTCTCCTCAGGACCTGTGGTGAGCATTCATTGCAGGAACAGAACCTGTGGTGACGTCACTCCGGTCATCACATGATCTTTTACCATGGTGATGGCTGATGTAATGACCGGAGTGACGTCACCACAGGTCCCGTTCCTGCAATGAATGCTCACCACAGGTCCTGTTCAGCAAAGAAGGAGACAGACGAGAAGCTGGCTGCGCGATCAAGTGGATTAAGGTGAGTTAAATTCAAATTAATTTTTTTTTAACCCCTCCAGCGTTATTGTACTATGCATTCTGTATTAAGAATGCTATTATTTTCCCTTATAACCATGTTATAAGGGGAAATAATACAATCTACACAACCCGATCCCAAGCCCGAACTTCTGTAAAGAAGTTCGGATACCAAACATGCGCGATTTTTCTCACGCGAGTGCAAAACGCATTACAATGTTTTGCACTCGCGCGGAAAAATCGTGCGTGTTCCCTCAACGCACCAGCACATTTTCCCGCAACGCCCGTCTGAAAGAGGCCTAAGGGTTACATAGCATCATAAATCAATATAATGCTATGCGACCCAGTCAGTGCTTGGAAGTAAGGACGGGATCTGATGCATACTCACACCGCGAGTCGGAAGCGTGAAACTCGCTCGTCTGAAAGGGGCCTAAGGCTAAGTTCACAGCACTATTTAGTTTTCCATTCTTCTAATCAGTCAGAAGAGCACAAAATTAAAAAAAATTGAAAAACAGCATCTATTTTGCTTATTTTCCTCCCCTTTTTTTTTGCCATTTCAGTCTGAGAGCCATTTTTATTGATTTTAGGAAAAGTGTTCCACAAAGGACTTTCCCGTCAAAAATAATAGATCTCAGATGGAAAAAGTTGCAAACTGATGCAAAATAAGCACAACAGATGCTCAAAATAAAAGACTCTTTTTTTAATGTTCTCCTGATGGATCAGAAAAATGGAAAACTAAATGTGATATGGACCTAGCCTATGCTGTATGTAGACATTTAACTAGCATGGAGATTTCAGCTCTGCAGAACTTTAAATGCAGATCTGGACTTTAATACGTGCTGTAATTCAGTACAAAATAAGAACATGTATTTAGAAAATTATTCTAGTCCTTATAAGATACATTATCCTACATAATAAAAGCCCTGTGTGAGTGTGCCGTGTCCATGTGTGTGTGTCACCAGTTTTGCACTGGGCATGCACGGCAGGGCGTCCAATCAGGATAGAGTGCTCCACACAAACACACACACAGCACTCCACACAAACATACACACACAGCACTCCATAACTGTTTAACTCCTTCCATGCCGCGGTCCTTAGGGACCTCTGTCTGGAAGGGGGTAACCATCAGGCCGCTGCTCTGCCCTGGTTGCGTCCCGATGCTTGAAGGGTTAATGCCCCCCCCCCCCCCACACACACACACAACACCCCGCCCCCCTTTCAACATGGCATCTTCTGGATCTACCCCCCTCTTCCTTTCAGGATGGCAGAGCGGCAGAAGGGGTAGAGTGTTAGCTGTAATGTACAGCTAACACTCTGCTTGAAACGGCCATTTAACCCCTTCCATGCTGTGGTCTTTAGGGACCGCTGTATGGAAGGGCTAACCATCGGGTCGCTGCTCTGCTGTGGCAGCGGTCCGATGCTTGAAGAGTAAACTGAGGAAGGGAGCTCCCTCCTTCCCCCATCGGGCCGCTGCACTATGGCAGCATCCGGATGGTTACCATGGCAACCGGACGCCTTCACAGGCATCCGGCTTGCCGTAGGAGCCTGATCAGGCTTAGTGTGAGTTCAACACACTGCAGTACCAAGTGGGTCTGGGTACAAAAAAATAAAAAAAAAGTGAAAAAGTAAAAAAATTTATGAATAAATAAAAACTTCCTATATCCACAAATAATTGGTTAAAAATTAAAAAAATAAAACACTAAACATGTTTGGTATTGCCGTAAGGATCTTATCTATAAAAGGATCATGTTACTTTTACCGCATGGTGAACACCATAAAAAAAAAAAAAAAAATGGAATTGCAATTTTACCCACCACACTTACCCAAAACTGGTATAAAAAGTGATCAAAAAAGTCATATGTATCCAAAATTAACACTAATCAAACCGTGACCTCATCCCACAAAAAATGAGCTACATAAGCCAATCATCCAAAAAATTAAAAAAATATGGCTTTCAGAAAATGGAGACACAAAAATATGATTTTTTTTTTCAAACATGCTTTTATTGTGCAAAATAAATTAAAAAAATGCACATATTAGGCATCGCTGTTTCCATAATAACCTGCTCTATAAAAATAGTATGTGATCCAACCCATAGTGAAAACTAAAAACACAATCGAGAAAGCATACCAGAAAAAAACTCTGCGCCAAATATATGCCCGGCTTGTGCCAAAGAGGAGGTATGCCAGGCATATATTTGGCGCAGAGTTTTTTTTCTGGTATGCTTTCTCGATTGTGTTTTTAGTTTTCACTATATATAGGTGCATTGCTGGTCCCAGGAATCTGGTCAAATACTGAGCGGTGGAAGGCAAGGGAGACTTCCTTGGTTTTGCTGAAAGACCTGATCTTCTGCTGAATACCCTCCTTCTTGTCTGCCGGAAGATAAGATTTCTGAGTCTGAGAATCTAATAGGATGCCTAGAAAAACGCATTTGGATGTTGGAATCAGGGATAATTTATTAATCAGCCCAGGCTCATCAGGATCCCCAGGACCTTCTGTATCTGAGATTTCAACATCTCTGGGGACTGCCCTACCAAGAGAAGGTCGTCCAGGTATGAGATTATAATGATGTCTGACCTTCTTACTTCTGCCATTACCTCCGCCATCAGCTTTGTGAAGAGCCTCGGCGCCTGCGATATCCCAAAAGGAAGTGCTCTAAACTGCAAATGGACAATTGATTCTCCCATCTTCACTGCTACCCTCAGGTATCTTTGGGACAAAGGATGAATGGGCACGTGATAGTAGGCATCTTTTATGTCTATTGAAGCCATCACGCAGTTGGGGAACAGATGGAGGACCGTGGAGGAGATGGATTCCATCCTGAATTTCTGGTAGGACAGATACTGGTTGAGACCCTTCAGGTTTATTATCAGCCTGAATGTACCGTTGGGCTTGGGGACCAGAAATAGGGTTGAATAAAAACCCTCTCCTTGTTCATCCTTTGGGACTGGAACAAGGACTGCCTTTTCCAGGAGGTTGTTTATTTCCTCCGAAAGTGCCACCTGTTTAGGAGAATTTTGGTTTAATGAAGTAATTTTGAATGTCCTGGGTGGTAGTCTCTTGAAGTCTAGGCAATAGCCTTCCTTTATAATATCCTTTACCCAGGCGCTTGCGGTAATATTTCGCCAGGCCGGAAAAAATAAAGAAAGACGACCGCCCACTTGGGGTCTGGTGTCATTGTTGAGTGGAACTTGATGTTTGAGGTCTGGATTTAAACAGCACCTTTTTGATTTATCAGATCTCCACTCCCTCCTTTCTTTTTGATCCCCAAAACCTTTCCTTCTTTCATTACTCCGAAATGGCTTCCCCTGTTTAGGAAAGGACGGTGCTGGAAATCCTTTTTTCTTATCAGATGCCTTATCTAAAATACCATCTAAGGCTGACCCAAACAAAAAATCTCCTTGGCAAGGGAGGGCACAAAGCTTAGATTTTGAAGCTACATTGCCTTTCCACCCCTTCAACCATAACGACCTTCTGGCTGAATTGGACAGTGCAGCCGCCCTAGCGGAAACCCTTAAAGCGTCAGCGGAGGCATCAGAGATAAAGTCCACTGCACTGGACATAGTTGGTATAGCCTCCAGCAGCTGATCTCTAGGAGTCTTGTTCTCTATATGAGACTCTAATTCCTCCAACCAGAGCTTTAATGACCTTGCCACCAAGGTAGTCGCTATATTTGGTTTAAAGGCAGAAGTGGAAGCTTCCCAATTCTTCCCTAAGTATGCATCAGCCCTTTTGTCCATGGGATCTTTAAGGGACCCTAAATCCTCAAACGGGAGAACTGACTTCTTATTTATTTTAGCTACGGGAGCGTCTACCCTCGGTACCTCCTGCCAAGCTGATACTTCTTGATCGTCAAAGGGGTACTTTCTCTTGACCGCTCTAGGGATAAAGAATTTTTTATCGGGCTCCTCCCATTCACGTTTAATCAGGTCCTTGATACAGTCCTGAATGAGGAACACCCTAGACTCTTTAGGCTCTCAAACATTAGCTCTGGTCTAGACCTGGACTCCTTTTCTTCCTCAAGCTTCATCGTGGATCTAACCGCCTTCAATAGCAAATCTGTATCTTCCGCTCTAAATAACGGCTTCCCTGCCCTGTCAAATCCTCAGAGGAGGAATCCGAGTCTGCAATAGTGCCCTCCTCGGACCTAGAGTCCATAGTATCCTCCACTATCACCTGGGCCCTCTTATGTCTGGATGAGTTAGGCAGGAATTTTTTAAGCTCCTCCACAGAAGAACGGACTTCATTTTTAACTAAATCTTGGATACTTTGCAATAAAGATGGCGACTCCTCTGCCACTAACTTATCCAGACATGGTTGACATGTTTTGGGGTAAGACGGATTCAACTTTCGCTTGCAAATTCCACACTCCTTAGCTCTCGTTTTGTGGGAAGCTTTTCTTGGGGCTTTTTTAACCTGCATTTAATAAAAACAGCCTAATCAGTCTAATCTGACCATAATAATAACTCCCCAAAGGGAGATGGTGGGGGTTAACCCCTCTTACCCCCAGGAGTAATATGCTGGATTCTGAAAGCTGCTCCTGTCTGTCGGTGCGCTGTTGTACTTCCCCCTCTTCTTGCATGATAATGCTGCTTCAAGGGGGGCCAATGGAGGGCTGCAGGTGCCGCCTGGCGTCCGGTCAGTATCTGCCTGCTGCTGCTCCCTCCACGTTGGCTGGCCGGCGTTCCCTTTTTTAAATGGGCCGCGCAGCACCCGCCATGTTAAGCTCCTCCCCCTCCGGCCGGTGGAACGCACGCGCCACTCCCGGTGCGACATGCACGCCCAGCTCAGCCAGCCTCAATGAGAGGAGAAGACGTACCTCCCCCCTCACGCCGCAACTTCGCCGGCAGGCAGGGTCACAAGGCAGCTACAGGCATCCCCCCATGGCTACCGAAGAAGGGAAAAAACAGCAGACGCCGGGCTTCTCAGCGGCTCCTAGTGGAGACTTACGCAGACAGGTACCTCCACTAGGTTTCTCTTTAACCCTAGAGGTCCTGCAGCCGAAAAATAGACCTGGAAAGAAATCCTCCTGTCCCTGGACAGGAAACAGGAAAGAACTGAGCGGTGGAAGGCAAGGGACCAATTTAAAGATCTGGGAAATTCCTGTTTCCTGTCCGGAAGGGGGAGGATCTCTCACAGGTGCTGTCATGGGGCATAATGGAAAAACTAATAATAAAAACTGTGCCAGAACAGCCATTTTTTGGTTACCTTGCCTCATAAAAAGAGTAATATATATATATATATATATATATATATATATATATATATACACACATATACACACACATATACATACACACACACACAATGCACAACTACCTCTAGAAAAAGATTTCTATACTGCAGGAATAATCCTAATAACACGCCCCCCGCTCCACTCACACCAGCGTGCCGACCAATGAGGACACAATGCTCTACATGCCGCCTGCACCACCCACACCTGTGCGCCGGCAAGCAGGTCGGAACACCACCATTTCTGTTCATCAGTACCAGCCGCCATTTTTGCCAGTGGTCTCAGCCACAGCCACCAGTCTCTGCCACCAGTCAGTGCCAGCAGTCTCAGTCACAGCCAGCAGTCTCAGCCACAGCCGCCAGTCTCGGCCACCGGCCACAGCCACCAGTCTCAGCCACCAGTCAGTGTGGTCAAGTTCCCTTGCTATTTAATATAGACTGTTCCTACTAATGTTTATGCACTACTGTTATAGCGCCCGTTATTGTAACAGGCTTAATGTCTAGTATGTAATAATTAGTGTTGAGCAAAGTTTACAAACATTTGATTCAGCTGCTTTGCCAAATCTCACATAGAAATTAGCTTTGTGACTAATTAATTTGTCATGAAGCGTATTTCTTTGTAAGTAGTGGGCGAAATGATAGTGAACAGCGATTGTTCTGTTCCCCCCCCCTCCTTCCCCATCATTGAACCCCTCAGATACCGTGTTCATTGCTGATCGGGCATCTAAGATTAAAAATGAGGGTTTTCAGGGATAATCAGATACAAAAAAATTATAATACCTTATCCATTTAACACAAAGAGGCCAACGCGGCCATCTTGATTGAAGATCCCATGCGAAATTTTGCGTAGTGAGTGATGATATCATCACTCTGGCCGGTGTTGTGATGTCATATGTTACTGCGGACAAGATTTCAAGCAGGATCTTTAATTAAGATGACGGTGGTGGCCTCTTCCCACTCAAATGGAAGAAGTGAGTTTTTTAGAATATCATTTCAGTGAAAATTGATTAGTTACCAGGAAGCATGAGGGAATTGAGCTTCACAGCAAATTGAATTTTATTTTTAATTCGGATCAAAGTCCACTTTTCAATAAGATCCGCATTTCAAAAAGATATCAAAATCACTCCCACTACTCCTTAATCCATACCCTATTATAGCAGGTGCAGATCCATCATGTTTAGTGTCATCCAAAGTGAATCCTATTGGAGTATCTTCATCTTCAATTATAAAACATCCACAGTATCCTTTATAGATGTAGAAAAATATAGATTATTGTACTATTACAATGCTGTGCATGCTCTTTGCTTGTTATATCCCATTTTATATAAAGTATGCCTCTAATTTTAATAAACTTCTGACAAAGATCTCCAAGCTAATGGTCAAAAGCAACATGACCTGTCTACAAAAACATATTTTATGCAAGTTTATTTAAATTAGCAAAAAAGTACTATGAAAAAGCAAAAAGTAAAAAGGTCCATGTTCGCAATTTATTTTGGTTGCATTCAAAAATTGATTTCTCACCCAGTCTATTTTTCCATAGACAATGATGAGTTTTTTCAAGCCAGTATACTAAGGAATCATATTTTTTGTATTTGTATCATTTTATTTCAGTTTGTATATATTTATATATATTGTAGTGTCTCAGCTTTTGACCTCTAGTTGTAAAGATACATTCCTCTCCAAACCAGTTAGGGCTAGTTAGTGATATCAAGATAGGGTCCAACTGGTCAAACACCATTAACATATCAAAGGCAACAACGACTGTCTCTTAGTGAAAAACATTCAGGAGAATGGTGGAAACTGCTAGAAGCATCAAGTTCTAGTTTCTTCCATCAGTCATGCGAGGAATTACCTGGAAAGTGTTAGAAAGCTAACACAAGCAACCAATCAGAACCTGCAAAGATATATCATAGTAGGTTCTGGAACTAGCTCTTAAAGATATAAATAGTCAGAGGGGAGACAAAGGGGGGAGCAAGGAAAGGAAGAGGAAGAAGATAGACTGAAGATACTAGAGGGAAACCACCAAGAGGACGCCAAGGGGTCCATCACCTAGGAGTTCCAGGATCAAAACGCCTTTCATACAACACCACTCTGCTCTAACCAAGTCAGAAAGGGGAAAGCGCTACCAAATTCAGAAAGGAGAGGTATACTATGTATCTTTGTTCCTTGAAGGTCAAAGGCTGCAGACAATTGGGTTATGTTGTTCTATGTGGCTCTTTTGACTAGGGGGGATTAGTGTCATCTCCTCACTATATTGTGGTAGTGTGCTTATTTCTGTGTGTATTAAGGTGGTAGCTTTTGTAACAAGTGATTTTCTCATTATTTAAATATTTGTCATAATATACAATTTGTTGGTCTGTTATTTCTTTGCCACATCATCCCAGAACTTTTACCAAATATTCATAGTAGTTGACTTCTTACACTGCATGTCGTCATTATACTGGAGGTGTAATTCTTCAAATGTGTTTTCCAAGCTTTGGAATAAGGATAATTGTTTTTAGTTTTTATTAATTTAAAACTGCTATTACATTAACAACATGCAGCCCTGAGGACTGCCCTTATATTTAATTATTATTACATAATTTTTGGACTCATATCTAATATGTAATGTTAAATTGGTTGTGCCAAGTTTTAAAGTTATCACCTATCCACGGGATAGGGAAAAACTAAATGATCGATGGGGGTCTGTCCACTGGTACCCCCACCAATCTAGAGAATCTTAATAGAGCAGCAGGTAGAGCATGAACTAGTGGCATAACTCCAATGGAGACAGACCACTAAGCAGCTATGGGACCTGTGGGGAAAGGGGGCATGGTCAAGGAAGAATGGTCTAGCCCACTAAATACACTTGATGTCTGTTACCTGCTATCCCTATGCTGGACTCCAATGCTTATCCAGTACACCAGTGACAGTGGTCCTGACACTCACTTTATCCCTCTGATGGATAGTGGCCAATTAGCATTAGCAGTACTACAATTATAACTTATTTAATTTTTCTACGAGGGCTTGTTTTTTGTGGGATAAGTTGTACTTTCTAATAGCGACATTAGAAATGTGGTGGAATCGGACGAAAACCACAATTCTGCCAGAGTTTTATTGTTAAGGCTTTTCCTTCTGGAAAGAGAGGTAGATTGCCTGTCTCATTGTGAGCGATGTAATCCTTGGTGGGATATTTTAGTTTTCTTGTCTTGCATTCAGTTGAATAATATACTTTGGAGGATCTCTCTCTGGTTCATCTCAAGTTAATGCCAAAATGGATTTGCTCATTCCAAATTCTAACAAAACCAAATATTTTTCAATTAATTTCAGATAAATGGTAATTCTTTTTTTTCCCCCTAAGAGCATTTATAAAAGTTAAGTTCTACAACTAAAGCACATCCTTCCAGTCATTGTTACGGATCAGGCAGATTAGTGGCAGATGTAAAACTGTAACACCCCAGAGTGGTGTTAGCACTCCTGCATCCTGCTACTATCTCGAATGGGCTAACACAATGTCATCTTATGTATTTTGTTCAGGTCATCCACAATGTGCATTGCTAATATCTTTATGCAACTGTTATGTTCATGTAAAAGCTAATGCTAAAGCCTGCTGGAACCAAGACAAAGCCTGAAAACTGTTTGAAGAAATGTTTATTCAAGTAACGCTGCCATTGAACTTCATCTCAAGGTCTGGACTCAAGTTATTCTTTCAAATCCCTCATTTATTCCCCCTATTTATTGATTTGAAGCCAAAGCCTGGGGTCCAGCAGTATCCAGGTAGGAGCACCGTGACACATAGAGACATTTAGGCCACACTACACCACTCAGCATTCCTACCAAACCTGGGACACGATATAGAGGGCCCTGTGGGGAGGCACCCATTACAGAATCACTATGCCGAGTGACTTTAGCCCAAACCCTAAGGGCGCCCCGCATACTCAGGCAGGCACATACAAGTACTAGAATACAGACTGGTGAACTTAACCCCACAGGGACCAGACAAAACTAGAAACAGACACTATTCACAATACAAGCCACTGCTGCCAGTACTTATGGACTGCAGAGAGTATGCGCTGCTGCATGAACACACAGCCCTAAATACACATAACATGACTCTGGCAACCAGCCAACATGGTAGCAATGGCAAATGTAGATACACATTTTCATGACTAGCCCCCACGGCATACAATGGAAATGGAGAACAAACACAGAGAGCACAGTCACAGGAGGCAGTTTATACACAGCCACAGGAGACCGCACGACACCAGCATCCGGCATATACGGAAAGACAATGTGCTCTACCGTACCGACACACGGCCATAGACATACATCCACACAACTCCGCAGCCAGTATGCAATAGCGTTGGCAGCCAGCCTACATGGCAACACAGTGTCACAGTGAACACATTGTGACACATACTTATGCAGCAAAACTAGGAAAATAGCCAAGCCATCCATCTTCAACTAGCTTTTTCAGGACAAAAGCCATTTATTGGAGCAAAGCAGATAGAATCAGATATTCTCTCTCTCTCTCCAAATTTGTCAAAACATTTGGTGAACCTGAACTGAATCTCAACAGGTTTACTCATCTCTACTTTTCATTATAGTTATTTTCTCTATTTTTATATAATTGCACATAATGTTATTTTTTTAACATGATATTATCTACCCACCACTTCCTTGTCTCATCCCCTCTCTGTTAGGTTCCCACTAGGCTCTGTCCTAGAACCCCTGGCTCTTCTCAATCTACACGTTCAGCATTTAAATGACCCATTACTTCTAGAAGAATAAAGCAATTAGTTTCATATGTACTGAGGTCCACCCTTTTCTCCCATATGCTAATATGGTGTTGTTCAATAATGATGCATGGTTTAATAGAGTTGTTGTTACTTTACTGACAGGTTAATTAAGTTTTTAGAAATTTTCTCTATTAGATTGTGAACCCCTATGGGACAAGTACAAATGAAAGTGATCACAAACTGTGTACATTGCCAAGGCATATGATAGAGTTAAATAGGCAGCAGGAAATAGATGTAAATGTTGAGTTAAAAAAAAATATATATGTTACCCATTTTCCTCCAAAAGGCTTCCTTGTAATACACCATGCACTTGATCACAGATCCCATTGGGAGACGATGTATTAGCTGGTTTCTAAGTGAGGGTAGCTCTGGATTAAAGTGAATCTTTGTGCTCAGTACTGGTGGTATGGCACTGATAACAAATTTGCTCTGCGAAAAAAAAAAACTTTTTTTTTAAATCAAAGTCTTTCTAGGCTTTTCTAGGTTATTACTAGGTAGCAATAATTTTTCACAGAGATCTTCTCCATGTAGCCATTCTTCTCTCTGGCAGAGAGATGAGGATCTCCCTTTTTAATGCAGCATTCATTAATAGGGTATATGATAATGGGATTGATCGGGACGAACTGTTTAATGACCATGAAAACAATTTTAAGGACATGTTCATTTAAGGGCCGTACCTTTTCACTTTGAGAATATTAACCATTAGGCTAGTTTTACACCAGCATTATTAACTCTGGCTGGCTGTTCTGGCAGCTCTCTAAGTCCGACATTGCGGATGTTACTGGAATCCTTGATGGCCCCATTGACTATAATGGGGTCCGACGGAGATCCTGCAGCTACCTGGCAAATATGCCGGGATTAAGCCAGACAGACCGCTGCATGTAAAAAGAACACATAATTGGAATTTCGACATCTGCAAATACCTATACTATAAAAAAAAACACATGAAAAAAATTTAAAACAGCTGTTTTAACCGTTGATAACGGACGATGAAAAAAAATCATTATTTCTTTGAGGTCAGAAAACAGCCATGTTCTTAAGAAATCAAAATGTTTTTGGGCCAGTGCTCTCATGACAAACAGATTGCTTATTTAAGAGTCCAATTCTTACATACAATTCTTATATAAAATAGTAGAAAATATACACTTTTCTAGATTTCAAATTGTTTTAAATCATGTATTGCAGTATTAATCTATTTTTTAGTAGATACATACATAAATCATTTTCAAAAGTGAAGCTATATTGTAACATATTTCACTCCATTTACCTGGTACACTTCATGATTTAAAGTCTCCACAATGACAACTTCACCAGTCTGATCAAGCCTGACCACTGGTCTCTCTAACTTCACTCTATCCTGCAGACGTGCCATCATCTTTTCACTTATCTGCCCAGATCCTCCTACAAACTTTCTCTCCTAAAAGAATAGACAAAGATTTGAACCAGACATCTTAAAGAGGTTGTTCCATCTTGCTGTGTAAGCGAGAGATGGGACTAAGTGCTGGCCCTAGTAGGCCGGGCTTACAGAAACACCCAAGTAGGTAGGTGTTCTGCTGTTCTATAGCTCACAGTGTAGCAGAACAAGCTACACTCCTTCCATAACTCCCGAAGCTTGCTCTTCTACACTGCTTGCGTAGGTCCCATTGACTACAATTGGAGCTACAGAAACAACTTGGCTGTTTCCAGAAGCTTAGTCCCAACTCACTGTGGAATTTTTTAGACAAGTAGATAATATGGTAAAACTGGATCTTTTTGGTATTATATTGGGTAAATAAGTGCATAAATCTAACCAACCAAAAGTACAATAAATGCAAGTAAATAGTGTTTTTCAGAACAGATTATAAAATGCACTAGATTAGTTACCAATTTATACAGTCTATATATATGGAAATTAGCAAATTAATTCTAAACTAATTGAGCTTGACCCAAATTTATCAAAAATTCATGTTGTGAAACCTGAAATTTGGGAGATTCAATTTGACCAAATTTATCAAAATGGTGATTTTTCTGATTAGAAGACCGGAAAGATGAAGGAGGATCACATGAACGCTGGAAGGCATTTTCTACCAAAAAGTGAACATTTTTACATACTTTTATTTTATTTTTGTGTTTACTCATAGGCATATATATCACTGTCATTTTGGCATTACTAATGCTGGCTTGCATACACTACTAGGAGACCCTAGAATATCATCCACAACTCTTCTATTAAATCACTTTAAACTCAAATCAAATTTATTCAGACCCAAATCGATTCACCCTACCAATTCGGACAAAATCAGGAGAAATTCGCTCATCGCTACCTATATTTAATAAGACTAGGAACTTTGCTGTAAGTTTTTGCAAGATATTACCATTTTTGCACAACTAATTCCTGAAGCATCAGTTTTAAAAGGAAAGCCTACAGTCAGTCAACAATGTTTTTTTTTTACTTTATACTGTTTGCACGTAGAATGTATACCGCCACTATAGCTCAATATTACTGACCCAGAAGCACACCATGAGGCACTGTCTTCTGCCCTACAAGCACTACTTTGACGGAAGATTACCTCTGTAATATAGTAGGTAACATTGCGTGATATTTTTCTAGTTTATACTTGTGGAATTTTGTGAGAAGAGTAACTCCTTACAAGTAAAGTCAGAGGAGAAATGTTATCATCCTTTATGAGATTATAAAATGACTTCAGTACAAAGATTATAAAATGACTGAATCAGTACAAAGATCAGTAATGAAACAACTCTTTGATGTAACTTAAAGATACAGCCACATTTGCACATTAAACTTTTCACAATATTTCTTTATAAGGCCACAGAAAATCAATGCTAACCCTATTGGACATTATCTTCAAAGCCATGATTTGATGAGAACCTATTCATTTGTTGATATGCAGTTCATTAACACCTGCTGCCACCATCATTGATCCCAATTGCTGTCTGATAAAAAAATAAAATCTTGCTCCTCTTTTCTTCCTTAAAAATCTTATTAAATGTACTAATCAGCTCATAAATATGATTCATACCCATGGTCATTCTTAGTATATCATGAAAACTTTACATTTATAATAAACTCTGGATGCCAAATCTTATTTTTTAGAATCTGTTGGTTAACTCTGCTCTGTCCAGTTTTCTGACCATTATGTCGCACATGGGTACATTCTATGACATTAACAAATGAATAAACATTTATATTTTGGGAATGCAAAGCTGGATGCAATACTAGGCTTTTTTCCCTCTTTTTCATGTAAGCCCTTTATCTAGATACCCTGATAGAGTCACTTGTTGTTGATATGCTATCTGTAAACATCTAAGGGTGGGTTCGCACTAGCGTTATGGCATTCAGTTATAGGTTCAGTTTATGGAATATAACGGAATGGCCAGACTGAATGCAAAACAGAAACCTTTAAGAGGCATTCCGTTTTGCTCCGTCCTAATAGAAGTCCATGGGCAAACATAACGGAGGAGTCTGGTTTCCGTTATGCAGGACGGAAACAAAGTCCTGTTCACAGGAAACCAGACAGATCCGTTTTGCTTGGGCATAGACTTTTATTGGGACGGAGCAAAATGGAATGTCTCTTAAAGGCTTCCATTTTGCATTCCGTCTGGCTATTCCATTACATTCTGTTATAAACGGAACCTATAACGTAATGTTATAACACTAGTGCGAACCCACCCTAATAAAGTATGTTTTTTTAAATGTACATAATAAAAGTATATATACAGTAATGCATTTACCTGCCCACCATTGTCAGTTGAGAAAGTCCTTGTAGTTCCACCACAGTTCTTTATATACCAGAGGAACCATAGTGTGGAAACCTGCTGTGTCTCTGCAGTAACAACCAAATTCACAACCAACTCTGCAAACCTCCTTGCTTCACTGTTCAAATAAGTATAAATGACATAAAATGTAATATAAATTTAATGAGCACAAAAAGAATGTCTTTGCAGTTAAATGTATTTGTACTGTAAGTATGTGCACAAAATCAGATTTACTTCCTAGATCTATAGGAAAGCTGTAGATATTCCAAAATCAAAGTAAACCCATTCTTAATGGAAATCTGTCACCAGTGACCTCTCTTTCCAGCTGCATAGACAAATAACTGTGATTCACCTGATTAAAACACAGTTTTTTTTTGTTGATCTGAGGCTTTGTTCCCAAGTTATGATATTTTTTTTCTTAATATGCAGATTAGGCCTTTGGTGCAATAAGGTTACAATTGCTCTTGTTGCACCCAAGCTCTACTCATTTCTGTGGCCAGACCCTCCTTTGCTATTTTGCCACTGCCTGACCCGTTCAATCAAAGCAACCAGGAAGGGGCCGGCCACAGAAATGAGTGGAGCTTGTGTGCAACAAGAGCAATGTTGATGCCATCAATGCACAAAAGATCTAATCTGAATATTAAGGAAAAGGTATCATAACTTGGGAAAGAAGCTTTAGATCAACGAAAGAAAAACTTCATTTTAATCAAGTGAACCACAGCAAGGTGTCTATGCAGGCAGCTGGATAGGGAGGTCACTGGTGACAGAATCCCTTTAACCTTATATATTCATATTACCAAGAAAAATTTAAGCGAATAAAGGACATGAACTGTAGCTTTCCTTCTATATTCAAAGATGAAGTAGTTCAGAGGTAATAGTTGTTTAATAAGGATGTATGCAATTTAGCATTCATAGATACAATCAAAGCAGGACTCTCTTCAAATATATATAAAGAGGTTATCTGGAAATTTTATATTAATGACTTATCCTCAGGGTAGGTCATCAATAAATTGGTGGGGGTCCAACTCCAAGAGGCCACAGCGTTTCCTGAGCACTTAGGCCTCCTTCTAGGCCATTGATGTCATAGTACATCGGTCATAATGCCAAGCACAGCTGCCATATAATGTACAGCACTGTGCTTGGTAAGCTGTGAAACCCAGTGAGAGCAGCAGCCTCTTCAAACAGCTGATCGTCGGGAGTCGGACCCCCACCAATCTGATATTGATGATCTATGCTAAGGATAGTCCATCAATATCAAATTCTGGATAACCCATTTAAGGTCAATGCTCTGGTGTCCAGCAGCTCCCATCAAAACACACATTCATAATCCTGTACATACTGTTCCCAAATGATAGAGATGATATAGAACATTTTTCCTACCCCTTTGTACTGGTCTTCTGTAAATACAGAAGTCGTAGAGCTGACGAGTCATTTACCTATAGTGTACACTGTAATGTTTCACAAAGCAAAGATTATTTTTCCTGTTTCCTACAGTGTTTTATGCACAGTTATAACTACTTACTTTGTCCAGCATACTTTGTGTATGAATTCTTTCATTGACATTTTGTCCCAGTCTTTAGCATGAGGAGCTTTCCATGGTGAATCTACAGGAATCTAACCAGAATTTCTCCATTTAAAGGCGTTATCACACAAAAAGCATTACAATGCAGGAAAAAGGGCATTTCAAATGAAGTATTATTGCAGTATACATTCAATAAAATGATTCAGTTTTTCATATGAGCATTATATTTTCTTCTTTGGTAGTGCCTCCTGCATTTGGTGGTGGTCTAACATGCTCACTAGCTTCCCTGTCCCTTCCCTTCCCCTCAGTGCCAGCATAGTAAGCTAACAGAAAGATAGGTGAAATGCTCCAGACACCTTTCATTCATCCCTACGTCTAAATTCATTGAAGTATATAGCAATATCTCTTTAGACGGTAATATAGTAACATAATTTTTAAGGCTGAAAAAAGACATGCTGTATGTCCATCCAGTTCAGCCTGTTATCCTGCAAGGTGATTCAGTGGAGAAGGAAATTATGGGGGCATTACATACCATATGCAGTGACTTAGCTATAGTCGAAGCAGGGGAAGCGGCTGCTATGGGCCCAAACTCAGAAGGGGCCCAACCAGGAGGAGGACTAAGATTTTATTGTCAGGGCCCCCTCAACAGTATTATACAATGACATTGTATACAGTGACAGTATATACAGTGACATAATGTACAGTATATTTGTGTTTGAAACGTACGGAGCAGCTGCTAGGCCTGGTCTGAGAGAGTGACCTTAACTAGCCACTGGGGGGTTGCATAGGAGGAGGGGATTACAAAGAAGTTCCTGGGGAGGGGGTCCATTCAAATATTTGCTGCGCGGCCCAGTCATTTTATGCCCGCCCACAGAAAGAGAAGAAACTCCTCCAGAAAAGCAAATAAAGTAATTGACTAAAAAAGAGTTTTACATTTGTGGGATAATTACTTGAATCCATTCCTGATATCCACCTTATATGATAACGCAGATCTTTTAACCTTTGAGATGCCTTGGTCAATTGCGACCACGATATCTGAGCTGTCTTTTGCTGGGGACACTGCACTTCCGGGAATGTGACCACGGCGAGATCAGCATGAATTTGGAACCTGCATTCCCTGAAATAAATGGAGGCCAATATAGCACCAGAGCAGGTAGTATTTAGTGTAGGTTCCTGTCCTAAAGAGATTACTTTGTCGTTGGTGGACAGGCACAAATGATTTTTTACAAAATGTATTTGCCAAGAATCTCGTAGCATTTGCATTACTACATTTTCTATAGTGAGTATGGCACTATTGTATTTACTTTATTATTTGTGCTGTTGGATTGTGTTTGTTTTTGTGCTTTCAGACTATATTTTTTTTCTTTGCACGCCGAGATCAGGGCAGCCATTCAGGCTCCGAGGCCTGCCATTGAGAAGGCAGGTTTTGATAGGACCAACCAATAAGAAAAACTCTGATAAAGTGCATGCAATACACTGGGGTCTAGCATAAATTACTATAACCAAAAAGAAAAGAAAAACAAACAATAACCCCATAAAAAAAAAAGAGGAAAACACTCATAAAATATATGTAGTTTTATTAAGACATAAAGTAAACATACAATGACATAAGGCACAAGGCAATGGGAGGATAGTACGCCCCGTGTATCAGAGCCGCAAAACCCCCACCCTCACATATACCATACTGACAGGGGATCGTGCCAGAAATACAAGGTGCTAAACCACACTATGGTGGGTGAGATGTAGAATCACCCAAAGTAACATGTAACTAAATGCATACCACAGGTGTACATGATATCACCTTATCACACATGCCATGGTTGCCAACCAAAATAGATGGCGACCGTGGCCTGCCTGTGATGTAGAGCAGAAAACCAGGTCACAATAGACGATGTAATCATAACAAAGCAACAATAGCATGTGCAAGAAATAACAGTCATCACTTGAATGGGTCCGCAAATCCGGAGATGCGAAATGGTACGGAACGGAAGCACGGAACGGAACCCTAGGGAAGCACTACGGAGTGCTTCCGTGGGGTTTCGTCCCGTACTTCCGTTCCGCAAAAAGATAGAACATGTCCTATCTTTTTGCGGAACGGCCGGATCGCGGACCCATTCAAGTGAATGGGTCAGCGATCCGCTGTGGCTGTCCCACGGACTGTGTTCGTGCATTGCGGCCTGCATTTTTCGGGCCGCAGCACAACCACGGGGCACACACGTTCGTGTGCAGGGGGCCTATGGGAGAAGCAATCAGATGATCACATGTTAAAGTCAACCAGATTTACTTAAAGTAAGTGTGAAAACATTTATTTTTTTAAATATGAAAAATATTTAAAAATTTTACTTTCCACCCTTTCCCATTTTAAAAATGTATATTCTTAAAATATGCCTAAAGTATTAAAATATAAAAGTATTTATCCTGTTTGGTAGATGCCATAATGGAAAAAAAATCTAAATGGTGGATTCAACGTTTTTTCCGCTTCACCTCCGAAAAATGTTTTTAAAGAAATGATCATAACACTCCAAAATGCCATCAATAAAAACTAAAGATTGCTCTGCACAGATGGGTCCGAATATGACCATGACCGTGTATAGTCTCACTTCCTTCTGGGATTTGCGGTCCCACCTATCACTTGGTTGAACTTGATGGACTTAAAGAGGACCTTTCACCTGTATAAACTATGTGAACTGAGTATGCTGCCATATAGAGCGGTGCCCGGGGATCTCAGTGCACTTACTATTATCCCCGGGCGCCGCTCCGTTCTCCCGTTATAGGCTCCGGTACCTTTGCTTTTTAAGTTATAGTAGGCGGGTCTTCCCTTGTCCTGTGGGCGTCTCCTTCTCCTAGGCTGCAGCGCTGGCCAATCGCAGCGCACAGCTCACAGCCTGGGAGTTTTTTTTCTCCCAGGCTGTGAGCTGTGCGCTGCGATTGCCCAGCGCTGCAGCCTAGGAGAAGGAGACGCCCACAGGACAAGGGAAGACCCGCCTACTATAACTTAAAAAGCAAAAGGTACCGGAACCTATAACGGGAGAACGGAGCGGCGCCCGGGGATAATAGTAAGTGCAGTGAGATCCCCGGGCACCGCTCTATATGGCAGCATACTCGGTTCACATAGTTTATACAGGTGAAAGGTCCTCTTTAAGTCTTTTTTCAACTGTATTAACTATGTAACAAAAAAAATAATTCTAATTAATATCCGATTGGTGGTAGTGTTGATCGAGCATGTGATGCTTGGCACATGGCAGTATTTGGCCGAATACTGCATGTGCTCGAGCGCAATGCTCGAGTCGCCTCCCCGCATGTTTGTTGGCTGCTATGCAACCAATAAACATGTAGGTAAGTACTTCACTGTAATGTCGTAGCCATGTTGGTTACTGGCATTACAGTGATTGACTGGCCGGAACGTGTGTTTGGCTCAGTGTTAGTCAGGGAGAGCTGTGCTGAAGAAGGGATAGGGTAGGGAGTGAAAAAAAAAAATATTTAAGTTGAAAAACTTGTCAGAGACCTAAAAGTCCTTTTAAGGACTATTGTTGTGTGCGGCAGCAGCTATACATATTTTTAGTGCAACCTGCATTAAATTGCTAAAACTTTACAGACCCAAAAGTCCTTTTAAGGACTATTGTGTGTGGCAGCAATATCTATTTTTAGCGCATCCTGCGCAAAATAGCGTGCAATAGTTAGGCCGCTGCAGACAGCGACATTATCTGTGCTACATCTCCTGTGTAACGTGTGCGCATCCCAAAAATATCTGTGACATCCAGTGTACTTTTTCCATAGACTGTGTCCACTGCGGACAGCGACATTACCTGGCGTACATCTCCTGTGTAACGTTTCCACATCCCAAATACCTGTAACATTCCCTGTAATTTTTTTATTAGCCGCTGGTGACATCAGCGACATTATCTGCAGTATTTCTCTTGTGCAACATTTCCACATCCCAAATACCTGTGACATTCCCTGTAATTTTATATTAGCCGCTGCTGACATGAGCGACATTATCCGCGGTATTTCTCCTGTGTAACGTTTCCACATTCCAAATACCGGTGACATTCCCGGTAATTTTATATTAGCTGCTGCTGACATTAGCGACATTATCTGCGGTATTTCTCCTGTCTAACGTTTCCACATCCCAAAAAAATTTGCACATACACTTACAAATCCTACGCTACTGTTCGTGTGACATACTTTCAAGCATATATAACATTTAATATGAAGAAGGCGAGCAGTAAGGGACAGGGAAGTGGCTGTGATGCTGATGGTGCACGCAGAGGCCGTGGCCCTGGGCACGTTGAACTGTGCCTTGTGCCAGAGCACAAGAAAAACAATCATCCATGATATCTAGCTTCATGTCCCAGTTTGCAGGGCGGCGGAAGACAACGCTCTTGAAGTCAGACCAGTGCGACCAGGTGGTTGATTGGATTGCAGCAGATAATGCTTCCAGTCGGTTAAGCACCACCATGTCTTCCACAAAGTCCAGTCTCAGTAGCCAAGAGTCTGGTTAACACAATCCTCACCCTGATCCTCCTTCCTCCCACCATGGAGAGTCTTGCCAAACGAGTGATCCCACACTCGGATATTCCGAGGAGCTCTTTTCAGCACCATTTCTTCATTTGGGCCTCTCGACAAGCCTGCTTGAAGAGGGACATGAGATCTTGTGCCCTGATTCCCAAACTCTTGAGCATCCACAGTCACAAAGAAGATGACGGTGGGGAACGGGAATTCGTGTTTCACGAGGTGAAAGATGATGATGAGACACATTTGCCAATAAGTCAACGGCAATTAGTGTCTCAAGAGGTTGATGATGAGTATGAGACACAGTTGTCAATCACTGAGGTTGTGGTTAGGTCAACAAGTCAGGAGGATGAGCAGAGTGAGGAAGTGGAAGAGGAGGTGGTGGACAATGAAGTCACTGACCTAACCTGGGAAGGTGGCAAGCCGAGCGAGGACAGCAGTACAGAGGGGGAAGGATCCGCAGCACCACAACAGGCTGGAAGAGGCAGTGGGGTGGCAAAAGGGAGAAGTCGGGGCACACCAAACAGGCCCGCAACGGTTTCCCAAAGCACACCCTTGCAGAAATCTCCCTTACCAAGGGGTAGGTGTTTGCAGTCTGGCGCTTTTTTGAGGAAAGTGCGGATGACAAAAGAATTGTAACCTGTGCTATACAAAAATGAGCACGGGCGTGAACACTAGCAACCTCTCCATCACTAGCTTGATCCGCCACTTGACATCAAAGCACCGAAATAGATGGGCCAAACGCCTGGGTCCACAATCAGTGTCTGCGGGTCACACCTCTGTCTCTTCCTCTGTGTTACGTGCTGGCCAATCCCCTGTCGAAGGCGCAGGCCTGGATGACTCCCGCCCTGCACCTGGACCTTCGCAAGCACCATCAGCAACCACATCCACTTCCGTGTCCCAGCGCAGCGTACAAATGTCCTTTCCCCAGGCATTTGAACGCAAGCGCAAATACTCAGCCACCCACCCACAGGCCATAGCACTTGATGTGCAACTTTGCAAATTGCTGGCCCTGGAAATGTTGCCATTTAGGCTTGTGGACACTGAGGTCTTCCGCAGCCTGATGTCGGCGGCTGTCCCTCGTTACGCAGTACCCTGCCACCACTATTTTTCACAGTGTGCCGTGCCCGACTTACACCAGCATGTGTCCTGTAACATCACCCGTGCCCTGAACAACGCAGTTACTGGGATGGTCCACTTAACCACGGACACATGGACAAGTGCATTCGGCCAGGGACACTACATTTCCCTGATGGCACACTGGGTGAACGTTGTGGAGGCCGGGAGCGAGTCCTAACCTGGGATGGCACAGGTGCTACCGACACCAAGGATTGCGGGCCCTACGTTGATCAGTGTTTCCGCCAGCACCTACGTTAGTGGCTCCAACCCCCACTTCTCCTTCGCCTCCACTTCCACCTCCAAATTATCCACGTGCAGCACCAGTCAGGCATCAGTCGGTAGCTGGAAGCAGTGTAGCACTGCAGTGGGGAAGCGTCAACATGCCGTGCTTAAGCTGATCTGCTTAGGTGACAAACAGAACACCGCCGCAGAGCTGTGGCAGGGGATAAGAGACCAGGCTGAGCTGTGGCTCTCGCCACTCAACCTAGAACCAGTCATGGTTGTGTCTGATAATGGCCGTAACTTGGTGGCGGCTTTGGAGCTAGGTAAGCTCACACACATCCCATGTCTAGCCCTCGTCTTCAACTTAGTTCAGCGGTTTCTCAAAACCTTCCCCAATTTGCCTGAGCTACTGGTGAAGGTGCGCCTCATGTGTGCTCATTTCAGCAAGTCATCGACAGCTTCCGCTGGTCTGTCAACGCTGCAGCAGCACTTACAATTGCCAGCTCATCAACTGTTGTGCGACGTGAGCACGTGCCGGAACTCAAAGCTCCACATGTTAGCCACGATTTGTGAACAGCAGAGGGCAATAGTGGAATACCAGCTGTAACATGGTTGTCGCCTTTCCAGTCAGCTTCTGCTCTTCACAAGCGGGTCAGCCCACCAGCAGGCCCTCACCTACAATCTTTTAGAGGGCCAGCTCACCTGCATGACCTTGCATATAATGTTTTAGAGGGTCAGCTCACCAGCAGGCCCTACCTACAATCTTTTAGAGGGTCAGCTCACCAGCAGGCCCCCAACCATAATGTTTTACAGGGTCAGCTCACCAGCAGGCCCTCGCATATAATGTTTGAGGGTCAGCTCACCAGCAGGCCCTCGCCCATAATTTGGTCAATGGTTGACCTTGCCCGTAATGTATTAGAGGGTCACCAGCAGGCCCTTGATCCTAATGTTTTTGACATTGCCTAGGGGGGGTCCTGTGACCCCCCGTATCGGCGAATGCTGCAAACCGCAGGTCAATTCAGACCTGCGGTTTGCAGAGCTTTCGGAAGTTTATGATCTCACGGGGATCAGAAACTTCAAAATGACAGATCTTTTAATTTCTAACCTTCCCCCTGCAGCCCTCATTGTTATGTTCCGGTGGGCTGTGCGAGGGAGGGGGGTGCAGGCGATCATCCCGCCTGCCCACTCTCATTTCCAGGATGGCCGAGCGGTTTTAGCAGAGTGTCAGCACATTGCTGACACTCTGCTTGAAACGGCTGACATCTGTGCTGTGATGTCAGCTGTTTAACCCCTTCCATGCCGCGGTCTGTAGGGACCGCTGTATGGAAGGGGTTAACAGGGAGGGAGCTCCCTCCCTCTCCCATCGGGGGCTGCTGTGCCGTTTCAGCCCCCGATTCTTGACGGGATCACAGAGGGAGGGGGCCCCCTCCCTATCACTGATTAAAAATAAAAAAAATAAAATGCACTACACATGGCTCTCAGACTATGGAGACACTAAAACAAGATTTTTTTTTCTAAAATGCTGGTGGTATTGTGTTAAAGTAAAATAAATAAGAAAACTATACATATTAGGTATCGCCGCGTCCGTAAGAACCTGCTCTATAAAAACATCACATGACCTAACCCCTCAGGTAAATACCATAAAAAAACAAACAAAAAAAAAACTGTGTCAAGCCATTTTTGTCACCTAACATCACAAAAAGTAATAGCAAGCGATCAAAAAGTTATATGCATCCCAAAATAGTACCAATCAAACCGCCATCTCATCCCACATAAAATGAGCCCCTACATAGGATAATCGCCAACAAAAATAAAAATAT
The DNA here is from genome assembly GCF_905171765.1 of Bufo bufo. Classification (NCBI taxonomy): domain Eukaryota; kingdom Metazoa; phylum Chordata; class Amphibia; order Anura; family Bufonidae; genus Bufo; species Bufo bufo. The sequence continues at coordinate 183,918,003 of NC_053391.1, read as the reverse complement.
ATGGCTCTCAGACTATGGAGACATTAAAACAGGATTTTCTTTTTGTTTCAAAAATGATATTATTGTGTTAAACTTAAGTAAATAAAGAAAGTATACATATTAGGCATCACCGCGTCTGTAAAAACCTGCTCTATAAAAATAACACATGACCTAACCCCTCAGATGAACACAGCAAAAAAAAAAATATATATATATATATATACAGTACAGACCAAAAGTATAGCATCCCTCCCTCTCTTATTTTCCTCACCCCGTTCCTTTACCATTACTATTATTTTTCTGAATATGTCATTGTTATTTCTTTGAACATATGTTTTTATGAATCACATAAATTTATGGTATGTTTTTAATTGAGTGTTGATTTGCGGATGGGAGTGGTTGAACCTCAGCCTGATTATTTCAGGTGAGGAAGTCAGTCCCTCCCTCCTCTCTATAAAAACCTCTTGCAGTGTACTGGAAATTGTCATGAGTAAGGGCTAAGATTGTATTGTGCCCGAAACATGTAGACCTGCATTCCTGTACCTGGATTTTATTGAATATTGAATAAAGCCTTTGGATTACCACGAATACAAGCTGGATCAACCAATCCCTTTTTTTTCTTCAGACCAAAAGTTTGGACACACCTTCTCATTCAAAGAGTTTTCTTTATTTTCATGACTATAAAGGCATCAAAACTATGAATTAACACATGTGGAATTATATACATAACAAACAAGTGTGAAACAACTGGAAATATGTCATATTCTAGGTTCTTCAAAGTAGCCACCTTTTGCTTTGATTACTGCTTTGCACACTCTTGGCATTCTCTTGATGAGCTTCAAGAGGTAGTCCCCTGAAATGGTCTTCCAACAGTCTTGAAGGAGTTCCCAGAGATGCTTAGCACTTGTTGGCCCTTTTGCCTTCACACTGCGGTCCAGCTCACCCCAAACCATCTCGATTGGGTTCAGGTCTGGTGACTGTGGAGGCCAGGTCATCTGGCGCAGCACCCGATCACTTTCCTTCATGGTCAAATAGCCCTTACTTTCAAAGTTTTCCCAATTTTTCGGCTGACCGACTGACCTTCATTTCTTAAAGTAATGATGGCCACTCGTTTTTCTTTACTTAGCTGCTTTTTTCTTGCCATAATACAAATTCTAACAGTCTATTCAGTAGGACTATCAGCTGTGTATCCACCTGACTTCTCCTCAACGCCACTGATGGTCCCAACCCCATTTATAAGGCAAGAAATCCCACTTATTAAACCTGACAGGGCACACCTGTGAAGTAAAAACCATTTCAGGGGACTACCTCTTGAAGCTCATCAAGAGAATGCCAAGAGTGTGCAAAGCAGTAAATCAAAGCAAAAGGTGGCTACTTTGAAGAACCTAGAATATGACATATTTTCAGTTGTTTCACACTTGTTTGTTATGTATATAATTCCACATGTGTTAATTCATTAGTTTTGATGCCTTTATAGTCATGAAAATAAAGAAAACTCTTTGAATGAGAAGGTGTGTCCAAACTTTTGGTCTGTACTGTATATATATATATATATATATATATATATATATATATATATATATATATATAAATACGGTGTCAAAAGCCATTTTTGTCACCTTACATCACAAAAAGTGTAATAGCAAGCGACCAAAATGTCATATGCACCCCAAGATAGTGCCAATCAACCCGACATCTCATCCCGCAAAATGGGGTCACTTTTTTGGAGTTTCTACTGTAGGGGTGCATCAGGGGGGCTTCAAATGGGACAAGGTGTAAATAAACCAGTCAAGCAAAATCTGCCTTCCAAAAACCATATGGCGTTCCCTTCCTTTTGTGCCCTGCCGTGTGCCCGCACAGCAGTTTACGACCACATATGGGGTGTTTATGCAAACTACAGAATCAGGGCAATAAATATAGAGTTTTGTTTGGCTGTTAACCCTTGCTTTGTTACTGGATTTCTGGTTAATTTGCCATTAACTCTTGTGGAACACCTAAGGCTGAGTTCACACGGGCAAGATTTCCGCACGGGTGCAATGCGTGAGGTGAACGCATTGCACCCGCACCGAATCCGGACCCATTCATTTCTATGGGGCTGTGCACATGAGCGGTGATTTTCATTGCAGCATGCTCTATATTGTGCGTTTACCACGCAATGCAGGCCCCATAGAAGTGAATGGGGCTGAGTGATTTTCACGCATGGTTATAAGGGAAAATAGCATTTTTTAATACAGAATGCTTAGTAGAAGGTCAATTGAGGGTTAAAAAATAAAATTAAAATAACTCACCTCCTCCTCTTGATCACATAGTTGCCGATCTCTTCTTACTTCTTTAATCATGAGCTGCCGGCTAAAGGACCTGTGGTGACATCACATCACATGGTCCAATCACATGGTCTATTACCATGGTGATGGATCATGTGATTGGACCATGTGATGAGCTCAGTGACGTCACCACAGGTCCTTTGACAGGTCCTGAAGAAAGAACAGGAGACCGGCAGCTACGCGATCAATTGGAGGAGGTGAGTTAATTTATTTTTATTTTTTAACCCTCAATTGACTTTGTACTAAGCATTCTGTATTAAAGAATGCTTTTAATTTTCCCTTATAACCATGTTATCAGGGAAAATAATTACATCTACACACCACCTAACCCAAACCTGAACTTCAGTGAAGTTCGGGTCTGGGTACCACATTCAGTTTTTTATCACGCGCGTGCAAAACGCATTGCACCCGCGCGATAAAAACTGAACGCAATCGCAGTCAAAACTGACTGCAATTGCGTACCTACTCACGCGGGTTTGCCGCAATGCACCCGGGACACATCCTGAACAAATCCGTCATGCCCATGTGAACCCAGCCTAAAGGATTAACGATGTTTGTAAAATCAGTTTTGAATACCTTGAGGGGTGTAGTTTCTAGAATGGGGTCATTTTTGGGTGGTTTCTATTATGTAAGCCTAACAAAGTGACTTCAGACCTGAACTGGTCCTTAAAAAGTGGGTTTCAGAAAATTTCAAGATTTGCTTCTAAACCTCTAAGCCAAGCATCTCAAACTCGCGGCCCTCCAACTTTTGTAAAACTACAACTCCCACAATGCCCCGCTTTAGGCCGATACCTGTAGGCTATCCGGGCATGCTGGGAGTTGTAGTTTTGCAACAGCTGGAGGGCCGCGAGTTTGAGATGCCTGCTCTAAGCCTTGCAACAAAAAATAAAATGGCATTCCCAAAATTATCTAAACATGAAGTAGACATATGGGGAATGTAAATAATAACTATTTTTGGAGGTATTACTATGTATTATAGAAGTAGAGAAATTAAAACTTTGAATTTTGCAAATTTTTGGTAAATTTTGTATTTTTTTTATAAATAAAAAAGAATTTTTTTGACTCCATTTTACCAGTGTCTTGAAGTACAATATGTGACAAAAAACCTCAGAATGGCCTGGATAAGTAAAAGCAGTTTAAAGTTATTCACACATAAAGTGACACTGGTCAGATTTGCAAAAAATGGCCTGTCCTTAAGGTGAAAATTAGCCCGGTCTTTAAGGGGTTAATAAAGTTGGTTTTGGAAATTTTCTTCAAAATGTGAAAAATTGCTTCTAAAATTATAAGCCTTCTAAAAAATAAAATGACATTTACAAAATGATGCCAACATAAAGTAGATATATGGTAAATGTTAATTTATAACAAATTTTAAGAGGTATTACTATCAGTCTTAAAAGTAGACAAACTCAAATTTTGAAAATTGCTATATTTTACAAATTTTATGGAGACAAAGATCATCAGCTTAAATTTACCACATAAAATAATGTCAGATTTAAAAAAACGCTGTGCTTAAGGCAAAAATAGGCTTTATCCTCAAGGGGTTAATTAATATAGTGAGCTGCGTTTGCACAGCTGGAACTTATTGTCATTATAACAAATCCAGTTGAAATGTAACCAACTCTCTACAGAATATGATCAATCTACCACACAGCTGCTAGAAATACCCTGACATGTTTCTTGTGCGGTACTCAACAACACTTGTGCGGTGTGGTTTGTTGTTCCCACGCCTCTTTGGCGACGTCCAATAAACCACGAGGGTGTCTGCCGTATAGTAGTTCGAAGGGCAAGAACCCGGTAGAGGCCTGGGGTACTTCTCGCACTGCGAACATGAGATAGGGCAGAAGAAGGTCCCAGTCCCTCCCATCCTTAGACACCACTCTTTTTAACATCTGGTTAAACCTCTCTACCAGGCTATTCGTTTGCGGATGATACACGGATGTCCGTAACTGTTTTCTGTGGAGCAACTTACAGAGTTCCTTCATGACCTTAGACATAAATGGGGTCCCTTGGTCAGTTAGAACCTCCTTAGGCAGACCCACTCTAGAAAACATTTCCATTAACTCCTTAGCTGTGAGTTTGGCTGACGTATGACACAGTGGCACCACCTCCAGGTACCGCGTTGCATAGTCGAGGATGACCAGGATGTGCTGGTGCCCTCTAGCTGACTTCGGTACTGGGCCTATGAGATCCATAGCGATCCACTCGAATGGAACCTCAATAATCGGGAGAGGGACTAGAGGACTACGGAAATGTGGCTGGGGGCTGGTTATCTGTCAGGTTGGGCAAGACTTGCAATACTCTTCTACCTCTCTGAACACACTGGGCCAGTATAACCGCTGTAAAATCCGGTCCTGCATTTTCTGCTGGCCCAGGTGTCCCCCAAGAACATGTTGGTGGGCTAACTCCAACACGAGCTTGCGATATGCCTTGGGCACCACCAACTGTTCAATATGCTCGCCCCGTAGTTTATTTACCTGGTACAGCATCTCCTGTAGAACCACAAAACGGGGGAACATAGATTCGGCCCCCGGTTGTTGCGGCTTACCCTCAACTACTACCACATTCTCCCAGGCTCGGGATAAAGTCGGATCCTGGTGTTGTGCAGTACCGAAATTATCCCCAGAGACATTGAGGTCTGCCAGCTCAGGACCAGGCGGCAAGTCCTCTACTTCTCCCACCATCACACTTAACGGGGTTGTCTCCCCCTCTTCCACCGAAGTGGCGGTTACTCCTACTGCTGGCCCCTCTGACTCAGGTTCCCAAGGTTCTAGCCTCCCCCCTGAGCCAGTCCACTCTGCTAGGGTTACATCTGTCTCCCGGGTATCGGTAACTTTCGTATCTGGGGAAGTCTCTCCCAATTATCAATTCATACGGTAACTTTGGTAACTCGACAGCCACCTCATGCAGCCACCATTGACAGAGAGACCAGGGTGGTGGGATACTCCTTTAAGTCCCCATGAATGCAGACAACTCCAACTCATCGGCCAGTATACTCAGCCGGCCGCACCAGGGCAGCTCTTATCAGGGACACCAGGCTCCCTGAATCCAACAGTGCCACCGCAGTGTCCCCCACTTCCACCTGGCACAGGTGACTATTGTCTACAGTCTCGGAGGTACCTGTGGCACATAGCTTTCTGGCATACAATGAGTGACGGTAGCCATAGTTGGTATCCATGGGTTCACCCCAATGGGGACAGTCAGCTCTTATATGTCCAGTTTCGTGACACCGCCAGCAGACCACCGGGGCTGGGTCTGCAGGGGGTATGTCCCGGGCGTGTTTGGCTGGCACCAGCTGCCGGGTTTGGAGTGGAGATTTCCGGGGTTTAACTGGCTCCCTCCCAAAAGAACCCCCCTGCAGATTTCTGGTGGCCTCATAGCGCTCCACCAGGTCGACCATCTCCAGAGCATTATTCGGAGACACCTGGCCGATCCAGTGCTGGAGAGGGTACGGAAAAGCCCTCCAAAACACATCGCCAACAGCCGATCCAACATAGCAGTGGGAGTCAACATGTCAAGCTGCAGCCATTTTTGCAAACGGTGCAGCAGATCATAATATTGTGGTCTGGCGGGTTCAGCCGGGTTAAATTCCCACTGATGTACCCTCTGGGCCTGGACCAATACATTCACCCTGAGTCTCGCCAGGATCTCACTTTTTACTGTCGGGTAGTCAGTCGCCTGATCATCGGGGAGATCAAACAATACTTGCTGGGGATCAGACACCAGGAACGGAGCAACAACCTCAGCCCACTGGTCTCGGGGTAACTTTTCCCTCACAGCCACTTTTTCGAAGACCGCCAGATAGGTCTCGACGTCATCCGAGGGGGTCATCTTCGGAATTGCTGCGCGGACAGCTTTCCGGTAGAGTTGAAGGAACACCTGGATGTTTGGGTTCGAGAAGTTCAGCCGAACTTCCCGGAAATGTTCGGGTTCGGGATCCGAACCCGATCGGAACTTCGTCCCGAACCCGAACCCCATTGAAGTCAATGGGGACCCGAACTTTTGGGCACTAAAAAGGCTGTAAAACAGACCAGGAAAGAGCTAGAGGGCTGCAAAAGGCAGCAACATGTAGGTAAATCCCCTGCAAACAAATGTGGATAGGGAAATGAATTAAAATTAAAATTAAAAAAATAAAAATGAACCAATATCAATTGTACAGAGAATCTGGCTTCACGTCAGCAGAGAATCAGTCTCTTCATGCCATAGCAAAGAATCTGGCTTCATGTCAGCAGAGAATCAGTCTCTTCATGCCATAGCAGAGAATCTGGCTTCATGTCAGCACAGAATCTGTCTTCATGTCATAGCAGAGAATCAGGCTTCACGTCACCCACCACTGGAACAGGCCACTGTCACACATTTAGGCCCCGGCACCCAGACAGAAGAGAGGTTCATTCAACTTTGGGTTGCCCCGCAATATAATGGTAAAATGAAATTAAAAATAGTATTGAATGAAGAAGTGCCCTGGAGACTGGAGTAGAATAATATATTGTTAAGGGGAGGTAGTTAATATCTAATCTGCACAAGGGATGGACAGGTCCTGTGGCATCCATGCCTGGTTCATTTTTATGAACGTCAGCTTGTCCACATTGGCTGTAGACAGGCGGCTGCGTTTGTCTGTAATGACGCCCCCTGCCGTGCTGAATACACGTTCAGACAAAACGCTGGCCGCCGGGCAGGCCAGCACCTCCAAGGCATAAAAGGCTAGCTCTGGCCACGTGGACAATTTGGAGACCCAGAAGTTGAATGGGGCCGAACCATCAGTCAGTACGTGGAGGGGTATGCACAGGTACTGTTCCACCATGTTAGTGAAATGTTGCCTCCTGCTAACACGTTCCGTATCAGGTGGTGGTGCAGTTAGCTGTGGCGTGGTGACAAAACTTTTCCACATCTCTGCCATGCTAACCCTGCCCTCAGAGGAGCTGGCCGTGACACAGCTGCGTTGGCGACCTCTTGCTCCTCCTCTGCCTTCGCCTTGGGCTTCCACTGGTTCCCCTGTGACATTTGGGAATGCTCTCAGTAGCGCGTCTACCAACGTGCGCTTGTACTCGCGCATCTTCCTATCACGCTCCAGTGTAGGAAGTAAGGTGGGCACATTGTCTTTGTACCGGGGATCTAGCAGGGTGGCAACCCAGTATTCCGCACACGTTAAAATGTGGGCAACTCTGCTGTCGTTGCGCAGGCACTGCAGCATGTAGTCGCTCATGTGTGCCAGGCTGCCCAGAGGTAAGGACAAGCTGTCCTCTGTGGGAGGCGTATCGTCATCGTCCTGTGTTTCCCCCCAGCCACGCACCAGTGATGGGCCCGAGCTGCTTTGGGTGCCACCCCGCTGTGAATATGCTTCATCCTCATCCTCCTCCACCTCCTCCTCATCCTCGTCCTCCTCGTCCTCCAGTAGTGGGCCCTGTCTGGCCACATTTGTACCTGGCCTCTGGTGTTGCAAAAAACCTCCCTCTGAGTCACTTTGAAGAGACTGGCCTGAAAGTGCTAAAAATGACCCCTCTTCCTCCTCTTCCTCCTGGGCCACCTCCTCTTTCTCAAGGAGACATAGAAGTGGTATTGTAACGCTGATAACGGCGTCATCGCCACTAGCCATGTTGGTGGAGTACTCGAAACAGCGCAACAGGGCACACAGGTCTCGCATGGAGGCCCAGTCATTGGTGGTGAGGTGTGTCTGATCCGCAGTGCGACTGACCCGTGCGTGCTGCAGCTGAAACTCCACTATGGCCTGCTGCTGCTCGCACAGTCTGTCCAGCATATGCAAGGTGGAGTTCCACCTGGTGGGCACGTCGCATATGAGGCGGTGAGCGGGAAGGCCGAAGTTACGCTGTAGCGCAGACAGGCGAGCAGCGGCAGGGTGTGAACGCCGGAAGCGCGAACAGACGGCCCGCACTTTATGCAGCAGCTCTGACATGTCGGGGTAGTTGCGAATGAACTTCTGCACCACCAAATTCAGCACATGCGCCAGGCAAGGGATGTGCGTCAAACCGGCTAGTCCCAGAGCTGCAACGAGATTTCGCCCATTATCGCACACCACCAGGCCGGGCTTGAGGCTCACCGGCAGCAACCACTCGTCGGTCTGTTGTTCTATACCCCGCCACAACTCCTGTGCGGTGTGGGGCCTGTCCCCCAAACATATGAGTTTCAGAATGGCCTGCTGACGTTTACCCCATGCTGTGCTGAAGGTGTGTGGCTGACTGGATGAGCAGGTGGAAGAAGAGGAGGAGGAAGCTGAGTAGGAGGAGGAGGAGACAGGAGGCAAAGAATGTTGCCCTGCGATCCTTGGCGGCGGAAGGACGTGCGCCAAACAGCTCTCCGCCTGGGGCCCAGCCGCCACTACATTTACCCAGTGTGCAATTAGGGAGATATAGCGTCCCTGGCCGTGCTTACTGGTCCACGTATCTGTGGTTAGGTGGACCTTGCCACAGATGGCGTTGCGCAGTGCACACTTGATTTTATCGGACACTTGTTTGTGCAGGGAAGGCACGGCTCTCTTGGAGAAGTAGTGGCGGCTGGGAACAACATACTGTGGGACAGCAAGTGACATGAGCTGTTTGAAGCTGTGTGTGTCCACCAGCCTAAATGACAGCATTTCATAGGCCAGTAGTTTAGAAATGCTGGCATTCAGGGCCAGGGATCGAGGGTGGCTAGGTGGGAATTTACGATTTCTCTCAAATGTTTGTGAGATGGAGAGCTGAACGCTGCCGTGTGACATGGTTGAGATGCTTGGTGACGCAGGTGGTGGTGTTGGTGGTACATCCCATGTTTGCTGGGCGGCAGGTGCCAACGTTCCTCCAGAGGCGGAGGAAGAGGCCGAGGCGGCGGCAGCAGCAGCAGAAGAGGCCAAGGCAGCAGCAGCAGAAGAGGTAGCAGGGGGAGCCTGAGTGACTTCTTTGTTTTTAAGGTGTTTACTCCACTGCAGTTCATGCTTTGCATGCAGGTGCCTGGTCATGCAGGTTGTGCTAAGGTTCAGAACGTTAATGCCTCGCTTCAGGCTCTGATGGCACAGCGTGCAAACCACTCGGGTCTTGTCGTCAGCACATTGTTTGAAGAAGTGCCATGCCAGGGAACTCCTTGAAGCTGCCTTTGGGGTGCTCAGTCCCAGATGGCGGCGGTCAGTAGCAGGCGGAGTCTCTTGGCGGCGGGTGTTCTGATTTTGCCCACTGCTCCCTCTTTTGCTACGCTGTTGGCTCGGTCTCACCACTGCCTCTTCCTCCGAACTGTGAAAGTCAGTGGCACGACCTTCATTCCATGTGGGGTCTAGGACCTCATCGTCCCCTGCATCGTCTTCCACCCAGTCTTGATCCCTGACCTCCTGTTCAGTCTGCACACTGCAGAAAGACGCAGCAGTTGGCACCTGTGTTTCGTCATCATCAGAGACGTGCTGAGGTGGTATTCCCATGTCCTCATCATCAGGAAAAATAAGTGGTTGTGCGTTAGTGCATTCTATCTCTTCCACCCCTGGGGAAGGGCTAGGTGGATGCCCTTGGGAAACCCTGGCAGCAGAGTCTTCAAACAGCATAAGAGACTGCTGCATAACTTGAGGCTCAGACAGTTTCTCTGATATGCATGGGGGTGATGTGACAGACCGATGGGCTTGGTTTTCATGCGCCATCTGTGCGCCCTCTGCAGAAGACTGGGTGGGAGATAATGTGAACGTGCTGGATCCACTGTCGGCCACCCAATTGACTAATGCCTGCACCTGCTCAGGCCTTACCATCCTTAGAACGGCATTGGGCCCCACCAAATATCGCTGTAAATTCTGCTAGCTACTGGGACCTGAGGTAGTTGGTTCACTAGGACGTGTGGCTGTGGCAGAACGGCCACGTCCTCTCCCAGCACCAGAGGATCCACTAACACCACCACGACCATGTCCACGTCCGCGTCCCTTATTAGATGTTTTCCTCATTGTTCCCGTTCACCACAATTTTGAGAATGGCAAATTTGGGAATGGTTTTTCAACCCAGAAAAAAAAGTGTGCCTTTATGGTCACTACAAATAACTTGACCAGCTAAAACAGTAGAGATTTGGTTAAATAGAGATGTGAGGCCTGTTTTTTTTTGCGCTGTGTGACAGGTATAGGTTTAATCACAGAATCAGATTTCTATCAGCACGCTAGCGTGTGTCTTAGGTTTTTCTGAATGACACTATCACTAGCTTCAATGTAAGATATTCTGTTTGGGATAGATTTCAAGTAGGCCTCAAATACCAGAAACTAGTTATTTTGAGAATGGCAAATTTGGGAATGGTTTTTCAACCCAGAAAAAAAAGTGTGCTTTTACGGTCACTACAAATAACTTGACCAGCTAAAACAGTACAGATTTGGTTGAATAGAAATGTCAGGTCTATTTTTTAGGCGCTGGGTGACAGGCTCAACTTGCCCCTGATGTAATATATGGCCAAAAAATAACCACACTGTTGATGGTTAAATGCACTTGGGTGACACAGGCTCAGCCTGCACCAGATGTAGTATATGGCCAAAAAAAAACCAGACTGTTGATGGTTAAATGCACTTCGGTGACACAGGCTCAGCCTGCAGCTGATGTAGGATATAGCACAAAATAACCACACTATCGATGGTTAAATACACTTGGTGATAGCTTGTGCTGGCGCACCACAAGTCACAAAATGGCCGCCGATCACCCCAGAAAAAAAGTGATCTAAAAACGCTCTGGGCAGCCTCAAAAAAGTGAGCAAGTCAATAATAGCACTTCAATGATCCACAGCTGCAGATCGATCACAGAATGAAGTCTTTTGGAGGAGTTAAAATGCCTAATCTCGCCCTAACGTCGCAGCTGCAACCTCTCCCTATACTGATCATAGCAGAGTGACGTGCGGCGCTACGTGACTCCATCTTAAATAGAGGCTGGGTCACATGCTGCACTGGCCAATCACAGCCATGCCAATAGTAGGCATGGCTGTGATGGCCTCTTGGGGCAAGTAGTATGACGCTTGTTGATTGGCTGCTTTGCAGCCTTTCAAAAAGCGCCAAGAAAGAGCCGAACACCGAACCCAAACTTTTACGAAAATGTTCGGGTTCGGGTCCGTGTCACGGACACCCCAAAATTCGGTACGAACCCGAACTATACAGTTCGGGTTCGCTCATCCCTACTTTCCGGGCATCGTGGATATTTTGAGACGCTCCCTGCCTCACTGCGTTTGCCCGCATCCGACACCAATTGTGGGGATTTGCTCTGGTAGACAGACTTGCGGACGCAGTACAGAGGCAATGACAACGTCTTTAACTTAAACAGTGCAGTATTCACACAGACGTAAAGTGACAAAATAACAAGTTCAAGGAAAAACAGTCACCTTGAGTCTGGTGTTTGTTCACACCAGGCTGCAGCACATAAGTCCTTGAATGAAGCAGTAGTCCACGTGTTTTTGTCCTCAAACAGTGTAGTATGCCTTAATCCCAGCCCAAACTCTCAAGCTCCAACGCCGAGACTGACAGAGCGCCACTGTCAGATGGAGGATAATCCACACAGCTGAACATGCTGGCTGGGTTTTTATATCCTAGCCCAAAATCCGGCCTGGAACCATGGGGAACAGCCACCCACCCTGCTCTTTGGCTGCTCCCAATAAGAACTGGCCGGATCGGCTTTACAGCCATAATAACAGCTGAAGTGTCAGCCTGCAATTGCAAAACTGACACTTCAGGGAAAAATCCGGTTCTTACCTCACCGAGGCCAGGAACCTCGGTGACACGTATCTTCCATCAATGACGGCTCCTTGTTCCTTCTTACAATTGTTATATCCATATTAGCAGACACCAGACCTTATGTTTCAAATAACTTTTACTATACAAATGTCATTGTTGAACCAGTGATATTAAAAACATTTCTGTCTTTCAGGCTCCATTCACACGTCCGTATAATAGGTCCGCATCTATTCCGCAAATTGCGGAACGGGTGCGGACCCATTCATTCTCTATGGGGACGGAATGGATGCGGAGAGCACGCTATGTGCTCTCCGCATCCGCATTTCCAGAACGTGCCCCCGAAATTCCGGTCCGCGGCTCCGGAAAAAAAACAGAACATGTCCTATTCTTGTCCATAATTGCGGACAAGAATAGGCATTTCTATGGGGTGCCAGCCGGGTGTATTGCGGATCCGGAGACTTAGGTGCTAAAAAATAGGCAGGCTGTATGTTCCACATAGACTTCTTCAGCACTCAGTAGAACTCTGACGAGGGACTATATTCAGCAATGCTCAGAGTGTTGCTAATGAAAATCTTTACACCCTTTTTTCTAATAAAGAGTCTGATTGGTTCTATGGGTAACTAAGCCAGTTCTACTTTACACCAGTTTGATAAATCTCCCCCTGAGACTGCAAGCTTTTAAAAACAGCTATATCTCTTCATGAGGCAGAAACCTAAGTGTTTCAAAAGAGAGCACTTTCAATCTTTCAACAACAAACCTTAATACAGACCTAGAAAAATATCTTACCTCACTACCCCACTGATCCATAGTTCTCACGAAGTTGTTGTAATCCAAGAAAACCAGAGGATTATAGGATGATGGGAAAGCTCCAAGAAATTTGTATGACTTACCCTAAAAATAAGTTTCATTATTAATATGTATATAAATTAAATAATCTGCAGAGAGATTTATCCGAAGTAAAACAAAACAACAACAGTTCTGTCATTTCATATACATATGCATTAAAGCCAAACTCTGGCTATCATGCATTATTTTTTCATGTCACCCTTCTTTTCTTTCTTTGGTGCTTACCCTTCAAGGCACCATAATGCAACTTCTTTGACCAGAATCACAGGCTACACAGGATAACTACTGGAGACCACCATTCTTGTGTGTATAGACAATGTTCTCACTCATGCGGTAAATCACTGACAGCTACTGTAGGAAAACAGAGGCCATCTAGAAATATTTCTTAGGACATGCAGATTTTTGTTTTTTTAATGTAGTAATCATTTTAGAGAAAGTGGTTTTGCTAATATACTCAATGTGAAGAATGTTCATCCCTATTTGCACTTCTTAGTAACTGTGGCTGTAAGTTGGGATTTATATTCATACCCTTCTCCATAGATTCATTATGTTCATATATAAAACTGGTCAACTCTTAAAGGGATTTTCTCACCCCACTAAACTTTTTTTTTTGTGTACTTATAATCCCTATACTGCGATTTATCCATACATAATGTGATTAATCATTTTGGTTCAGTAGATTCTGCTAAAAACATACTTTTATAATATATAAATTACCTGTCTACCAGCAAGTAGGGCGGTTACTTGCTGGTAGCAGCCGCATCCTCCTATCATAATGACGCCCCCTCCGCATGTTGATTGACAGGGCCAGCGGACGGGATCTTTCTCTGCTGGCCCTGTTTGCATTCAAAATCTGGCGCCTGCGCCGTACCTGTCTTCAGTCGGCGCAGGCGCACTGAGAGGAGGACGCTCGCTCGGCCGCTCAATCCTCAATGCGCCTGGTGTAGATGTGACGTCATCGGCGCAGGCGCATTGAGGATGGAGCGGCCGAGCGAGCATCCGCCACTCAGTGCGCCTGCGCAGATTGAATACCGTTACGGTGCAGGCGTGAGATCTTGATAGCAGACAGGGCCAGCCAGAGAAAGATCCCGTTCGCTGACCCTGTCAATCAACATGCGGAGGGGGCGTCATTATGAAAGGAGGATGCGGCTGCTACCAGCAAGTAGCCGCCCTACTTGCTGGTAGACAGGTAATTTACATATTATAAAAGTACGTTTTTAGCAGAATCTACTGAACCAAAATGATTAATCACATTATGTATGGATAAATCGCAGTATAGGGATTGTAAGTACACAAAAAAAAAAAACTGTTTAGTGGGGTGACAGAAGCCCTTTAAAGAAGTACTTGCACAAAAAATTGTGTTCTCTAACCTGCAAAAAAGTATATGATGTAAACTGTAGTGAATGTAATCTTCTCATCAGAGACTGTATTTGTGAGTTATAACCTCCCCTCTGATCCTCAGCCGTCATGTGACCAGCTCTCTGATCTCCAACTGATACAGAACAGGAAGTCAGTTACTTCTCTATTTATTGAGGGCCCTATAGGAATACACAGAGAAAATGGCTTCCTGTCCACACATAAGATGCTGTATTATTTGGAAAATCTGATAGCTGGTCACATGACAGCCAAAAAGTAGAATGGAGGGGATAGTTCATGAATGAGGACTCTGGTAAGAAGATTACCTTTACTACAAATTACATCATGTACCTTTCTAGCAGGTCAGAGAATACATTTCTTTGCAGGAGTTCTTTGTTAAAGATGATCAATTGGCTCCCCTGATTTGTTTGTTTTAGCACATACAGTACATGCATTGCTCATAAAATGTTAATTCTGAAGCATCTTTTATCAGGAGCTGAAAGGTGGAATTTTGATAAATCTCCCCAATGTTCTACCATGTTCTCCTAGAAATTTATGAATAAATTGATAACAGGGCGTTACAATTCCTCTTATTGATAGGGTCTATGCATGCACAGTCTCGTGTCCAAGTGCTAATTGGACAATGAAAGTTTGTACAGTGACAAATCCCCATCATCCAGTTGTCAATTTAATTGCACATATTTAAAAATACCAGATGAACGCCACAACACAGAGATTTCTTTAAATAAATGACCTATAAATTGGTATTTCAAAAGAAATGCAGGTACCGTATTTTTCGCTTTATACAGTGTTTACCAGTGTGCCTCCAGCTGTTGCAAAACTACAACTCCCAGCATGCCCAGACAGCCTTTTGCTG
Organism: Bufo bufo; assembly: GCF_905171765.1. NCBI lineage: Eukaryota > Metazoa > Chordata > Amphibia > Anura > Bufonidae > Bufo > Bufo bufo. Next base: position 183,902,966 of record NC_053391.1, on the reverse strand, counting down.
TGCGGGCATGCTGGGAGTTGTAGTTTTGCAACAGCTGGAGGAACACTGGTTGGAAAACACTGCTTTATAAGACGCACTTTTTCCCCCAAAATGGAAGCGCTCACTAGTATGCATTAGGTGCTGGGAGCTGGGTGCAAGCACTTCCGATACTGGTCTTCTTTGCTGGGGCCGGCACTGCACCTTCCTGACCCCGTACAGCGTCAGGACGTAGTGCGTGCACTATGATCTGATGCTGCATGCTGCTCCGGCCGGAGAAGAGGAGAGTGACTTCTGCCCGAGATTAAATGGATCCGCGGTGCAGGAGAGGTAAGAGTTTTTTATTTTATTCTGATCTGAGGTCTGATGGTGGTATTTATTACCCTAAAGGTTGATCTGAGGTCTGATGGGGGTATTACCTTAAGGGCTGATCTGAGGTCTGATGGGGGTATTACCTTAAGGGCTGATCAAGGGTCTGATGGGGTTCTGACATGGAGGGCTGATATGGGAGTCTGATATGATGTCCTGATATTTATGGGGGTCTGATCTGAGGATCTGATATGAAGACTGATGAAAAATATTTTTTCTTATTTTCCTTCTCTAAAATCTGGGGTGGTCTTATCATCGGGTGCATCTTATAAAGCGAAAAATACGGTATTTACTAAAACAGACATGTTAGAAGAGATGGCAGTCCTCTTTAAATAGATTGTTCCATTATGACACCTGTCATGAGAGAATTCTCTGTGCATTAATGAAGAGGCAAACATGCATGCGTTTCCACCACTCCATTCAACCTCTTCACCATCTCTGGCAGCCCAATAGAGCTGAATAGACAAGAGACCAAATGCATGACTCTGGCCTCTGTTTTGATGATTAGTGGAGGCCCCAGTGGTCGGAACCCCGACTATCAGACTTTTGTTGTGATGGAACAACCTCTTTAAGGCTCCATTCACACGTCCGCAAAATGGGTCTGCATCCGTTCCGCAATTTTGCGGAACGGGTGCGGACCCATTCATTCTCTATGGGGATGGAATGGATGCGGACAGCACACAGTGTGCTGTCCGCATTTGCGGTGCGCGGCCCCGATCTTTGGGTCCGCAGCTCCGCAAAAAGATAGAGCATGTCCTAGTCTTGTCCGCAGCTTGCGGACAAGAATAGGCATTTCAATGGGGGTGCCGGGCTGGTGTGTTGCGGACCCGCAATTTGCGGGTCCGCAACACACCACGGACGTGTGAATGCAGCCTAAGGATAGAACACATTATTTGAAAGATATGCACATTTTTTATTATTGCATTTTACATATTTTGGGCTAAAATAATTGTTATGCAATTGGTCTTTGTAAAAATATTAAGCCATTCTGTTACAAAGGGTTAACTGTTTTTCTGGCTGTGTGAATCATACTTTTTACTTTCACTTTGTGCTAGTCATTCTATGAACCTTATCTCTAAATTACTAAAACACTTATTTAAGCCACATTCTTATCAGTAAGATCAGAATTAAAGGGACACTGACAGGCCCAATAAGCATAATTAGCTATATATATGCATGCACAGGTCTTCTAATGTGCATTAAAAACATATAAGTATAACCCCTGTCCACCTTATAAATACAGCAAACTGATGTTTTATAACCTGAAGTAATCGCTTTTCTTTCTGCCCAAGGGGCGGCGTTTCAGCTTCACTTCTGCCCAGCCAAACTCCCCCCAACCGCCGTTTTGAAGCACAGCCCAGCTCATGAATATTCACTTCGCTTGGCGGCTTCTGCTGTCCCCGACGTTCCAAGATCCGGCGCATGCCCAATAGAGATCTGGCGCATGCCCAATAGAAAGCTATGGGCATCGGACTCACTTTCAGCTTCTGCGCATGCGCCCGGCACCATAGCTTTCTATTGGGCATGCGCCGGAACTAGGAACGTCGGGGACAGCAGAAGCCGCCCAGCGAAGAGAATATTGATGAGCTGGGCGGCGCTTCAAAACGGCGGTTGGGGGAGGCTGGCTGGGCAGAAGTCAAGCTGAAACGCCGCCCCTTGGGCAGAAAGAAAAGCGATTACTTCAGGTTATAAAACATCAGTTTGCTGTATTTATAAGGTGGACAGGGGTTATACTTATATGTTTTTAATGCACATTAGAAGACCTGTGCATGCATATATATATATAGCCAATTATGCTTATTGGGCCTGTCAGTGTCCCTTTAAGCTTTAGTGAATGTTTATCAGAGATCAGAGGTAGGGAGCCATCAGATGAGCAGCCTGATGGAACACAGTGAAAATTCAGATCCTGCTACTAAAGAAACTCAAGGCTGCACAAAGACTGTGGTTATTTTTTTTTTAGAAAGACCAATTGAAAAAATGATCTTTAGTTCAAATTGAGTCAAATGCAACAGTGAAAGAAAAAAACTTTATTTTATCAGTGCATGGATAGCCTTGCATGTGTATGAACACCACATTTGTAAACCTAAGGCTTGGAATGTGTTAGATACATTTGTTATTTCCTATATAAACATCCTGTATGTAGGGCAGGAGTCACAACAAGTTTTAATCATCTGTACAAGCAACACTTTTAAACTTCTATTTGTGACTAAATACTAACAGTTGTTTTCTGGCAAGTATTAAATATTTAGTTGAGCCACTTAATATCTTGTCCAGATTAGGCTGCCGTCCTTGCTGTAATAATGGAGTGGACATAAAAAATATTATATTCAAAATGTATGAAGCTGTATGGATATCATTGGTTGTCATTCCTCAGCACTATTTGAATTCCTAACCACTATCACATCCATTGAGTATTCCTAACCACTATCACATCCATATTATTCGAGCAGGAGAAATTCACATTTACAAAGAAAGCTTGGTATACCTCTCTGTGGTGGAGAAGATGCCCTTTTAAATATACTTTATAAGTCTCTATACCAAGTTCTTTCGCCAGCCGTAGTAGACGATTTTGCGTTGGTCCCACATAAGCACCTCCAACATCCACATATTGAACGTCCTTGTTCTTTTAACAAAGAGAAAGCAGGCCGCATTTAGTTCAATAAAATAGTGACAGAAATTTCAGCAACATTCTGCCCCTTTACTGTAGAGAAATACTCTGATAAGAGAAATCCAGCACTGCGTCTCGATAAAATGATTCTTTATTAGTCACTTCTTAGTCAAAATTCATAAAATCGGAATTCACATGCTACTCGTTTTAGATTAACACGTGTTGTCTTTCATCATAGTAATGGTTCAACGAAGCGGTTCAACTATATACTTGATAAAAGGATGACATGCGTTCGTCTGAAAACATAGCATGTGAATTCACACTTTATGGATCTTTTTAAGAAGTGACCAATAAAGAATTGTTTTTATTGAGACAGTGTTGGATTTCTCTTATCAGTATTGGACTGTTTTTGGAGAAGTCCGCAAAACACTGATCCGCAAAAAATACGGATGAAGACTGTGTACATTCAGTATTTTGCAAAACGGAACAGCTGTCCCTAATAGAATAGTCGTATTCTTGTCAGTATTGTGGACAATAATAGGACATGTTCTATTCTTTTGCGGAACGGAAATTCAGAAATGGAATGCACACAGAGTAACTTTTGTTTTTTTTTGCGGACCCATTGAAATTAATGTTTCCACATACAGTACCCCAAAAAATCCGGACATGGAAAGAATATATGTTCATGTGCATGAGCCCTAAATGACTTGAAAACCAACTAATGATATGTAATGTTAGAAAATGGGAACTCTTAGGCCCCTTTCACATGGGCGTTGCGGGAAAATGTGCGGGTGCGTTGCGGGAACACCCGTGATTTTTCAGCGCGAGTGCAAAACATTGTAATGCGTTTTGCACTCGCGTGAGAAAAATCGCGCATGTTTGGTACCCAAACCCAAACTTCTTCACAGAAGTTCGGGCTTGGGATCGGTGTTCTGTAGATTGTATTATTTTCCCTTATAACATGGTTATAAGGGAAAATAATAGCATTCTGAATACAGAATGCATAGTAAAACAGCGCTGGAGGGATTAAAAAAAATAAATAAAAAATAAAAGAATAATTTAACTCACCTTAGTCCACTTGATCGCAGCCCGGCATCGCCTTCTGTTGAATAGGACCTGTGGTGAGCATTAATTATAGGAACAGGACCTTTGATGACGTCACTCCGGTCATCACATGGTACGTCACATGATCTTTTCGTTCATGTGACGTTCCATGTGATGACCGGAGTGATGTCATCAAAGGTCCTGTAATTAATGCTCACCACAGGTCCTATTCAACAAAGGAGACAGAAGGAGATGCCGGGCTACGCGATCAAGTGGACTAAGGTGAGTTAAATTATTTTTTAACCCCTCCAGCGCTAGTTTACTATGCATTCTGTATTCAGAATGCTATTATTTTCCCTAATAACCATATTATAAGGGAAAATAATAATGATCGGGTCTCCATCCCGATAGTCTCCTAGCAACCGTGCGTGAAAATCGCACCGCAGCCGCACTTGCTTGCGGATGCTTGCGATTTTAACGCAACCCCATTCACTTCTATGGGGCCTGCGTTGCGTGAAAAACGCAGCATATAGAGCATGCTGCGATTTTCACGCAACGCACAAGTGATGCGTGAAAATCGCCGCTCATGTGAACAGCCCCATAGAAATGAATGGGTCGGTATAAAGTGCGGGTGCAATGCGTTCAACTCGCGCATCCCATCCGCGCGGAATACTCGCCCGTGTGAAAGGGGCCTTACAAGTTGATTTGTTTGTATGTATGGGATATCACAGGTGATAATTAAAATATGGCATATCGTATAGCCTAGACATACGTATTCTAAATCATTATCATTTTTTTTAAGTTGACATTGGCAAATTTATAAAAATGTTTTAAAAAAAAAAAAAAAGTTTTACATAAAAGTCAATAAAAATAAATAAAAAAATAAATAAAATATATATATATATATATATATATATATATACAGTGGGGGAAATAATTATTTGACCCCTCACTGATTTTGTAAGTTTGTCCAATGACAAAGAAATGAAAAGTCTCAGAACAGTATCATTTCAATGGTAGGTTTATTGTAACAGTGGCAGATAGCACATCAAAAGGAAAATCGAAAAAATAACTTTAAATAAAAGATAGCAACTGATTTGCATTTCATTGAGTGAAATAAGTATTTGAACCCCTACCAACCATTAAGAGTTCTGGCTCCCACAGAGTGGTTAGACACTTCTACTCAATTAGTCACCCTCATTAAGGACACCTGTCTTAACTAGTCACCTGTATAAAAGACACCTGTCCACAGAATCAATCAAGCAGACTCCAAACTCTCCAACATGGGAAAGACCAAAGAGCTGTCCAAGGATGTCAGAGACAAAATTGTAGACCTGCACAAGGCTGGAATGGGCTACAAAACCATTAGCAAGAAGCTGGGAGAGAAGGTGACAACTGTTGGTGCGATTGTTCGAAAATGGAAGGAGCACAAAATGACCATCAATCGACCTCGCTCTGGGGCTCCACGCAAGATCTCACCTCGTGGGGTGTCAATGGTTCTGAGAAAGGTGAAAAAGCATCCTAGAACTACACGGGAGGAGTTAGTTAATGACCTCAAATTAGCAGGGACCACAGTCACCAAGAAAACCATTGGAAATACATTACACCGCAATGGATTAAAATCCTGCAGGGCTCGCAAGGTCCCCCTGCTCAGGAAGGCACATGTGCAGGCCCGTCTGAAGTTTGCCAATGAACACCTGAATGATTCAGAGAGTGACTGGGAGAAGGTGCTGTGGTCTGATGAGACCAAAATAGAGCTCTTTGGCATTAACTCAACTCGCTGTGTTTGGAGGAAGAAAAATGCTGCCTATGACCCCCAAAACACCGTCCCCACCGTCAAGCATGGGGGTGGAAACATTTTGCTTTGGGGGTGTTTTTCTGCTAAGGGCACAGGACAACTTATTCGCATAAACGGGAAAATGGACGGAGCCATGTATCGTGAAATCCTGAGCGACAACCTCCTTCCCTCTGCCAGGAAACTGAAAATGGGTCGTGGATGGGTGTTCCAGCACGACAATGAGCCAAAACATACAGCAAAGGCAACAAAGGAGTGGCTCAAGAAGAAGCACATTAAGGTCATGGAGTGGCCTAGTCAGTCTCCGACCTTAATCCAATCGAAAACCTATGGAGGGAGCTCAAGCTCAGAGTTGCACAGAGACAGCCTCGAAACCTTAGGGATTTAGAGATGATCTGCAAAGAGGAGTGGACCAACATTCCTCCTAAAATGTGCGCAAACTTGGTCATCAATTACAAGAAACGTTTTCCACCAAGTATTAAGTCTTTTTTTGTTAGAGGGTTCAAATACTTATTTCACTCAATGAAATGCAAATCAGTTGCTATCTTTTATTTAAAGTTATTTTTTCGATTTTCCTTTTGATGTGCTATCTGCCACTGTTACAATAAACCTACCATTGAAATGATACTGTTCTGAGACTTTTCATTTCTTTGTCATTGGACAAACTTACAAAATCAGTGAGGGGTCAAATAATTATTTCCCCCACTGTATATATATATATATATTTTATTTATTTTTTTATTTATTTTTATTGACTTTTATGTAAAACTTTTTTTTATATATATATATATATATATATATATATATATATATATATATATATATATACACACACACACACACACACACACACACTGCTCAAAAAAATAAAGGGAACACAAAAATAACACATCCTAGATCTGAATTAATTAAATATTTTTCTGAAATACTTTGTTCTTTACATAGTTGAATGTGCTGACAACAAAAATCACACAAAAATAAAAAAATGGAAATCAAATTTTTTAACCCATGGAGGCCTGGATTTGGAGTAACACTCAAAATTAAAGTGGAAAAACACACTACAGGCTGATCCAACTTTGATGTAATGTCCTTAAAACAAGTCAAAATGAGGCTCAGTAGTGTGTGTGGCCTCCACGTGCCTGTATGACCTCCCTACAACGCCTGTGCATGCTCCTGATGAGGTGGCGGACGGTCTCCTGAGGGATCTCCTCCCAGACCTGGACTAAAGCATCTGCCAACTCCTGGACAGTCTGTGGTGCAACGTGACATTGGTGGATAGAGCGAGACATGATGTCCCAGATGTGCTCAATTGGATTCATGTCTGGGGAACGGGCGGGCCAGTCCATAGCATCAATGCCTTCGTCTTGCAGGAACTGCTGACACACTCCAGCCACATGAGGTCTAGCATTGTCTTGCATTAGGAGGAACCCAGGACCAACCGCACCAGCATATGGTCTCACAAGGGGTCTGAAGATCTCATCTCGGTACTTAATAGCAGTCAGGCTACCTCTGGCGAGCACATGGAGGGCTGTGCAGCCCTCCAAAGAAATGCCACCCCACACCATTACTGACCCAATGCCAAACCGGTCATGCTGGAGGATGTTGCAGGCAGCAGAACGTTCTCCACGGCGTCTCCAGACTCTGTCACGTCTGTCACATGTGCTCAGTGTGAACCTGCTTTCATCTGTGAAGAGCACAGGGCGCCAGTGGCGAATTTGCCAATCTTGGTGTTTTCTGGCAAATGCCAAACATCCTGCACGGTGTTGGGCTGTAAGCACAACTCCCACCTGTGGACGTCGGGCCCTCATATCACCCTCATGGAGTCTGTTTCTGACCGTTTGAGCAGACACATGCACATTTGTGGCCTGCTGGAGGTCATTTTGCAGGGCTCTGGCAGTGCTCCTCCTGTTCCTCCTTGCACAAAGGCGGAGGTAGCGGTCCTGATGCTGGGTTGTTGCCCTCCTACGGCCTCCTCCACGTCTCCTGATGTACTGGCCTGTCTCCTGGTAGTGCCTCCATGCTCTGGACACTACGCTGACAGACACAGCAAACCTTCTTGCCACAGCTCGCATTGATGTGCCATCCTGGATAAGCTGCACTACCTGAGCCACTTGTGTGGGTTGTAGACTCCGTCTCATGCTACCACTAGAGTGAAAGCACCGCCAGCATTCAAAAGTGACCAAAACATCAGCCAGGAAGCATAGGAACTGAGAAGTGGTCTGTGGTTACCACCTGCAGAACCACTCCTTTATTGGGGGTGTCTTGCTAATTGCCTATAATTTCCACCTGTTGTCTATCCCATTTGCACAACAGCATGTGAAATTGATTGTCACTCAGTGTTGCTTCCTAAGTGAACAGTTTGATTTCACAGAAGTGTGATTGACTTGGAGTTACATTGTGTTGTTTAAGTGTTCCCTTTATTTTTTTGAGCAGTGTATATATATATATATATATATATATATATATATATATACACACAATTAGGGCATGTGCACACACAGCATAAAAAGTATTCTATGACTCCAGACTAAAAATCTGCTCCAAAATTAGCATTAAAATCTGCCTGTGTTACATGTGGATTTCCTTGTCGATCTTGGTTTGGAACTTAGCCATGGATTTCGCTCTACGCATTGCAATAAATGAAACTTGTGGTGAAAATCTATGGGAATCCCAAAAAATATTTTCAACACTGTCACTAATATTGAACTGTACTATGTTGTCGATTTGCTGATTTTACAACCAAATTCTGTAATAAACATGTACCACTATAAATATATATATTATATATAAAACTCACTCGTATAGTATGTGTTCGTCCACCAACTCTGTTCTGGGCCTCCAACACAATTACGTGAAGTCCTGCTTCTGCTAGCAGTTTAGCAGCTGAAAGGCCTAAAATCAAAAAAGATATAATTGCGAACTTTAAACATACACAAGAGTTAATAAGAATTGTATGTTTTTCTATAACCCTCATTATTTAAGAGAACTTGTGTAATACTGTAGATAAGCATATATATGGATATATGGTAGGGAAAACGTTATTTATTTTTATTTATTTATTATACACACCTACATAGCGTTACTATATTCGGCAGGGATTTACAGACATTAGCATCTGGCTGTCAAAAATTGTGCTCACAATATGAGTTCACTATCAGTATGTCTTTAGAGTGTGGGAGGAAACCGGAGAACCTGGAGAAAACCCCAGCAAATACGGGGAGAACATACAAAGTCCATGCAGATGTTGTTCTTGGTTGGATTTGAACCAAGGACCCCAGCCCTGCAAGCCACCATGCTGCCTCTATAAGGTCTCATGCACATGAACATTTGGTTCCGCACCCGAGCTACATTTTTTTTTTGCGGCTCGGATGCTGACCAATTCACTTCAAAGGAGCCGCAAAAGATGCGGACAGTACTCTGGGTTTTGCGGACAAGAATAGACATTTCTATTATAGGCAACTCGCAAATTGCAGAATGAACACTGGCAGCATCCGTGTTTTGTGGATCTGCAATTTTCAGACTGCAAAACACGGCACAGTTGTGTGCATGAGCCCTAAGTCTTAGTTTATTTCAAAGGCAAAAAAACATGCTTTAATAACTACTTGTATTGCCCATGCAATAACAATTCAGACATATCTATTCCTATGTGGTGCAGTTTCTCTATTATTCCTACTAGAAACTTAAGAATAAGCGCTCATGCACATGACCATATGTATTTTGTGGTCCGCAAAACATGGAGCCACAAAAAAAAACAGATGCTGTGCACAAACGGTGGGGGTCTGTATATTGCGGACCGGCTGTCTGCGGGCCACAATAGGGGCACAGCCGGGGAATGGTCGTCTGCATGACCCTAAGGCATCTTTCACACGACAGTATGTCTTTTTCAGTGTTTTGCGGTCAGTTTTAAACGGATCCGTTGTTCCGTTTTTTGTTTCCGTTGTGTTTCCGTTCCGTTTTTCCGTTCCGTTTTTCCGTATGGCATATACAGTGTACAGTAATTTCATAGAAAAAATTGGGCTGGGCATAACATTTTCAATAGATGGTTCCGCAAAAAACGGAACGGATACGGAAGACATACGGATGCATTTCCGTATGCATTCCGTTTTTTTGCGGACCCATAGACTTTAATGGAGCAACGGAACGTGATTTGCGGCCAAATATAGGACATGTTCTATCTTTAAACGTAACGAAAAAACGGAAATACGGAAACGTAATGCATACGGAACACATTCAGTTTTTTTTGCGGAACCATTGAAATGAATGGTTCCGTATACGGCCCGCAAAAAAACGGCCCGCAAAACGGAAAAAAAAAACGGCCGTGTGAAAGAGGCCTAAGGGTGGTGTCACACAGAGCTTTTTTTTATTCAGTCTTTTGAACCAAAACCAGAAGGGAAGCAGCCTAAGGCCTCATTCACACATCCGTGTCTGTGATGACATCAGTGACAAGATGGTGAGTGGTGCATCCGTGAAGATGTCTGTGAAGGATCCATGTTTGGTCCATGTGTTTTTTGCCCTTTGTGTGTCATCTGTATTCCATGGACACCGCTCAGCTGAAAATTATTTTAAGAGCATCTCCTAGCAACAATCCATGAAACATGATCCCATCTATGTTGTATCAGTGTTTTTTTTATTTTTTTTATGAACTCATGGACTGTAATGGGCATGATGGATCCGTAAAAGCGGACATGCTTCCATGGTGTAACCCCGGTCCTCTGGACCGTGGTAAATCTTGGATGTGCGCTGTTCTATGGAAACAGTAGGTTTAAAGAGCACACCAAATGCTTGAAATAACTTCTTTATTAACTTCAAATTTTCTCTTCATATATAACACTGCCGCCTCCGCAGCAGATAGTCCATGTACAAAACACGTGTTGAATAAACAACACACCTATTAGAAAGACCGGGCAATTATATACATATGTAATAATGTCAGGAGGACAAAATACATAGTCAGTAAACTGACAGACATTGGACACCCCTCAACACAGATATTTTACAAAATTAGCAATTTATTGAAGATGATATCATAAAAAAAATATCTGCAACAGCAGACTGTGGTACACAGGGCAAATATTAAGCAAAATTTTTATTAAAGAATGATATACATATAGATCAGCATAATTAAATACTAGAGTAAGCAGCAGATATGAACGGACAGTAAAGGACTGATGGACCCAGGGGAGGGCCGAGGGGTCGGCAACACAAAGATTCTGGCTGAAAATAGAGTGAAAATAATAATAGTAATAATAAACAAGATGTCACGGCGGGGAGTGGGGGAAACCCCCCACCGTGCGGTGTCAGAGGTTAAAAGGGGGATCAGCCTGGCAAAAGGAGTAATAAGGGAGCAGGTCACCTCCTACCACGTCCCTAATCCTCTCCCTGACTCCTCACTGTATGAGCGGACCCCGATGGTAGGACGACTCATACTCAGGATTCCTAGAAATAGGGGGCTGGTTTCACACGGGCGTTTCGGATTGGGGCCGGATGCGTTCAGAGTGCATTCAGTGAAACTCGCACTATTTTGCAAGCAAGTTCAGTCAGTTTGGTCTGCGGTTGTGTTTAGTTGTTCAGTTGTTTCCGCGCAGGTGCAATGCGTTTTGATGCGTTTTTCAAAAAGACTGAATGTTTACTAACAACATCTCTTAGCAACCATCAGTGAATGCAATGCATTTTTCACGCATCCCCATTCACTTCTATGGGGCCAGGGCTGCGTGAAACTGATGCGTGAAAAACAACGCTCATGTATACAGACCCATTGAAATGAATGGGTCAGGATTCAGTGCGGGTGCTATGCGTTCACGTCACGCATTGCACCCGCGCAGAAAACTCGCTCGTGTGAAAGGGACCTAAGTCGCCCTGGTAATCCCTCACGTAGGAGCAGGGTAGAAACAACCTGTTCATTCCAGTCATGGAGGAACAGGAGTCTCTATCTGAGGCCAGGCTGCAAGGAGAGGGGAACACATACAGCTATAGAGATGGCAGGTAAGTGAAACCAGTAACACACTTACCTGCCACAGACACACTGACTGGAACCCGTGCACAAGTGCTGATGTCCACACCAACATTAAAAGGACACAGCACAAACCACAACAACACAGGAACCCAGGACCACCATAGCTGCAATAAACGTGAGACAACATAAAAACATCTATGACCACAAGGGTGGCCCTCACTGGACAGATGGAATATGAAGACCAGGAGGATAGCTCCAGCATACACCATGACTGGAGTACCCCTCAGCTTCAGGCATCCAGCAGAGGCTAAATAGCCCAAGCAGCCACACACACACACACACACACACATAAACCCAGTGTTAGGCTAAGTTCACACGAACGTGCGTGACCCGTGGCCGTATTGCGGCCCGCAAATCGCGGGCCGCAATACACGGCCACAGTTCCGTGTGAATTCCGCATCACGGATGCGGACCCATTCACTTCAATGGGTCCGCTAATCCGGAATCGCGGAACGGCCGCACGGGACGGGACCCCTCGGAAGCACTACGGAGTGCCTCCTGGGGTTACGTCCCGTTGTTCCGTTCCGCTAAAAGATAGAACAAGTCCTATCTTTTCGCGGAACGGCCGGATCGCGGACCCATTAAAGTGAATGGGTCCGCGATCCTATGCGGCTGACCTACGGCCGGCGAACAAGCATTGCGGCCCGCTATTTGCGGGCCGCTTCACAGGCACGGGTCACACACGTTCGTGTGAACCCGGCCTTAACAAAAGGAAGGGAGTTAACCCTTTCAACACCAGACAAGGGAAGAAAGCCACTTAAAGGGGAAGTTCACACACAAGCATAGAAAGCTACATGTTGCCGCAGGCAACAACATGCGTGGCAACCATGTCACGGCAATAACCCAGAAGGCCGAGACACTGCCACCGCATGCTCACACAGCAACACATTGCCGTGGGCAACCGCAAGTGTAGCAACAGTGTCACAGCGCACACCATAGGCCGTGGCACAAGACTGCCAGCAAGAGGTAAGAAAACAGAGTTTAAGTAAACCTGTTTCAAAGAAACTAGGTACAAGGATCCACAAGTAGTGATGGCTTTGCTCGTTCGCAATTCACTGAACATGCGAACATATGCCGATATTCGGGCCCGCCATATTCTTTTATATTGTGAAGAACTTTGACCCATGACACATCCATCAGGTGGTACAGGACAGCCAATTGAGACGTTTCAGCCCATGGACATACCCCCTACCTTATAAATAGACCTGATCTGGCCGCCATTTTACATTCAGTCTTTTGTCAGTGTAGGGAAAGGTTGCTGTGTGGAGCAGGGACAGGCTGTTAGGAACAAAAACGCTATCAAATAGGTCCACAAAAGTCTTTTTAAGGACTGGTATAGGTGTACTATTGATAGGTGTGCAGTACTGAGGGGTGTAATATACTTATAATATACTTTCTAACATAGAAAGTATATTATAGTGGATTTGTATTGTGCAGCAGTGGTGAGCAGTTCTGCAGCTACACAAAGTGACAAACGCAATTAGAAAAAATAATTATAACTGCTGTGATATACCAGTCGCCCCCCAAAAAAACTGATAGAAGCGGGGTGTTATATACCAATAATATACTTTCTTTATAGTGCATTTGGGTCCAGCAGCATTTATTTGATGTTTTGCTGCGTTCCTTCTGCTACACACAGTGACAAACGGTATTGGAAAAAATAATTATAACTGGTGTGCGCATTCGCGTACGCGAAAATTATATTGCCGATATTTCGCATTGAAAAAAAATAATGAATGGAGATCGCAAATTTGAATAATACATCTGGTATGTCACTGTCCATGTTGTGGGACTATTTGTGCACTTCTAGTAATTATTTCTTGGCTACAAATAGGAGCTGAAGGTTTTTCAGGTTCGCCTGCAATTAAAATGAAAGGGACCCGCCGTGAACTTGCGGTTCGCGAACATTTGATCGCGTTTGCGAACCGTCTCGGCAGATGTTCATCCCACACTATCCACAAGCTGGCAGTCAAAAGTAAACTGACAAAAGAGAATAAAAAAGTGTATTACCAGATGCTGCGTGTCGGCCCCTCGGTCAAACCCTGCCCAACGCCGTTTCGCCTGTGGGATTCCATATATATTAGCAACTTTGGCTCATTGGAGCCCATACATTTTAATACTGTACAGAGACACTCCAGAGAGACCAGCAAAATTCAGCTTCAAGAAAGCACCCGAGGGACAAGGCAGCATAGTGATGAGCAAAATACTGCTTTACGGACACTGCTGCAAGGTGCAGGACTACGTCTCAGACACTTATCATTTATACCACCACTAGGCCAGATAGCGCTCAAGTCTGAACCTTACAGTGGACACCTATACCCACAAGGCCAATATAAAGTCATCCAATTGGCCATCATACCTCTTCAACTGGTGCCAGAAACTGCACTTTGAATTTGCTGCTACTGAATTTACCACAAGTTATAATATTTTGTACTAAGTAAAAAGAGATTGTTCTACGTTCACTTCTGGTCTGATTCTTCAAACCACATTTCCACTGCACCAATCCTCAGGGAGTGATGGCCTGAGGGTGTTCACCATGACACAACATCTCATCCTGGCAACTACCACTTCCATCCTCTGCACCTGCTCCTCAGGAGCTCGCTGCACCTCTACCAGACAGTTGCCCATAGCACCAGAACAGTCTCTTTATCTAGGCCACAGTGCATCACACAGTACAGAATATCAGGTTAGGCCTACCATGTTGCATTCTCTATCCAGAAGTTGTCTACAACCACTTACCAGAGTGGTCTCCTCACTGGGGAAAAAACACTTACTCAAGTAGCCCTGTCAGCAGCAGGCCAGAGCAAGTCCACGGCCAAGGGAGAAGTCTTTCCCTTTCCCATCAGATTTCAGAGTCTCTTCCTCTCTCAGCAGACACAGCTCTGAACACAAATCCTCTTCACTGCACACTAGCTAATCGCAGGTGCACCTTGGTTCTGCAGCACTCTGCCTCTAGATCAGGGATGGCCAACCTGAGGCTCTCCAGCTGTTGCAAAACTACAACTCCCAGCATGCCCAGACTGCCTTCTGCTGGCAGCCTACAGCAGGGCATGGTGGGAGTTGTAGTTTTACAACAGCTGGAGAGCCGCAGGTTGGCCATGCCTGCTCTAGATTGTTCTTTTCATAGCATGGCCAGTTGCGTAACGATCGAGGTTGCAATTAGGAAAATACATAGCAGGCAAGAATCACCTACAGGCACTGACTTGAATACCTTTTTAAAGTTTACCAGGCTATTTTTTATACTATATTTGCATTGGTCATCAACCGTGACTGCCCTTTAGTCCAAATCTTACAAGTTCTGTTTGAAATCGTAGTTCAACATAATACCAAAAACAAACACATGTATAAAAAATTACATCTGACCTTTTAAGCATATAGAGACATGCTACAGTGAAACGCTGCCAAGAATAATTCAACTTGTAAAGGCTAGTTGCACATATAATTTAGCTCTCATATTCAGTAATATTTGTCCTACTCCGTTTCGTTTTTTGGTGTGATAGTCAATCATGTCGCAGATATGCTGTCGTAGTGGTCTTGGATTTTTCGCAAAAGGTGGGAGTTGTGCTGCGACCCCATATATAATTTTGACATCCCCGCTACACTGAGATCTTTGGTCATGCAAAAATCACCGTGTAGACATAACCTTGCTCCATAGGCTTTAATAGAAGTTACGCGTGTCACACGACTCACCTGCAACTTGGCTGTGTTTTACCGCCAAATCACAGCTCTGCGACTTGCTGTAACGCAACACATGTCATTGTTTAGACGTACCCTTATGGCAGGCACCATGAAAGCTAAGTCATACAATTTAGGACTGAAATAGGAAAGTATTGTGGAATTCTCCATGTCTTGTGCAACAGTCACTACACAAGAAGAGAAAGGCAGGAGGAGAAACTGAGTTGTCCCCATAGCAGTCAATAGTAGGATCTTTATACAGCTTTATGCCTTCACATTTCAAGGTATAAGGCCTCATGCACACGGCCGTTGCTGGCCATGGCCCATATTGCGGCCCGCAAACAGCTGGTCCGCAATATGCAGGTACCGGCCGTGTGCACCCCACATCATCGATGCGGACCCATTCACTTGAATGGGTCTGCAATCCGGAGCTGCGGAGGGGAACGGAGGCATGGAACCCCATGAAAGCACTACGTAGTGCTTCCATGGTGTTTCTGTCCATGCCTTCGCACCGCAAAAAAATAGAACATGTTCCATTTTTACGGTGCGGACGGATCACGGACACATTCAAGTTGAATGGGTCTGGATCCGTCGTGGCTGCCGCACGGATGGGGTCTGTGCATTGGGGACTGCAAATTGCAGTCCCCAATGCATGGAACGACCGCGTGCAAAAAGGCCTAAGGCTCAGTTCAGACCTGAGCGTTTTACAGCGCGTTCCTACGCGCTGTATAACGCTCAACAAGGAGAAACCAATGCTTCCCTATGGGAATGGTTCTCACCTGGGCGTTTTACAGCGCGTACGATCGCGCTGTAAAACGCCCGACGCTCAAACAAGTACAGGAGCGTTTTTTTGGGCGCTTGTCGCGCGTTCCCGTACATAGACTTTCGGGAACGCGCGACACTGTGTGTACGCTTGTCTCTGTATGCGCGATTGTAAACGCCCGTACAATCGCGCATACAGAGCGCTCCTTTCAGAATGCTCAGGTCTGAACTGAGCCTAAGGGAAAGATCTGCAACTGTTACGTGTTTAGAGCAACACCTGGAAATCACTGACTGAACACTGACTGTGTGAATAAGGCCTTATACTGGAGGTGTTACTTTTTATTGAAATCCTCTGAAGATATTGAGCTGACTACCATTCATACAAGAGCAAGCTGAAAAATCACCTCTACTAAACAAGTTTTAGTCTGCAATACTTCACATGTTTTTTTTACATAATTTCATACATAAAAAGGTGAACATAAAAGTGTATTTAAATTGAACCTTTCATAATTTTATTCTCTACTAGCAGAAGGACCCGGCTTTGCACGGGTATATTTCATCTATTTAATTTAATGTTTGTGTGTGTCATTACAAGATAGACAGTATCCCCCTTTAACAGTGAACTCCACAATCCCCCACCTCTTAACACTCACCCCCCACAGTGCCCCGCCACTTTAAAATTGGACCTCCACAGCAGTCCGGCCCTTTAACAGTGAGTTTCACAGCACCCCACTCCCTTGACAGTGACCTCCTCAGGAGCTCGCCCCCTTAACAGTGACCTTGACAGTACTCCGCTGCCTTAACTGTGTGTATGTGGAGACTAAGGACCTGCAAGCTTCTATTGGCTGATAAGGGACATGTGACCGTGTGTATAGCAGTTGGGATATAAAGAGAAAGACTTGCAGGCTTGTATTGGCTAATGCAGGTAATTTTTTGGGAATATCTCAGGAACGGTATATCCTAGAGAGTTGAGACCCCCCCCACAAGATTTTTTTCCAGGTAGCAAGGGATGTGTATACCAAGTTTCACTGAAATCGATAGTTGCGTTTTTGAGTGATCGCGGAACATACATACATACACATATATACGTCTTTTTTTTTTTTTTTAAGAAAGTGAAAGATAAGAGAGAAAAAAATATGAGTCCTAAAACCTCAGAATGTCATAAACAATTTTTCAGGCAGAATTTTCAGGTAGAATTGATTCAGACCAGACCAATTTGGCTGAATCAAACCCAAATCAAGATTTGAGTGATTCGCTCATCTCTATTACTATGCTATATATAAAATAGTACTGAATAGTAGCTTTCCCCCATGCTATACTATATATAAAATAGTACTGAATAGTAGCTTTCCCCCATGCTATACTATATATAAAATAGTACTTAATAGTAGCTTTCCCCTATGTTATACTATATATAAAATAGTACTGAATAGTAGCTTTCCCCTATGTTATACTATATATAAAATAGTACTGAATAGTAGCTTTCCCCATCTGTAGCCCCAAACAATGTTGCTCAAATAAATAAATCACATATCAGGCTCTGCTACATCTGCTACCTGTAGGCTTGTCCATTTACACAGTAGAGAAATAACTAATACACAGTCAGCTATATCAGAGCTATAACATTTTCACAACAGCCGCCCCAAGCAGACACACCCACCTCCTCCAAATTTCATCCTGAGGGTGAACATTTCACCTTTTGGATCATTTTAAATCTTTGTGTATTTGTGGAAGCAGTACATTTTTCCTGCAGAATACTGTAAAGCGTTATGAAATATATCAGCGCTATATAAGTGCATAAAAAAATATATACATTTACTTCTATTCATTAACTGATCATTAGCAACTCAATTGTTAAACAGAAATGACAGACCTGAAATGCCTCCGCCAATGACTATCACGTCGTATGTGTCCCTCATGGCTCTGCTTTTCTCCTCGCAGGGTGATTCCTTCAGGCTGAGGCTGTCAGCAGAGAGTGTCCGTGATCCTCTACAGCCCGTTACTTACATGGAGCCTAGGAGCAGAGTGCACCAGGATTGGTTGGTGAAGGAGTGGGTGTTAGGAGGAGGCTCAGACTTGGATGCTTTCCCATATAAACAATACACAGAGAATGTTATCTGCTCTGGGGCAACATTTGAAATCCTACATACTGTAAATGCTTAGTTTGCTTAAAATCATCTTATTATGTAAGATCCTAATAACAGCCCTATTGTGAATTCGAGGTTAATAATTAACGTTCGCTTCAGTTTTCCCACGTTGCTTATGTTACTTAATCTACAACCACTTGTGCAATTAAAGACTAGAAGGAATTATTTGGCTTTAAACAATCCTTTTTGATATTCATATCAATTACAGCAAATTCTTTAGGTGAAATTTATATATAGAATTTAGCTTGACTGCCTAAAGATGAAATGCTTTGTTCAAAATCTATGCGGCTCTGTAAAATACTGCAGTCTATAGTTACCCTTTATGTCAACAAATACATAATAGGCAACATTTTCCATTTCCGAGTTCGCTTGCTACCCTGTTTCTATTCCGTTTTAATAACAGATGGCTGGACCGTTGTACAAAATAAGCACTTCTACCTTTTGAGTATTTCTTCATAGATTGCGAGCACTTGTGAGCAAAGACTCTCTCCTCTTGTTTGAATGTCTGCTTCTGTCTGTACAAGTTCCCTCTGAATTATAAAGTGTCGTTGAAATGTATTGCTTTTATTATTTGCTTTCATGCAATCCAAATAGTAACTCTTGAGAAATTGCCAAGATGCAAGGCAGCTGTTATACAGGTGAAACGCGAAAAATTTGAATAGTCCATTTATTTCAGTAATACAAATTAAAAGGAATTGCATTAATGCAGCTTAAAATGAGAATTTTGTGAAAAGGTTCAATATTCTAGGCTCAAAGTGTCACACTCTAGTCAGCTAATTAGTCCATACCCCCTGAGCAAAGGGTACCTGAGATTGTGACTTTGGGGTTTCATAAGCTGTAAGCCATAATCGTCCAAATTATACCAAATAAAGGCTTGAAATATCTCGCTTTGCATATAATGAGTCTATCTCATATGTTAGTTTCACCTTTTAAGATGTGTGCACCGTGACATGGTTGCCACGCCTGCTGTTGCCGGGGGCAACGTTGTGGCTGGTGTGTGCACTTCCCCTTTAAGTTGTAGCCTTCTCCTGTCTGGTGCAGTAAGGGTTAACTTCCTTGCTGGGTGTGGTCACTAGGTGCTTCTTATACCTGTGGCTTAAGGTCAGGAGTCAGTTGTACTCCAGTCTTGGTGTGTGCTGGAGTTATGCTCCTTGTCTGGTTGGTCCATCTTCCAGTGTGAGGGCCACCTAGTGGGACAACGATGTCTTCCCATTCTATCCTTCACGTTCCCCTACCTAACCTGTGTGGGTTTATGTTCAGGGTTTGGTGTCTCGTCTTGTTGTAGTTACATGTCCGGTAAGTTGGCGTTTTATGTCCAGCATGTATGCAAGTCGTACCGTACTGTTAGTTGTGCCTCCGGATGGGGGCTCCATGGTTTCCCGGAGGGGTGAACCAGAAGCCAAGTCTGGGTGCTGTTGCTGGAATGCTGGTTCCTGTGTGTCAGTACGTACTGCATCCGCTTGGTGTTAGGGTGAGGATTAGGGACGCTGTAGGAGGTGACCTGATCCTGGTATCCTGGCCTAGCTGCTTCCCTATTATACCTTACATTGTACGGTGGGGGGTTTTCCCCCACTCCCCCCCCCCCCCCCCCCCCCCCCCCCCCGTGACAGTAGGCTTGTCTAAAGAGGTGGGTTTTCAGGTTTCTTTTGAAGGATTCCACTGTCGGTGAGAGTCTGATATGTTGGGGTAGCGAGTTCGAGTATGGGGGATGCACGGGAGAAATCTTGGAGTCGATTGTGGGGAGAGGAGAGAAGGAGGTCTTGTGAGGATCGGAGATTGCATGTGGGGACGTATCGGGAAAGTAGCTCAGAGATGTAGGGAGGGGACAGGTTATGGACGGCCTTGTATGTATTTGTTAGTACTTTGAAGTGAATTCGCTGGGCAATGGGGAGCCAGTGATAAGTATTACAGAAGACATGTTTGCCTACTTTATGAAAAATGGGTACTGAAATATTGAAATTGTTATATTTGTTTTATGATTTATGCTGCTTTCAGTTTTCTGCTGTACTTGACTATCTTTGTCCATCCCATAGACCAGGGGTAGGCAACCTCTGGCACTGCAGCTGTTGTGAAACTACGACTCCCAGCATGCATACTTGCTCTGCTCTTCTAAGAACTCACATAGAAATAAATGGTGCATGCTGGGAGTTGTAGTTTCACAACAGCTGTTGTGCCGAAGGTTGCTGATCCCTGCCACAGACATTAAATGCATATGCTGTACCACCACTTCCTTGTAACGAATTGAAGAGGAACTGGGGGCTCATGACTCTGGTTTTAGTGATCAGATGGGCTATAAACGTCAAATGTAGAATTACCCCTTTAACTGCTTGCTGAATGTGTTGGCAGAGTTCCCAGCTGCATGCTAATAGTGCAGCTGTGAGCCCTGCTGTCATTGACAGCAGGGTTCCCCATAGAAAAGGCAAGGACAATGGGAACTGTCTATACGGATAAGGAAGTGTAATGTCACTTACTGCTCTGGTCCTAGCAATCACGTGATCACTGGGAACTGGGTGTCTGCATGAGCTGCTGGGTCTTAGCAGATGCAGATCAGCTCTTCAGTGAGGCTGTACAGCTGTATAAGACCTCTCTGAGAGCTGTGTTCCCTTTGGAAATGGAATTAATATGTCGGATTTAGTTATAGAAGAAATCTACAATAAAACAAAAAAAATTGTTACATGCCCCCAAAGGTCTTGTATGACCTTATGGAGGGCACAAAGTGTAAAATAAGAATAAAGACTAAAAATGAATAAGTAATAAAAAAAAACACCTGCGCCACATTGTAGCTTCTAACCTTGTCCTCAGTGAACATAACCATACATCCCTTATAACAAAACAACCTTTATGTAAAGCTTTCAAAGACACACGTAGTAAGAAAAAAAGACTTTGTCCCTAAGGCCTCATGCACACGACCGTTGTTTTATTCTGTGTCCGTTCCGTTTTTCGTGGTTTTCTGCAGACCCATTTACTTTCAATGGGTCAGTTGAAAACTCGGCTAATGCACCGTTTGCCATCCGCGGTTCCAGTCCTTCAAAAAAATATAACCTGTCCCTATTTTTATTTTTTTTCACGGAAAACGGTTTGCGGACCCATTCAAGTCAATGGGACCGTGAAAAAACGCGGAGGCACACAAGATTGTCATCCGCGTCAGTTTTTTCCTATCATTTGCATGGCAAACTTGACTTAGATTTTTTTTTTTTTACTTTCCTCCATGTCTGGTGATTCTCCAAAAATAAAGGAAGACACATTTAAACGGATCACGGAACAATGGAACCCCATTTTGCGGAACTGAACACAACAACGGTCGTGTGCATGAGGCCTAAGGGAGGTAAATGGCCCAGTCTTAAACTTACTAATGAGTGACAGAATTGTTCTGGAGAGAAGGTCCTATACATTCTTGTGATTGGTGGGGCCCCCAGCAGTCAGATATTTATTACTTATCCTGTTGATTTTAAGAATACCCTTTTAAGTTCATGCTTGTTGTTACGTTGTGTACTTGTATATTATATGTACTGCGCAATGAAATGAACGTTGTTTTTAAATAAATACTAATTTACACATGTATGTCTTTATTCTTACACAATTAGACAAAAACAGCGTGATCCACACCTATTCACCAGTTTTCATATAAGATGTTGCCATAGTAACACATCCTTCACACAGTTAATCGTATTGTGCGCTGATACTGAAGTAAATATATGAAATATGTCAAATTTAATTTAGCATATAGGTTGTTATGGAAACAAGACACTGCAACACTGAGCATTATTTCATGTTGTGTGTTTCAGTACAATGATGAATCCATAATTAAACCAGTCCTTTGTGAAACATGGCACGAAGCCCAGAAGGCTGCAAGGATGAAAACATATATATTGTATATGTAAAAAGGCATTTTTGTAAAGCTAGATAAATCGCAGCATGCATGGAATGTGCACTTGGCCTCTTTCGGGGGGGTTTCTATTAACAGTCAACATCTTTGCTTTATATAATAATTAGATGAGCGAATTTTATATTTTTGTTATGCAGGGGAGTCCTCTCCTGCATAACGGAAATGGGACGGATCTGTTTTGTAACCCATAGACTTCTATTATGATGGAATAAATAACGAAATGCCTCTAAAGGCATTCCGTTATGCATTCTGTCATAGAATTGCGTTATGGTCCGTGGTAACAGAATCCATAACGCAATTCTGCTTTTACCACCAAACGAAGCGTGAGCGAATTTCATAACATGAAATTCTCTCATCTCTAATAATAATAATAATAATAATATATAGGCGCTCAGCTGCTGTTACTAAAAGTATCCAGAAATGTCCCAGAAAAAGGAAATACCTTCTGAACTCCTGGAAGAGATGGCAGATCTCCTGGGCACAGCTGCTGTCTGAAATGGGGTAAGGTGCCATAAAAAAGGGGCGGGACAAAAAGGGAGCATGTCCATGGGCAAAAAAATTACAGCTCCGCCTTTCATGTGCCACACACCACTTTCCTAGATATCAAATTTCACATACTGGCAAGTACATCTGTCACATTAAGGGGTTACAAGAGCCACTGAAAGTATTACAAGCAAACTCAGACAAGACTTCAGGGCACAGACTAGGCAAGATGACTGGTTTATTTAACAATGGTTACAAGACCCAAACATGCTCAGAATCAAACAGAACATACAGCTTGGGAACAGTGCAAACCTAGTCTCACCCAACCACTGGCCCTAGCTACTTGGACGATCTGTCATAAACAACAGCCAGCAACTGGTCGACAGTCCTTATGCTGACTAAGTACAGGGACAAAGAGCAAGCACCTGCAATAAAAACTGCAGGAACCTGGTCACACAGCCAGAACCCGAGCATACTAAGCAAGACCAGACCAAAGACACAAAATCGGGATCAAAGCATAAACCTAAAACCATGCAGATCAGAATACACACAGGAATCGTGGCATTCACAGGCAGAACAGGACATAACCAAAAGACATGATGAAGACGAATAAGACATTGCAGACGTATGCGATATCGATGAACAGGCTGACCAGTAGCTGCGCGGGTGGTGGCCGCGCAGCAATTATTGTGGCCCGCTCACAATTTTATAATGCCCGCTCACTCAGCCTACAGCGCGTCGGTAAGTTCGCTAACGCTGCTGGCAAAATGCCAGCACTTGTCGTCAGACTCATCTGCGTGACGGCGCCGATGTCCTCCTCGTAGTCTTGTGCGGCTCAGCACAGCAGGGCGCCGCCTACCAGCTACCACGTATTGCTACTTCTCCCTCCTTCTTTTTTCAGGAAGAGGAGGACTGAGCAGCAGCAGCAGGCAGTAAGGTGCGGTAGTGGTGGCAGCGCCGCCATCTTAGAGCCAGGCCAGAGGCACACGGTAGAGTGAGACTGAGTTTCTCTTATGGGCTACCTTCAATAAGAACAGCGGGGGACAATAGTGGCACTAGTAGACTACTAGTGCCACTATTGTCCCCCGCTGTTCTCAGTGCCACTATTCTCCCCCGCTGTTCTCCACTTCTTGTCACAAGTTAACACTCTAGAAATACCAGGAGAGACCAGTTCAGCAATCAATGACGGTAGAATGTCAGTAGTAGGGGAGAACACTAAACAATCTTAGTTATTTTTAATCCTATAGGCTAGAGTGAGTGAAGTGAATGAGTCTCTGGCCGAGCCTGATAGTGATAAGTCCTTCATGTGGGCAGCAGGAGCTGTGTCTGTGTTACCTAAGAAAGCAATGAAAACAGCATGTACTGTATGGGAGGTTTTATCACAGCAGACTAGCCAATGCAAAACAAGGGGATGCTGGTTGGCGCCGCCATCTTAGAGAGGCTAGAGTGAGTCTCTCTGGAACAGCATTGCATTCCCTTCAGGTTTTGCATTGGCAATGTTGCTTGTCTCAACAAAGGAAAATAGGGGAAAAAGTAACATATATATACCCTGTTTCCCCGAAAATAAGACAGTGTCTTATATTAATTTTTGCTCCCAAAGATGCGCTAGGTCTTATTTTCAGGGATGTCT
Organism: Bufo bufo; assembly: GCF_905171765.1. Lineage (NCBI taxonomy): Eukaryota > Metazoa > Chordata > Amphibia > Anura > Bufonidae > Bufo > Bufo bufo. The sequence goes on along the minus strand of NC_053391.1, from coordinate 183,878,578 downwards.
TCTTTTTCCATGACACAGGGGGATCAGAGGGGGGAATCAAAATGACACAGGAGAATCTGAGGGGGGATTACCATTTGAGTACCCCTTTCTTATCCTCCTGTGTCATTTTAATTCCCCCATCTGATCCCCCTGTGTCATTTTAAGTGATCCCCCTCCCCTGTGCCAGTGGATTATTTAGTCTCTCCCCCCTCCCACCTTCACCAGACATCCCCCAACCACTTTATCAGACATTTTCCCCCCACCACCTCAGTCACCCCTGTGTGTCCGTGCCGGCCAGATTCCACACAATGTGCCCGACTCCTGCCCTGCGCCTCTCACTCACTGTCTAAATGTGAGTCAGCCAGACTCCGTCAGGGCAGAGCGAGCAGCAGGCGGCAGCTTGTCCTGGCGGCGGCGCAGGCTCTCTGATTTAAACAGACCTCACACTGCCTGAACAGCTCTGGTTGCGCTGCGGCCAATCAGTGAGCTGCGCGACGGCGCCCAACGCTACGGTCCAGAGGAGTCCGACGCCTTACAGTAGCTTCTGGGACCTTATATTCCGGGGAGCCTTATTATCGGGGAGGTCTTATTTTCGGGGCGATGCTTTATATTACAGCAAGAGGCAAAACTGGAAGTAGGTCTTATTTTCGGGGAAACACGGTAACTATATACAACAGGAGATGCCTGGGTTATACTAGCATGTTCCATATCACTGTATACAAGAAGATGTATTACTTATACCAGCTGTACATATATAATTATATACAGGAGATGCCCAGGTTATACCAGCATGGTACATATCGCTATATACAAGAAGATGTGTAAGTTAGACGTCCTAGCCAGTGTCAGGTTAGCACTTAGCAAGGTCTTTCTTCACTCCGCAGGAGACATTTTGTGTGCGGTTCTGTTCTGACCCTTATGTTAAAACATAACTTTCATTTGATTGCTTTAATACCTAAAGGAAAAAAATAATTTTAAAAACCTGCTGTTTCTCTAGATCAGTGGTTCTCAACCTTTCTAAAGCCGTGACCCCTTAATACAGTTCCTCATGTTGTGGTGACCCCCAACCATTACATTTTTTTCCTTGCTACGTCATAACTAATTTTGCTACTGTTATGATGACCCACCAAAAACACGCACAGACACCAATACACCAAATGTTAATTCAAATACACAAGTATTCATTCATAACCACAGAACTTTAGCATAAATACAAAATATTTGTAAACCAAATAAATAACTTTAAAATAAATAATAAACAAATACCCCCTAAAAAATAAATCAGTGGTGCGCACAGTACCCCTCAAATAAATAACTCAGTGGTGCTCACAGTACTCCCCCCAAATTTTTTTTTATAAATCAGTGGTGCTCAGGGTACCCCTCAAATAAATAAATCAGTGGTGCTTCAAGTCCCCCCCAAATAAATAAATCAGAAGTGCTCAGGGTCCCACAAATAAATAAATCAGCGGTACTCAGGGTACCCCCAAATAAATAAATCAGTGGTGCATCAGGTTTCCCCCAAATAAATAAATCAATGGTGCTTCATGTCCCCCCAAATAAATTAAGCCTTGCTCAGCCAAATAATTAAAATTAAATTAGCCAGGCTCAGCCAGGCTCAATTAAATCATTGGTGGCAGTGGTGCTCAGCGGCGGTGTCATTAACGAAAAAACTCGGACCTCAGCAGACAGGCGGCCCGACTTACCCGTCCAGATGTCAGGCTCCTTCAAGCACAGGCAGTGATAGGACATCACTTCCTATGCGCGAGGATAAGGGGCCGCTGCCGTTGTGCGGGCGACCCACAATAGGAAGCCTCAGGCGACCCCCCGGAAAGGGCCGATCGACCCCCAGGTTGAGAACCACTGCTCTAGATGACCTTATGTTTATGGTAGTGTTAATAGAGTCTCAAGGGTCTATAAAAGCAGCTACACAATTTTTACAGACCTTTGAGACTCTATTAACACTACTATTAACATAAGGTCATCTAGAGAAAAAGCAGTTTTTTAAAATTCTTTTTTTTCCCCCTTTAGGTGTTAGAGCAATCTAATTAAAGTTCTGTTTTAACACCTAAAGAGAAAGAAAAAAAAATAAAAACCTACTGTTTCTCTAGATGACCTTATGTTGAGAGTAGTGTTAATAGAGTCTCAATGGTTTGTAAAAATAGTGTAGCTGCTTTTATAGACCCTTGAGACTCTATTACCACTGCTATCAACATAAGGTCATCTAGAGAAACAGCAGCTTTTTTTAATAATTTTTTTCCTTTAGGTGTTTAGGTATTAAAGCAATCAAATGAAAGTTATGTTTTAACATAAGGGTCAGAAACTGGGTTTTGTTTAGCCTCTTGGTTATTAGTTTTTCTATGTAAGTTCTCTGGATCAAAGATTTTTTTTCCCTGTATGGTTTATATGGAGAGCAATGTCCAGTGATAAGGCCTCATGCACACGACCGTATTTTTTTGCGGTCCGCAAAACGGGGTTCCGTTTTCCCGTGATCCGTGACCGTTTTTTCGTCCGTGGGTCTTCCTTGATTTTTGGAGGATCCACGGACATGAAAAAAAAGTCGTTTTGGTGTCCGCCTGGCCGTGCGGAGCCAAACGGATCCGTCCTGAATTACAATGCAAGTCAATGGGGACGGATCCGTTTGACGTTGACACAATATGGTGCCATTTCAAACGGATCCGTCCCCATTGACTTTCAATGTAAAGTCTGGAGTCCCTTTTATACCATCAGATCGGAGTTTTCTCCAATCCGATGGTATATTTTAACTTGAAGCGTCCCCATCACCATGGGAACGCCTCTATGTTAGAATATACTGTCGGATATGAGTGAGATCGTGAAACCTCATTTCCGACAGTATATTCTAACACAGAGGCGTTCCCATGGTGATGGGGACGCTTCTAGTTAGAATATACTACAAACTGTGTACATGACTGCCCCCGATCTCTTACAGGGGGCCGTGATCAGCACAATTAACCCCTTAGGTGCCGCACCTGAAGGGGTTAATTGTACTATCATATCCCCCTGTAAGAGATCAGGGCTGCCAGGCAGCAGGGGGCAGACCCCCCCCTCCCCAGTTTGAATATCATTGGTGGCCAGTGCGGCCCCCCCCTCCTCCCTCTATTGTAATAATTCGTTGGTGGCACAGTGTGCCCCCCCCCCCCTTCCTCCCTCTATTGTAATAAATCGTTGGTGGCACAGTGTGCGCCCCCCATTGGCCCCCCCTCCCTCTATAGCATTAACAACATTGGTGGCTAGTGTGCGGCCTCCCATCTTCCCCCCCCCCCCCCCCCCCCGATCATTGGTGGCAGCGGGTTACTAGCAATAGTACAATAGTAAAGATTCATACTTACCTGGGAGCTGCGAGGTTCGTGTCCGGCCGGGAGCTCCTCCTACTAGTAAGTGACAGTTCATTTAGCAATGCGCCGCACAGACCTGTCACTTACCAGTAGGTGAAGCTCCCGGCCGGACACGAACATCGCAGCAGCAGCCTGGAGCAGGTAAGTATGAATCTTCTACTATTGTACTATTGCTAAGTAACCATGGCAACCAGGACTGTAGGAGCGTCCCGGTTGCCATGGTTACCGATCGGAGCCCCAGCGATTAAACTGGGACTCCGATCGGAACTCCGCTGCCACCAATGATGGGGGGGGGGGGAGAGATGGGAGGCCGCACACTGGCCACCAATGTTGTTAATGCTATAGAGGGAGGGGGGGCCGATGGGGGGCGCACACTGTGCCACCAACGAATTATTACAATAGCGGGAGGGAGGGGGGGGGGGCGCACACTGTGCCACCAACGAATTATTACAATAGCGGGAGGGAGGGGGGGGGGCGCACACTGTGCCACCAACGAATTATTACAATAGAGGGAGGAGGGGGGGGGCGCACTGGCCACCAATGATATTCAAACTGTGTACAAGACTGCCCCCTGCTGCCTGGCAGCATCCGATCTCTTACAGGGGGCCGTGATCAGCACAATTAACCCCTTCAGGTGCCGCACCTGAAGGGGTTAATTGTGCTGATCACGGCCCCCTGTAAGAGATCGGGTGCTGCCAGGCAGCAGGGGGCAGTCTTGTACACAGTTTGTAGTGTATTCTAACTAGAAGCGTCCCCATCACCATGGGAACGCTTCTGTGTTAGAATATACTGTCGGTTCTGAGTTTTCACGAAGTGAAAACTCAGCTTTGAAAAAGCTTTTATGCAGACGGATCTTCGGATCCGTCTGTATAAAAACTAACCTACGGCCACGGATCACGGACACGGATGCCAATCTTGTGTGCATCCGTGTTCTTTCACGGACCCATTGACTTGAATGGGTCCGTGAACCGTTGGCCGTGAAAAAAATAGGACAGGTCATATTTTTTTCACGGCCAGGAAACACGGCTCACGGATGCGGCTGCCAAACGGTGCATTTTCCGTTTTTTCCACGGACCCATTGAAAGTCAATGGGTCCGCGAAAAAAAAAGGAAAACGGCACAACGGCCACGGGTGCACACAACAGTCGTGTGCATGAGGCCTAACAGAGAGGACTATACTGTATATTGTACGGGATGGTGCAGGGGTTATACTGTATTGTATGGGATGGCGCAGAGGTTTGTATGCTCTTTGAAGTGACAATTATCTTAGGTTTTCCTATCGCCCACCTTTGATGGCGCTGTGCCCAGCTCTGAGCCGACCCTGCTCAGCAGCTGCCAAGGCTTAGAGGGAACACTGCTGACCACACAAGTCAGGAAAGAAGTACAAACACTCTGGTCAGTTTAGCAAGCAGCGAACACACAGCTTTTCAGAAGACAGATTGAATTCCCAGGCACACTGCCCACAGATCTAAATAGCAGGGTGATTAAGACACCTGACCACCTGATGTTCCGACATACAGATCAAGAAACATTGGGGCTAGTGATGAGCAAAGTATTCGAAAATTTGAGCAGGCTGCTTTGCCGAATTTTACAAAAATAGTCGCTTTGTGACTAATTACTTTATCACAAAGCACATTTCTTTGTAAATAGTGGGTGCAATGACAGGGAGCAGCGATTGAGCCGCCCCCCCCCCCATCATTGTACCCCTTAGATGCCGCGTTCATTGCTGATCGCGGCATCTGATATCAATATTACAGTGTAAATAATAAAATCATACTTACCCTCATCCATTTGATCGCGAAGAGCAGGATGCCGCCATCTTGATTGTAGATCCAAAGCAAAATCTTACGCGGCCCATGATGACATCATTACGTTGGCTGGCGTGGTAATGTCATACGTCATCATGCACAGGATTTCGCTCAAGAACTTCAATCAAGATGTGAAAGCTGGCTCTTTGCGCTCAAACAGATGAGGCAAGTATGATTATTTATTTATTTTTTACCGCCTTTCTGGGAAAACCGATTAGTTACCATGAAGCACAAGAAAATTTGGCTTTGCGGTGAATTGAATTTTCCCTGAAATTTTGATTGAATTCCACTTCATCAGGTTCGATTCGCTCAACACTAATTGGGGCACATTTACTATAATGTCTATGCCTGTTCTCAGTCTAAAAAATGCTGTTTTAGGCCTTTTTCACACGAACTATGCGGATTGTGTCCGTTCAGTGAAACTCGCACCATTTCGCAAGCAAGTTCAGTCAGTTTTGTCTGCATTTGTGATCAGTGTTTCAGTTTTTTCCGAACGGGTGCAATCAGTTTTGATGCGTTTTTGATGCGTGAATATGGTTCTGATGTCCAGTTGGCGAGAAGACAGCCAGGATTTGATTTTTTGATTGATGTAGAGCAGTTCCTCCTGTTTGTGACTCCATACGCCAATGCTGACCAGGTACAGAACCGCATGACAATGCAGTGCTTTGCATAAGTGGTATGATAGAGGACCACTCTGAACTGTGCCTATAGCGGAGGCTGAGGACATGGTGGAGGAGGAGGATGTAGAGAACGTCATTGGCGAAGAAATCCCAAGATTACAACGCAGAGGCTGCATTGCCATCACCCAGCCATAATTTTAGCGTAAATAGTTGATGACGCCGGATAACCCTCTTGCCCAACGGCTGACCGCTGGCTTGTCGGAACTGCTAGCCCGCCAACTACTGCCATATAAACTGGTGGACTTGGAGGCCTTTAGAAAATTTGTGGCCATTGGCACACAGCAATGGAAGGTCCCCGGAAGAAAAAATTTCTCCCAGAAGGGCATCCCAGAGCTATATGGCCACGTTCAGAGGCAAGTGAATATATCTCTGGCACACAGTGTCGGTGCCAAGATACATCTGACATGTGGTCCAGCAAACACGGGCAGGGAAGGTACATAACTTTTACTGCCCACTGGGTGAACCTTCTGACGGCCGTCAAGCCTGCCTCTTCTTCTACTCCTCCTACTCCATCCTCCGTATTCTCCTCGGCTGACTCCTCCTTTTCCACTGCTACCGCCTTTTTCGCTGCACCCCCTAAGCTCCCCATAACCTATTCGACGTCCCAGGTGAGAAGTTGCCTTGCTGTGCTGCGGATGTTGTGCCGGGAAGCCAAGAGCCGCACCGGTCCTGCACTGCTTTCAGCTCTGCAGTCACAGGCCGATCAGTGGCTAACCCCGCTCAATTTGACAGTTGGTAAAGTGGTGTGCGACAACGGTGCCAATTTGCTGAGTGCACTGAAACAGGGCAAAATGTGCTGTGCATGGCACACGTCTTGAACTTAGTCGTGCAGCGATTCGTTGCCCAATACCCCGGGTCCAGGACGTCTTGCGGCAGGCCAGGAAAATCTCTGGCCATTTTAGAAGATCTCACACGGCCATGGTTCACCTTGCTGACATTCAGCGGCGACATCACCTGCCCGTCAGATGTCTGATTTGTGACAGCCCGACGCGATGGAACTCCACCTTGTATATGCTTGATAGGCTGCTCCAGCAACAACGTGCCATGAACGACTAGTGATGAGCGTCAGGGGCAATATTCTAATTTGTAATATTTTGCGAATATTACTCATATTCGACATGATTTTCTCGATCGCGAAAATTGGGCATGTAATATGAGTATTTGCGTATGCGTAATGCTGGCTTGGCCTAGTTTTGCTACCTTTTTCAAACTGCGGGAAGCGTGCAGAGACTGGAAAAGATGGTGGGCAGCAACCCAACTCACTGTGTACCTGGATGGTTCACTTATTATCATTTGGGGTTTATTCAAGAGGGGGGATTTTGTGAGCCATATTTTTAATCCAATTTTATATTTTTAGTTCTTTTAAACATATGTATTTGACATGTATTTGTACTGGCCTGCAGTAAAATTGATATCCTTTGACCGTCTAATCTACCTCCAGCCACATATTCACTTGATCTTTTCTGTACGGTGAATGCCTAATGTTTCGGGCCTGTACTCCCAGTGAGCTACAGTAAAATTGTTATTCAGTAACTGTAGTGTACGGGGACTGTAATGCCCGTCACTACAGAAGGGTCACTTGGTGTGCTGTCGTCCCCCCTTATCTATGGGGAAGTTGGTATAAGTCATCTTTATAAAATGTAATGTAATGCTATGTATTTCCCTGTTGCTGTAAAATGTGCATGTACAGGCCTGCTAGGGGTGTCATTCCAGCTCTTAGTCACTAGAGGGAGCTAGGGAGCCCTAGTTTATATAAGGCCCAGTCAGGGAAGGAAAAGTCAGTCTGCAGTCTGTAGTCTAGCCCAACCAGAGTGAGAACCAAGTTGGAGACTAGACAATGTCAGAGTCAAGTCCAGGCCCGAAGCCTGCGGACCAGGAGAGGGTATTGCAGTCCCTGTAACCGGGTTCCAGATCCAAGGAGAAGGTTCCCCTCCTGAATTTATATATGCAGAAGCAGGAAGACCACTGTTAAACAGCCTGGGAGTTCAGAAGTTTCCAGAGTCAGTGCTGGGAGAGAGAGAGGCAAGCTCAGAAAAGCAAGAGGTACTAAAGACAACAGAGGAGGTACTTGATAGAGATAAAACCAAGGATATACGCCAGAGCTAGGGCATTGGGCCTTGGAGAAGAGTTTCTATGTTCCAGGATCAGTCAGGAATAGAGTGCAAGCCGCCTGTACTACAAATCCTGTGTTTAACACTCTGAAGTCACCTTGCTATATATATATTGCCTGCATCAAATGTACTGCAACCAACTGTCTGCAAAGGAACTGCGCTTCCATCTATGTCCATGCATGATGACTACTAAAGTTTGAGTTTTGTTTTAACATCACGTGGTTCCTCAGTTATTCCTGCTATCAGCAAACGGCGTGCCACCGTTTAATTGGCACTGGCGTCACGAACATTACTTATCATCACCTGCCCTTGCAGAGAGTCAGCTGTCTCAGGTTAGTGTCACAATTGCACTACAACACCCAGGAACATTTTTAAACCTAACTTGAGTACGCTGCATAACCGCATAATGTACCTCGAGCCACATAATCACAATTTCTTTTATAGCAGGTGAATGCCTAATTTTTAGGGCCCATACTCCTGTGGACTAAAATATACATTTTCTAGGCTCTAGCAGGGCACATTTTTGAGAATTTCCCTTTAAGACGCATAAAAAGGGGGGGGGGGGGGGGTACGACAGGTCCCGGGTCCAGGATAAAAACCAGAGGATCGTAAGAGATCTAAGGAAGGAGCTTAGGAGGGAGTATAAGGGAAAGCATAGTGCGATGGCCATCATGAAACATTGGTCAGATTTGAAGAGGAGGCACATTGGCTGGATCACAGAGATCCGTAACAGAATATGCCCAGGTACAATGCTTACATTACTTTTGTATCTCTCTCCTACACTCTGTAATGTACATATATACAGTTATGCAAATAAGTATTTCATCCCTTTACAAATGACATACTTAGTACCTTGTGTGACACGTAGCAAATCAGCCGTTTACATCATACATCTCTACCTCGCTCATAGGCGTGCGCAGCCTATTGCATTAGCGTGTGCACCCTAAAGCACAAACACACGCCATGCATGTATGTATGTATGTATGTGTGTGTGTGTGTATATATATATATATATATATATATATATATACACACACAAATACACTAAGGGGTATCAGGGTACATTATTATACAGGGGTAATATAACTAAGGGGTATCAGGGTAAATTATACAGGAGTAATATAACTGAGGAGGGTTATCAGGGACATTATACAGGGGTAATATAACTTATATTATATAAGTTTTATATTACCCCTTTATCATGTCCCCTGAGATAGCCCTCCTCAGTTATATTACCCCTGTATAATAATGTACCCTGATACCCCTTAGTTTTACCCACTGTATAATTTACCATGATTCCTCAGTTATATTACCCCCTGAATAATGTCCCCGATAGCCCTACTCAGTTATATTACCCCCTGTAATTTACCCTGATACCCCTCAGTTATACGGTATCAAATCCTATAGCCATCCCCCCCTCCCCAAAAAGATATGTGGATGGACATTACATATAATGGTACACACTATACAGTAGAATACAGCAGCACATACCTGTTACATCCAGTGACATCTCCTGTGATGTAGATTTTCCTGAACGTCTTCATTCGGAGATAAGACCGCCATGATAACTTCTTTAAGCCACATCTCTGCAGAGTTTCACAGAAAAATGTTTAGATTTCTCACTTTACTATCATCCTCAGATAACAGACCTCCACTCCCCCGTAGTGCCCATAAGTATAATGACCTCTGTATAACTATTATATATACTGGCCCCTCTGTGTTATTATTATTCTTATAATGGTCCCCTCTGTATTAGGCTCCATTCACAAGTCCACAGAATGTGTCCGCATCCATTCCGCAATTGTGCGGAACGGGTGCGGACCCATGCATTGTCTATGGGGACGGAATGGATGCGGAAAGCACACAGTGTGGTCTTCGCATCCGCATTTACGGAGTGGCCTGCCGAACTTCCGGTCCGCGGCTCTGGAAAAAAATAGAACATGTCCTATTCTTGTCCGCAGCTGCGGACAAGAATAGGCTGTTCTATGAGGGGGCCGGCCAGGTGTATTGCGGATCCGCAAAACACTACGGACGTGTGAATGGACCCTAATAGTAATAATTATGGTGCTCTTCAGCCCCTCCAGCATACAGTCCCATGTAAAATACATCACGCCCCACTTCAGCCCCTCCAACATACAGTCCCATGTAAAATACAAAACTCCCCCTGCCTTCAGCCCCTCCAGCATACAGTCCCATGTAAATAATATCACCCCCACTACCCTCTCTTCAGATTCCTCTAACATACAGTCTCCAGTACAAGGATTATTCCTCCTCCCTTCAGCCCCTGTAAAAAGCCCCCCAAGTACACATAACAGTCACTATTCTCCTCCACATACTAGGGGCGTAGCTAGAAATGCATGGGCCCCATAGCAAAAAAAAATTATGGCCCCCCCCCCCCCCCTAACAGTGTCCCTGACAGTGACTGACCCCCAACAGGGGGTGGAGGCCGACAACTATTGTAAGACGGACCCCGCGTTCCTTATGTAAGTAAGCTTAAAGGGAACCTGTCACCAAAAAATCACTTATTAAGCTGTTAATAGTACCTTATAGTGCTGCATAGTAGTTTCCTAATGCACTTTTTCTTCATTTAGCCTCCTTGAGAAATCGATGTTTTATTCAGTCGCTGCCCCCTGCTTCAAGTCAGGTTTGAAGTCAAGGGGGCAGTGGCCTAGGCGTCTCCAATCCTGCTCTCCCCGCCTCCCGCCGCCTTTATTGACACGCCGGATCTCAGTGCCAGGACCGCGCTCCCAGCCCGCATGCGCAGTAAAGGGCTGCTGTATCCTGTAGCACGATCCCGGCTCCGGCTCGTACACTCAGCCGGCTTCAGTTTCGCTACTGCGCATGCGCCCGCCAGCCTTACATGCTAGCGCAGTTACAAAAGATGCTGGGCGCATGCGCAGTAGCGAAACTGAAGCCGGCTGAGTGTACGAGCCGGAGCCGGGATCGCGCTACAGGCTACAGCAGCCCTTTACTGCGCATGCGGGCTGGGAGTGCGGTCCCGGCACTGAGATCCGGCGTGTATTTACAACTTAAAGGGAACCTGTCACCAAAAAAATTGCTTATTAAGCTGTTAATAGTATTTTTTGGTGACAGGTTCCCTTTAAGTTGTAAATAATAAACTTGTGCAAAGTATGTACTAGTATGTATACTACTACTATCTAATAATCCTTATCTATCACTTGACACTTCACTAACTTACTGGGGACAGTCAGGACTCTTTTTCTTTTTACTGTGGCAGACTGCTGGCAGTGCACAAAAGATCAGAATCCATTCACTTCTGTATTGATGACACATCCTGAAGATCAATTAGGCACACTGGGCGCGGGGGGGCGGGCAGGCAGGCTCCCGCTCTTCACATTCAAAATAGGCAGCCGGCGGCAGCGTAACGTGACGCCGCATGTGCATGGCTGGCAGTGCAGGAGGCGGAGCACAGGGGTGTGATTAGGCTGTGCCCAGGCACACCTCGTGCGCACGCCTATGGGTACACCCCTGTTCCGGCCCCCTCCACCACCTACCTCATCTTCTTCCCCGGGCCCGCCTGCTCCAGTCCTGAGTCCTGACTTGACGCGGCTTCCCCCCAGCCAGGCCTGAGCCGCGGACCGCCCACGCCCCACCCACTACACTGGGCGGGCGGTCGGGCCTGACTGCCAGTGCCTGTGTGTGTGTTAATAAAAAAAAAAAAAATGAATGCGATCCGGACGGGCCCCCAGTGGCGTAGGGCCCCATAGCCACTGCTATGGTTGCTATGGCGATCCCTACGCCACTGCCACATACTGACCTGTAGCTTCTGCTCCTCTCTCCAACAACGTGCTCTGTTGAATCTCCTGCACATCTTGAGGCCCCGCCCCCTGTATGACGAGACTCCGCCTCTTCCTCCGATCATCAGACCTCCCTGGAGCAAATCCATTCTAGGGCTCTACTGTCTCATAGGCTTCAGACCACTCGCCTGAAGCCTATGTGAAGGATCGCATCAGGAGTTGGCAGATGGCAGTACAGCACGGAGGTGATTAGGGTGTGCCCAGGCACACCCGGCACACCCCGTGCGCACGCCTATGACCTCGCTGTGAGTGTATACATTATATATATATATATATATATATATATATATACACTCACCAAAAGAATTATTAGGAACACCATACTAATACGGTGTTGGACCCCCTTTTGCCTTCAGAACTGCCTTAATTCTACGTGGCATTGATTCAACAAGGTGCTGATAGCATTATTTAGAAATTTTGGCCCATATTGATAGGATAGCATCTTGCAGTTGATGGAGATTTGAGGGATGCACATCCAGGGCACGAAGCTCCGTTCCACCACATCCCAAAGATGCTCTATTGGGTTGAGATCTGGTGACTGTGGGGCCATTTTAGTACAGTGAACTCATTGTCATGTTCAAGAAACCAATTTGAAATGATTCAAGCTTTGTGACATGGTGCATTATCCAGCTGGAAGCAGCCATCAGAGGATGGGTACATGGTGGTCATGAAGGGATGGACATGGTCAGAAACAATGCTCAGGTAGCCCGTGGCATTTAAATGATGCCCAATTGGCACTAAGGGGCCTAAAGTGTGCCCAGAAAACATCCCCCACACCATTACACCACCACCACCAGCCTGCACAGTGGTAACAAGGCATGATGGATACATGTTCTCATTCTGTTTACGCCAAATTCGGACTCTACCATTTGAATGTCTCAACAGAAATCGAGACTCATCAGACCAGGCAACATTTTTCCAGTCTTCAACAGTCCAATTTTGGTGAGCTCATGCAAATTGTAGCCTCTTTTTCCTATTTGTAGTGGAGATGAGTGGTACCCGGTGGGGTCTTCTGCTGTTGTAGCCCATCCGCCTCAAGGTTGTGTGTGTTGTGGCTTCACAAATGCTTTGCTGCATACCTCGGTTGTAACGAGTGGTTATTTCAGTCAACGTTGCTCTTCTATCAGCTTGAATCAGTCGACCATTCTCCTCTGACCTCTAGCATCCACAAGGCATTTTTGCCCACAGGACTGCCGCATACTGGATGTTTTTCCCTTTTCACACCATTCTTGGTAAACCCTAGAAATGGTTGTGCGTGAAAATCCCAGTAACTGAGCAGATTGTGAAATACTCAGACCAGCCCGTCTGGCACCAACAACCATGCCACGCTCAAAATTGCTTAAATCACCTTTCTTTCCCATTCTGACATTCAGTTTGGAGTTCAGGAGATTGTCTTGACCAGGACCACACCCCTAAATGCATTGAAGCAACTGCCATGTGATTGGTTGACTAGATAATTGCATTAATGAGAAATAGAACAGGTGTTCCTAATAATTCTTTAGGTGAGTGTGTGTGTGTGTGTATATATATATATATATATATATATATCTCAAACAAATGACGAGGCAGCACTTCCAGTATAGAGTGAACGGGTGAGGACCCCAAACTTTATTCCAAGCGACGTTTCGGCCTGCTCAATGAGGTCTTTATCAAGCTCATGAGGCCTCATTGAGCAGGCCGAAACGTCGCTTGGAATAAAGTTTGGGGTCCTCACCCGTTCACTCTATACTGGAAGTGCTGCCTCGTCATTCGTTTGATATATTTCGTGGAGGAATAGCCTCTGTGCGGAGTTGCACCCGGTACACCGTTTCTGACTGTGCTGCTGCACTTTTTGTGTAATATATATATGTATTGAGGCAAAGGTATTGCCGTATTTGTGTGAGGGGAGGCTCCCTCTCACAGCATATAAGTCTCACCCCCATAGCCTACGTTGCACGGCTCATCGCTTTTCCGGTGAGGTTCACTTCCGGGTCGGCACCTTCGGCAGCGGTCAGAGGCGTCACGTGGCAGAGCGCGATCAGAGTCTCAGCGTCAGCTCTGGTTCTCTGGCTGCAAGCATCTGACTAAGGTGATAAGGTTTGGTGGGGGGGGAGGCGTTGGGCGTCGGTACGTGGCAAGAATGACACTGACTTTTGCAACGTGTGCGCGGCGATCACTGGCCACTTCACTCTCACTCAGCGGCTGTTCAGTCACAGCCGGTGCGGCTACGTTCGCATCTATGAGCATGGCAGGGGCGTGTGTTACGTTCTGGGGCATGTGCCCCACTGGTCGGCATCTGAGTACGGTACACGTGTGCTGGCAGTTCATGGTCCCTTCGGCGGGGGCCACAATCACGGTGGTCCTTGGCAGGGCAGTCTGGCAGTACACTTCAGTGCCCTCAGTCAAGGTTTTCAGGGCACATTGCCTTGTCCGGTTCATGGCCACTGTGTAATAATACAACTAGGCAGTAGTTACTGCAGGCAGCAGCCCACACACCACACTACCTCATGGCTCTCTCATTATCACACACATAGTAGTTTTCTCATCTTCAGTCAGCGCAAGGGAAACGCGTAGTGGTTGCACACCTAAACACTAGAAGTATGGCTCATAGAGTCTAGGTTATCAGGGTTCTAGGTGGTAACCGCGGTGTCTCTTACAGGTCAGTAGGATCATCATCCCACAGCACATATTGCCACTACGAATCTCCGGTCACTTTGTTTCCGGCAGGTAATAAATAAAAAAAAGAAAAAAATAAAAAAGAAAAGAGAAGGTAGAGGTAATACAATACGTTGAATTTTTTCTCCTTCCTTTCTCCCCTTTTCCCCTTCAACTCAGAGCGGTAGGGTGTACCCACATTGGTACAGGTAGGTGACACGGGGTCTTTCTTGGGGGCAGGAGTTTGTGTCACGGTTTAGTAGCACGAGGGTGAAGCACATTCTATGCAGGGTATTCTACTCCTGAAAAAATAAAAATAATATAATATGAAAAAAAAAAAAAAGGGGGGAAAAGCATATATTCCTTTCATCGTCTGTCATGGCTGTAGGGCACTAGGTCCTGTCACGAATACAGGATTCTTTGAGTCTCTCACGGGCATGGTTACGTCACTTAGACCTGGCAGGTCCGCAGCTCTTGTGTCGTTTGTTACGGGTACTGGCGTTCGTGGTCTGTCACGAGTGCAGACGCTCGTGGCTTATTACCAATAGGCATGCGTGGTCTGTCACTGGTGCGGGCACGGGGCTCTGTCACGTCTACAGACGCTCAAGGCCTGTGCCGACTGCAGGCGCCTATAGTCACAGACGCTCAAATCTGTCACGACTGCAGACGCTCGTAGTCTGTCACGGCTAAAGGCGCTCGAAGTCTGTCACGGCTACAGACGCTCGAAGTCTGTCACGACTACAGACGCTCGGAGTCTGTCACGACTACAGACGCTCGGAGTCTGTCACGACTACAGACGCTCGGAGTCTGTCACGACTACAGACGCTCGGAGTCTGTCACGACTACAGACGCTCGGAGTCTGTCACGACTACAGACGCTCGGAGTCTGTCACGACTACAGACGCTCGGAGTCTGTCACGACTACAGACGCTCGGAGTCTGTCACGACTACCGTGGGCCGTGGGCGTATCAACAGGTTCAGGAGTACGATGCCCGCTTCACTGGGCGGGACAGCATATTAGCAGGCTCAGATATCACGTGTCCGGTGACGCTGGTGTTGGGAGCACGAGAGTCGGTACCCATAGGTAACCACAGTTTCTTTTAGTTAGGATGTCTCAGCAATCTCATGTGGAAGGAGGTTTGGCATCTCAGAGTAATGAAGATTCCCAGTCCGAAAGAGAGGCGGTTCCAGCTCTCAGGTCCTGGACTGTGCTGAGACTCACGGCAGAGCTGTCAAGGAGAGGAATTCCTTTTCCAGCGACCGCCAGGAAAGCGGAGCTTTACAGGTTGCTGTTTTCAGAACCCCCTGCTTCAGGGGAGGACTCGGTGTCCATGAACATGATACAAACTTCGTTGTCACAACTTCACGCTGTAGTCAATACGATGGCATCTTCTTTGTCCCGCTTTCAGACCAGATTAGAGGCGATAGAAAGTACGGCCTCTACTTCAAATGCTGTTAGCCCGAATACTACCGTACAGTTACTCACCCAGTCCTCAATTGCTGGCTCCCAGGTCAGCCCTCCTAATATAGCACCATCTCATTTCATTCCAGCCAATGTGCGTCAAGACATATTAGATGGTAAGGACGTCAACTTAGCTTCCTTGCTCATAGCCATGCACGAAATGCCGGACAACAAGACCATAGCGTGTGGGGAGGTTTCAGTGATCCTGAAGTCCAGAGATGTCAGGCTTAACAGGAAACTCACCGTAGCAGAGTTCGTACTGGCATTTAGCTTGTTTAGAGATGTGGTGTGTTCAGTGAGTCCTAACAGAAGAGAGGAGCTGGATCTGTATTTATACAAAGTTGTGGATTTAGCCAACAAATATGGCGGTACAGCGTTTTATGAGTATCACAGATCTTTTTCAGCCAAAGCTGCAGCCGCGCAGAGGCAATTTCAGCATACCGTTGACTGGTCCATAGTCGATACCGACCTGTTTTGCCGGCATTTTGCAGGTCTCAAAGCCCCGGCGTGTAGTAGCTGCGGCTCTTATGCACATGCTACAGATTGGGGCGCTAGTGCTAGGCCAGAACGAGCACAAGCTAGCCATACCCCCCAACCTCCGTTTGCCAGGCTTGCAGCAGGCGTAGACAAGTTAGGGCGCCCGATCAAATACCTTGGGAAATCACAGATATGTAACAACTTTAACACCACAGGTTGTTATTATAATCAATGTAGGCTGCTGCACTTGTGTACCCTTTGTTTCAGGGCTCATTCTGTCACCGTGTGCCCTCAGAAAGGGCAACATTCGGCGTGACTAAGCGTGGTAGATACGGATTTACTGGCCATATATTTACTAGGTCATCCAGATCAGAATTGGGTACAGTTTTTGCTCGATGGTCTTCGGCATGGCTTCCACACTGGTTTGGTGGCGCTGCCGCAGGTCACATATGAATGCAAAAATCTGTTGTCAGCCGTCAGAGACCCGGTCTCTATTTCACAATTGCTAGCTGTCGAGTTAGAGAAGGGATATTTGATAGGCCCAATGGCACAGTCCCCATATAAGTGTTCGAGGGTTAACCCCATAGGTGTTGTCACAGGGAAATTTTCCAATAAAAAAAGGGTAATTAACGATTTGTTAGCTCCTCATTCACTCTCCATTCCAAGTTTCAATTCACTGATACCCTCTGAGGAAGTTTCTATGAAATATTCTTCCATACATGAGGCCATACAGGTCATTCTGTCACTAGGCAAGGGAACCTGGTTGTCAAAAGCTGATATCACGGATGCATTTAAGTTGTTACCCCTTAAACCTCAGCTGTGGCAGTGGCATGGCATTAAGTGGCAAGGGCAGTATTATTTTGCGAACAAGCTGACTTTTGGCGCTAAGTCGAGTCCTTGGTTATTTGATCAGTTTGCTCAAGGCTTGCATTGGGTACTAGCAAATGTTTTCGGGTGCATCACGTAATCCACTACCTGGACGATTTCCTGTTAATCGAGCCACCCACACAGGTGCCACGAGATCTCACGGTGTTGAGAGGAGTTTTTGAAGACCTTAAAGTCCCCGTAGCCCCCAATAAAGTAGAGGGTCCAGCTAATATCATTACCTTTCTAGGCATTCGCCTGGACACAGATAGCATGAAAGCAAGTCTACCTCACGACAAGTTAATCAGGATCAGAGAGGTAGTACACAGACTTGCACGTGTTAGAGTCACCACTAAAATAGATCTCCAGAGTCTACTTGGTATGTTGAACTTTGCAATGAGAATTATCCCACAAGGTAGATCATTCATATCCAGGTTGCTGAAGCTTCTACCCATAGCCCCGGATCAGGATAGCATACTTAGGTTAGATCAGGATGCTTTAGCAGATCTCATGATGTGGGATGAATTTTTGGCACAGTGGAACGGCGTGTCGTTTTTTGTTCCCTCTATATCCAGTCGTTCCCCGATTGTCCACACGGACGCAGCTTCTTCTACCGGGTTCGCGGCCATTTACAAGAAACATTGGGTGGCCAGTCCTTGGCCGCCTGAGGTTTTAGCTATTCCAGGCTTTCTACAGTCATCCCCCCTTTTTGAAATATATCCTATAG
Organism: Bufo bufo; assembly: GCF_905171765.1. Classification (NCBI taxonomy): domain Eukaryota; kingdom Metazoa; phylum Chordata; class Amphibia; order Anura; family Bufonidae; genus Bufo; species Bufo bufo. Next base: position 183,860,667 of record NC_053391.1, on the reverse strand, counting down.
TGGCAGCAGCTCATACATGGGGTAGTCTGTGGGGTAATCAGACCGTGTTGTTTTTAACAGATAATGCAGCACTGGTGGACATCCTTATGAAGGGCAGGTCTGGGTCCAGAGAAGTTATGGCATTTCTGAGGAGGTTTGTGTGGTTGTCGTTACAGCATAGGTTCAATTTTGTTTGCACGCATATTCAAGGACAGATGAATCTTGCTGCAGACGCTCTATCCAGGCTTAACGTTCCATTCTTTTTACAGGTTTCTCCAGGGGCAGATCCGCTACCAACTAGGATCCCGCAGCACAACCTGCTAGTCATGCAGTAGCACCACTACTCCTCACTGCCAGATCCCTGGTGGAACAGTCCCTCTCTGAAAATACATTGAAGGTGTACAAGACAGCCTGGTTGTTGTTTAACAAGTTCAGAGTCTCACATCCACCACTAGATATGGGACACATAACCTACCTAATGGCTTTTATCGGGTTTTGCCACTCAAATTTGAAGTTAGCTTACAACACAATCAAGCTATATCTAGCAGGAATCCAGCATTACTGTTATCTGGCTCACCCTGAGCAGCCTTCCTTGTTTTCTGCCTATCCCATTAAAGCTATGTTACGGGGTATACAGAAAACCACTTTTCAGAAAACCACGGGCCGTCAGCCTTTCACAGGTCCCATGTTTAGGGCAGTCACTGACATGCTACATAACTGCCCCTTTGGTCTAGAGACTAGTAGATTAGTGGAAACTGCATTATACCTATCTTTTTTCGGCTTCTTAAGACCCGGGGAATTCACGTGTCCAGCCACTTCCACAAAGTTTCTTCGTAAGAAAGATCTAATTCCCGATAGTCCAGGGTACTTGCTAAATTTAGAACAGTCTAAAGCCGCTCGTCCAGGGGAGGTGGTGCGTATCAGGTATTTTCCCACCGGTAATCAATGGTGTCCAGTCGAAGTCCTGAACCAATGGTTGCTTCACATACGTACGTCGTTAGCAGACTCGCCATTGCTGCCTCACAACGGCACACCTCTCAGCATTCAGGTTTTCCTTAAGTACGTTAGAGCACTACTTGTCAATATCAATGTTAACCCAGCCAGCATCACGGGTCACTCGTTTCGTATCGGTGCCGCCTCAGCCGCCTCCAAGAACGATGTCCCGGTCCATGTCATCAGGAAACTAGGGAGATGGAAGTCCTCGTCGTACTTTACGTACAGTAGTGGCCAAAAGTTTTGAGAATTACATAAAAATTGGAAATTGGAAAAGTTGCTGCTTAAGTTTTTATAATAGCAATTTGCATATACTCCAGAATGTTATGAAGAGTGATCAGATGAATTGCATAGTCCTTCTTTGCCATGAAAATTAACTTAATCCCAAAAAAAACTTTCCACTGCATTTCATTGCTGTCATTAAAGGACCCGCTGAGATCATTTTAGTAATCGTCTTGTTAACTCAGGTGAGAATGTTGACGAGCACAAGGCTGGAGATCATTATGTCAGGCTGATTGGGTTAAAATGACTTGACATGTTAAAAGGAGAGTGATGCTTGAAATCATTGTTCTTCCATTGTTAACCATGGTGACCTGCAAAGAAACGCGTGCAGCTATCATTGCGTTGCATAAAAATGTCTTCACAGGCAAGGATATTGTGGCTACTAAGATTGCACCTCAATCAACAATTTATAGGATCATCAAGAACTTCAAGGAAAGAGGTTCAATTCTTGTTAAGAAGGCTTCAGGGCGTCCAAGAAAGTCCAGCAAGCGCAAGGATCTTCTCCTAAAGAGGATTCAGCTGCGGGATCGGAGTGCCACCAGTGCAGAGCTTGCTCAGGAATGGCAGCAGGCAGGTGTGAGCGCATCTGCACGCACAGTGAGGCGAAGACTTTTGGAAGATGGCCTGGTGTCAAGAAGGGCAGCAAAGAAGCCACTTCTCTCCAAAAAACCCATCAGGGACAGATTGATCTTCTGCAGAAAGTTTGGTGAATGGACTGCTGAGGACTGGGGCAAAGTCATATTCTTCGATGAAGCCTCTTTCCGATTGTTTGGGGCATCTGGAAAAAGGCTTGTACAGAGAAGAAAAGGTGAGCACTACCATCAGTCCTGTGTCATGCCAACAGTAAAGCATCCTGAGACCATTCATGTGTGGGGTTGCTTCTCATCCAAGGGAGTGGGCTCACTAACAATTTTGCCCCAAAACACAGCCATGAATAAAGAATGGTACCAAAACACCTTCCAACAGCAATTTCTTCCAACAATCCAACAACCGTTTGGTGAAGAACAATGCATTTTCCAGCACGATGGAGCACCATGCCATAAGGCAAAAGTGATAACTAAGTGGCTCGGGGACCAAAACGTTGACATTTTGGGTCCATGGCCTGGAAACTCCCCAGATCTTAATCCCATTGAGAACTTGTGGTCAATCCTCAAGAGGCGGGTGGACAAACAAAAACCCACTAATTCTGACAAACTCCAAGAAGTGATTATGAAAGAATGGGTTGTTATCAGTCAGGAATTGGCCCAGAAGTTGATTGAGAGCATGCCCAGTCGAATTGCAGAGGTCCTGAAAAAGAAGGGCCAACACAGCAAATACTCACTCTTTGCATAAATGTCATGTAATTGTCGATAAAAGCCTTTGAAACGTAAGAAGTGCGTGTAATTATATTTCACTACATCACAGAAACAACTGAAACAAAGATCTAAAAGCAGTTTAGCAGCAAACTTTGTGAAAACTTATATTTGTGTCATTCTCAAAACTTTTGGCCACGACTGTACATTCCAGACCCATGCCAAGAAATGTCTGTTGCCTTTCGTAACCTGTTGTCATAATACGTTTTCATTAAAGGGTAACTACTCTAACGGTTGTACTTTTTGGGCACTTTAGGCTACTTTTACGACAGCAGTTATGGCATAATTCTACTGCTTATTATTGTAAGGGGGTCATGGTAGGGCACGCTTTCTGATAGCCTATCCGAACACAAGTATTGAGGCAAAGGTATTGCCGTATTTGTGTGAGGGGAGGCTCCCTCTCACAGCATATAAGTCTCACCCCCATAGCCTACGTTGCACGGCTCATCGCTTTTCACCCGCCCACCCATTCCCCCTTTTTCAATTCTCAGACTACTAAGGTGGCCCACTTTAGGCTACTTTTACGACAGCAGTTATGGCATAATTCTACTGCTTATTATTGTAAGGGGGTCATGGTAGGGCACGCTTTCTGATAGCCTATCCGAACACAAATATATATATATATATATATATATATATATATATATATATAGATAGATAGATAGATAGATAGATAGAAAAACCGGACAGCACTCCAAGTAAAAAACAAGTGGTTGTTTATTCAAAGTATATATCCAATATAACTCCTTCTTTTTCAACATCAGTTGAAAAAGGAGTTATATTGGATATATACTTTGGATTGCTTGAAACCCAATGGGCTTAATATGGATTATAATCCAGGATTGTATTCTTAGGGAAGCGGTTTGCCCTACAGTGTGTTTGTGTATGTGATGAAGTCGTGATCCTGGATGTACATAATGGATTATGAACACAACAAGCCATACCTTTTATATTTATTGTTTTCTTTCTTTTATTCTCACAGATGGGATGGATGCTGGAGAATGAGGAATGGACGTGCCCTGCATATGAACACTGCGTCCGCATGCTTATGTTATTTTATATTATTGACAGCATTTATGCAGTATTCCAGGTTGTGTCAAATATATATTATTTTTTGCTGTACACTAGCCTTTGATTATTAATGCGATCTCTATAAGGGGTGTAAATTGGAGATGTATTGTGGGCTTTGTGGAGATAGGCGTGGTGAGTCCCGTCATGCTTGCCGACACATTGAGCCCAACGGGGAGAGGGTCTGTACCTCTGATGAGATACAGCCTCCCCGTATATTCTCTAAAATACCCTGTATCTATGACGTAGTGTATACTGCCATACTCCGTGATGGCGCTGCCCGTATCTCAACACCAATGGGCATGCGCGCACGGTAGGAGAGGTCTCGACCTATTGAAAAATGGCCGCCGGTATGGCCGATAGCTAGAGCGCATGCTCCACAAGCGGCACGCTGTGACCTCATGCCGTAGGTCTTTGACGCAACCTAGCGCCGGCGCAGCAGCAACTTCCGTACGCCGGGTTTGGCGATAGTCTGCATGTGGGACTCAGGTGTTCTTGCAGGGTATGTCATTATCCCCTCTTTCTGTTTTACAGATTTCCATGCATCGCATCACTCCTCCCACTTATATATTTATTGATGTCTTACACATGTATTCAATTGTTGGCACTTGGCACTTTATTATGCAATTTAGTATGATTGCTAACATGTATGCACTTTATTTTTATATGGATATGTCCTCACATGGACCATATGCACTGTGTTTGAATTATAGGTTTTTTAATGTATTTGCAATACTTTATTTTTGTTTAATATGATAATTGATGTATATTGCTTTGTTGATCTTTGTATGGAGGGGTTGGACTATATATATCCCATGATGCACTTGTATTCATTGCTTGAAAAAGGCTCTTTGTATGAGCTGAAACGTTGCCTTACCACATGGGTGAATAAACAACCACTTGTTTTTTACTTGGAGTGCTGTCCGGTTTTCCTATCTATTTTATGGGGTACGCAGCTACACCCTTGGACCTAGCACCCGCTAGCTTTTTTGTCCAGTGCCGCCATCGTGTTCCATTATATATATATATATATATATATATATATATATATACACACACAAATAATGCAGCAGCACAGTCAGAATTAGTGAACTGGGTGCAATTCCCCACAGAGGTCGGCCCTTCCTCCACGATATATACTTAGCACAATGACGAGGCAGCACTTCCAGCTTTAGGTGAACGGGTGAGGACCCCAAACTTTATTCCAAGCGACGTTTCGGCCTGCTGAATGAGGCCTTTATCAGGCTTGATAAAGGCCTCATTGAGCAGGCCGAAACGTCGCTTGGAATAAAGTTTGGGGTCCTCACCCGTTCACCTAAAGCTGGAAGTGCTGCCTCTTCATTGTGCTAAGTATATATACCGTATTTTTCGCTTTATAAGACGCACTTTTTCCCCCCCAAAAGTGGGGGGAAAATGGCAGTGCGTCTTATAAAGCGAACACTGCCATGTTTACTTTGGTCACGCTGATACATCGCAAGCCGCGATGTATCAGAGGGGTGGGAGGAGGGGACGGAGGCTGGCAACACTCGCGGCGGGGCCCGATGCAGTCACTGTACTGTAATACATCGGACCCCGCTCACGGTAATTATCACATGTAAAGTCTATAATCTTCAAGCAGTGTCTCTGCTTTAAACTAGGGCAATCCTCTGTAGTGCAACTCACTATGAAAGCGGCAGGCAGAGCGGCAGCGTAACCTCGCGATTCTCACTCATTCATGGGAAGGAAGTGGGAGGAGCATTAATGAGTGAGAATCGCGAGGTTACGCTGCCGCTCTGCCTGCCGCTTTCATAGTGAGTTGCACTACAGAGGATTGCCCTAGTTTAAAGCAGAGACACTACTTGAAGATTATAGACTTTACATATGAAAACGGCTTCATTACACTCTGCTTTCTTCTATACCAGTACTCACTATGAAAGCAGCGGTCCTGCCGGCGCGTGACGTCACTCACTCGGTCATGCTCCTCCCACTTCATTAATGAAGCTGGCAGGAGCGTGACTGACTGAGTGAGTGACGTCACGTGCTGGCCGGACTGCTGCTTTCATAGTGAGTACTGGTATAGAAGAAAGCAGAGCCATTAAAAGATTTTACATATAAAGTCTACTGTGTGCCCTGTGGTGTAATGGGGGTCACTATTCACACAGGGACAATATACTGTGACACATGATACTGTGACCAGCATAAGATCATCTTATGCTGGTCACAGTATCAGATGTGTCACAGTATATTGTCCCTGTGTGAATAGTGACCCCCATTACATAAGATGCTATATATGATGCTACATCCCCCGTAGTAGTGCGTCACCCACAGGTCCCCCCATAACAGTGCGTCATCCACAGGTCCCCCCATAACAGTGCGTCACCCACAGGTCCCCCCATAACAGTGCGTCACCCACAGGTCCCCCCATAACAGTGCGTCACCCACAGGTCCCCCCATAACAGTGCGTCACCCACAGGTCCCCCCATAACAGTGCGTCACCCACAGGTCCCCCCATAACAGTGCGTCATCCACAGACCACCATTAGTTCAAAACCCCTCCAAAAGCACACCATTAGTTCAAAACCCCTCCAAAAGCACACCTTTTGGTTAAAAATTTTTTTTTCTTATTTTCCTCCTCAAAAATCTAGGTGCGTCTTATCATCAGGTGCGTCTTATAAAGCGAAAAATACGGTATATATTTTTTTATTTTTATTTATTTTTTATTTTATTTTGTACACACAACGAGGTAGACATGTATGATGTAACCGGCTGATTTCGTACGTTTCACACACACATAAAAATATATAATCGTGTGTATATATATACATAAACTGCAATCATCATCCTGTATTCCAGTAAAAGGCCCCGTCCATCATTACATTAGATACATCCTCCACTTAATTTGCATTTGTTATGATTTCTGAGGTTTGTCAAAATTATGACTATTGTGTGATTACAGGGGTTCCCGTTCCCTCAGTCCAAGGATTTGGAGGTGGTGGAGGAGGTCTCCGTAGAAGAGGAGGAGGATGGAGAGCAGGCGCCACCCTCCCAGAATGTGGATGCCCCTCCCCCACCTGATGTTGGCGAGGTGGTGGCGGAAGAGGCCGGGGCCGGACCCTCCCACCAGCCGGATTTCCCCCCCCCCCGAGTTTATGATGAGGAGGATGTCACCAGCCCCTGCCAGGAGGATAAATATGTGCACACAGCAATATAATTCTGTATGAATAACATATTCAGAAATATTAACCCTTTCTACCCCAGGCCAATTTTTAACTTCCTGCTCAGGCCATTTTTTGCAAATCTGACATGTGTCCCTTTATGTAGTAATAACTTTAAAAAGCTTTTATTTATCCAGGCAATTGTGAGATTTTCTTGTCACATATTGTATATCATGATAGTGGTAAAATTGATTTAAAAAAATTCATTCAAAAATATGTACCAACAATTGGGAAAAAATAGCAAATTTCTAAATTTCAACTTCTCTTCTTTTATAATAGTAATACCTCCAAATATAGTTATTACTTTACATTCCCTATATGCCTACTTCATGTTTGCATCTTTTTGAAAAATATTTTTTTTTTGGGTCGTTAGAAGGCTTAGAAGTTTAGAATGAAATTTTTTAATTTTAAGAACTGTTCCAAACCCCAATTTTTTCAGGACCAGTTCAATTATGAAGTAACTTTCTGGAGCTTACATTGTGGAAACCACCCATAAATCACCCTATTTTAGAAACTACACCCCTTAAGCTAATCAAAACTGATTCTACATACTTTGTTAACCCTTTAGATGGCCCACGAGAATGAAATGAAAATGGGAATGAAATAAAAATCACTTATGTTAGCAGATTTGAATCGATTTTTCTGAAACACATCAAGGGTTAATAGCCAAACAAAACTTAAAATCCATTACCCTAAATCTGGAGTTTACAAAAAACACCCCATGTGTGCTCAAAAACTGATGTATGGCCACACAGCAGGCTTGACAGTGACAAACGCCCAAAAATGACCCATTCCTGAAACTACACCCCTCAAGGAATATACTGAGCACTTTGACCCATGAGGCATTTCACAGAATTAGGAAATGCTTGGCTGTGAAAAATAAAAATTACAATTTTCCACCCACATTTTTCACTTTCACAAAGGGTTACCGGACAAAATTCAGCCCACATTTATCTCCCCATTTCCCCCCGAATACGCCAACACCCCATATGTGCTCAAAAAATGATATATGGGTGCATGGCAGGGCTCTAGAGTAAAACTACCAAATATGAATTTTGATGACAGGCCTGAATTGGCAGACATGTATTTTAGGTGCCATATCGCATTAAATAAATTCCTGAGGTCCCCAGAAATGAAAAAAACCCAACAAGTGATCTAATTTCATAAAGAGCATCCCCGTACGAACATTTTAAGGGGTGGAAAAGGCATTTTTGACCTAACAGTTGTCTCGCATGAAAAATTATGTATTGGTTGTTGGAAAGTGCATATGTAAGCAAGGTGGACTAAATCAGAGATATTGCTCTACAGGTAATGAACAGATGGCTCACTTTGGTTCGCCACGCCTGGTGATCAGGTTCAAAAGAAACACCCCTAGTTCTGAGTAAAAAGTTTTTGAAAAGATGGAACCGGCACTCAAAACAGTTGGTTATCACGTGGAATTGGACTCTAGAATTTATTACACTACATAAACATGTATACATATAATTAGATAAAATATGTTAAAAATACATAAAAAGCAACAAGCAACAATAAAAAACAATGTATAGAAGGCGTATGGATATCGCTGTATTCACATGAATGTAAAATGTCACTTTCAGGGTTCGCTATATCAAACAAACTGCATCCGTATCTTCCCTATGGGGATGACTCTTTGGATCACAGCTGTTGTGATAGAGCAGTTTCTCCTAATTCGCTTGTACAATTGTACTCAAATTGCAGACATCATGGACTATGCCGTCCGTACATATATTCCTATGCGCCGTATAATAGTTTCATATGTACAGTGCCTAGAAGAGATGGTATCTAAAGGTTATACGTGTTTCCTTTTGAGCAATGTTCAGATTGTCCATCCAATTTTAACCCACTATGGTATCTAGGCCTGTCATATGTGTAATTCCAGCCGTGCTGTGACTTTCTTTATCCCACGTATAGAGGGCTTTCTATCTTGAGGATATAGTCTCTATACCGTACCAATATAATTGTATCCAAGATGTCTTTTTACTCACTGTGTACCTTGATTGTTCACTTATTATCATTTGGGGTTTATTCAAGAGGGGGGATTTTGTAAGCCATATTTTTAATCCAATTTTATATTTTTAGTTCTTTTAAACATATGTATTTGACATGTATTTGTACTGGCCTTCAGTAAAATTGATATCCTTTGACCGTCTAATATACCTCCAGCCACATATTCACTTGATCTTTTCTGTACGGTGAATGCCTAATGTTTCGGGCCTGTACTCCAGTGAGCTACAGTAAAATTGTTATTCAGTAACCGCATAATGTACCTCGAGCCACATAATCACAATTTCTTTTATAGCAGGTGAATGCCTAATTTTTAGGGCCCATACTCCCGTGAACTAAAATAAAAAAAATTCTAGGCTCTAGCAGGGCACATTTTTGAGAATTTCCCTTTAGGATGCATAAAAATGGGGGGGGGGGGGGGGACGACAGGTCCCGGGTCCAGGATAAAAAACAGAGGATCGTAAGAGATCTAAGGAAGGAGCTTAGGAGGGTGTATAAGGGAAAGCATAGTGCGATGGCCATCATGAAACATTAGTCAGATTTGAAGAGGAGGCACATTGGCTGGATCACAGAGATCCGTAACAGAATATGCCCAGGTACAATGCTTACATTACTTTTGTATCTCTCTCCTACACTCTGTAATGTGCATATATACAGTTATGCAAATAAGTATTTCATCCCTTTACAAATGACATACTTAGTACTTAGTACATTGTGTGACAGGTAGCAAATCAGCCGTTTACATCATACATCTCTACCTCACTGTGAGTGTATACATATTTAGATAGATAGGAAAACCGGACAGCACTCCAAGTAAAAAACAAGTGGTTGTTTATTCAAAGTATATATCCAATATAACTCCTTCTTTTTCAACATCAGTTGAAAAAGAAGGAGTTATATTGGATATATACTTCGGATTGCTTGAAACCCAACGGGCTTAATATGGATTATAATCCAGGATTGTATTCTTAGGGAAGCAGTTTGCCCTACAGTGTGTTTGTGTATGTGATGAAGTCGTGATCCTGGATGTACATAATGTATTATGAACACAACAAGCCATACCTTATATTTATTGTTTTCTTTCTTTTATTCTCACAGATGGGATGGATGCTGGAGAATGAGGAATGGACATGCCCTGCATATGAACACTGCGTCCGCATGCTTATGTTATTTTATATTATTGACAGCATTTATGCTGTATTCCAGGTTGTGTCAAATATATATTATTTTTTGCTGTACACTAGCCTTTGATTATTAATGCGATCTCTATAAGGGGTGTAAATTGGAGATGTATTGTGGGCTTTGTGGAGATAGGCGTGGTGAGTCCCGTCATGCTTGCCGACACATTGAGCCCAACGGGGAGAGGGTCTGTACCTCTGTTGAGATACAGCCTCCCCGTATATTCTCCAAAAAAATACCCTGTATCTATGACGTGGTGTATACTGCCATACTCCGTGATGGCGCTGCCCGTATCTCAACACCAATGGGCATGCGCGCACGGTAGGAGAGGTCTCGACCTATTGAAAAATGGCCGCCGGTATGGCCAATAGCTAGAGAGCATGCTCCACAAACGGCACGCTGTGACCTCATGCCGTAGGTCTTTGACGCAACCTGGCGCCTGCGCAGCAGCAACTTCCGTACGCTGGGTTTGGCGATAGTCTGCATGTGGGACTCAGGTGTTCTTGCAGGGTATGTCATTATCCCCTCTTTCTGTTTTACAGATTTCCATGCATCGCATCACTCCTCCCACTTATATATTTATTGATGTCTTACACATGTATTCAATTGTTGGCACTTGGCACTTTATTATGCAATTTAGTATGATTGCTAACATGTATGCAATTTATTTTTATATGGATATGTCCTCACATGGACCATATGCACTGTGTTTGAATTATAGGTTTTTTAATGTATTTGCAACACTTTATTTTTGTTTAATATGATAATTGATGTATATTGCTTTGTTGATCTTTGTATGGAGGGGTTGGACTATATATACCCCATGATGCACTTGTGTTCATTGCTTGAAAAAGGCTCTTTGTATGAGCTGAAACATTGCCTTACCACATGGGTGCATAAACAACCACTTGTTTTTTACTTGGAGTGCTGTCCGGTTTTCCTATCTATTTTATGGGGTAATCAGCTACACCCTTGGACCTTATTGTCTTTCTATCTTGAGGATATAGTCTCTATACCGTACCAATATAATTGTATCCAAGATGTCTTTTTACTCACTGTGTACCTGGATGGTTCACTTTATTCGACACGCGGAGGTTTCTGCTGTGGCGTCCCACAGTTCGGCTGCTCTCTGCTCCGGCGATGTTAGTTTCGGTTTCGCCGAGGTCTCGTCTTACTTCTCGCGAGAATCCTGTTAAGAATATTTACTTGCGTGAGTAGGATAGCGCTTCTTTGGTAGTAATTTTTCGTGTATTAGTACATGGCCATGTACAATCGAGATTGCTTGTCACACAAGTATTCCGCCCAGACGCGTTTCGAGATCACTTGTCTCTTCCTCGGTGGGTAACACACACAGGTTACCCACTGAGGAAGAGACAAGTGATCTCGAAACACGTCTGGGCGGAATACCTGTGTGACAAGCAATCTCGATTGTACATGGCCATGTACTAATACACGAAAAATTACTACCAAAGAAGCGCTATCCTACTCACGCAAGTAAATATTCTTAACAGGATTCTCGCGAGAAGTAAGGTGAGACCTCGGCGAAACCGAAACTAACATCGCTGAAACGGAGAGCAGCCGAACTGTGGGACGCCACAGCAGAAACCTCCGCGTGTCGAATAAAGTGAACCATCCAGGTACACAGTGAGTAAAAAGACATCTTGGATACAATTTTATATTGGTACGGTATAGAGACTATATCCTCAAGATAGAAAGCCCTCTATACGTGGGATAAAGAAAGTCACAGCACGGCTGGAATTACACATATGACGTGCCTAGATACCATAGTGGGTTAAAATTGGATGGACAATCTGAACATTGCTCAAAAGGAAACACGTATAACCTTTAGATACCATCTCTTCTAGGCACTGTACATATGGAGCTATTATACGGCACATAGGAATATACAGTCATGTGAAAAAATTAGGACACCCTTTGAAAGCATGTGGTTTTTTGTAACATTTTTAATAAATGGTTATTTCATCTCCGTTTCAACAATACAGAGAGATTAAAGTAATCCAACTAAACAAAGAAAACTGAAGAAAAGTCTTTTCAAGATCTTCTGTAAATGTCATTCTACAAAAATGCCTATTCTAACTGAGGAAAAAGATAGGACACCCTCACATGTATTCCCTCTTAAATTGGCTCAGATCTCACACAGGTATATCACACCAGGTGCACATAATTAGTAGATCGTTACTCTGCATGTTGAATGAGGCTTGCCCTATTTAAACCTCAGACATTTAGTTTGGTGTGCTCCTGACTGTTGAAGTGAGAGTGAGCACCATGGTGAGAGCAAAAGAGCTGTCAGAGGACTTCAGAAAAAAGATTGTAGCAGCCTATGAGTCTGGGAAGGGATTTAAAAAGATCTCAAAAGATTTTGAAATCAGCCATTCCACTGTCCGGAAGATAGTCTACAAGTGGAGGGCTTTCAAAACAACTGCCAACATGCCCAGGACTGGTCGCCCCAGCAAGTTCACCCCAAGAGCAGACCGCAAGATGCTAAAAGAGGTATCCAAAAACCCTAAAGTGTCATCTCGAGAACTACAGCAGGCTCTGGCTACTGTTGATGTAGAAGTACATGCCTCTACAATCAGAAAGAGACTGTACAAGTTTAACTTGCATGGGAGGTGTGCAAGGAGGAAACCTTTGCTTTCCAAGAGAAACATCGAGGCCAGACTGACATTTGCCAGCGATAAAGTTGACAAAGACCAGGACTTCTGGAATAATGTTCTTTGGACAGATGAGTCCAAAATTGAATTATTTGGACACAACAGCAGAGGACATGTTTGGCGTAAACCAAACACAGCATTCCAAGAAAAGAACCTCATACCAACTGTGAAGCATGGAGGTGGAAGTGTCATGGTTTGGGGCTGCTTTGCTGCAGCAGGACCTGGTCAGCTCACCATCATAGAATCCACGATGAATTCTACTGTGTATCAGAAGGTGCTTGAAGAACATGTGAGACCATCAGTTAGAAAATTAAAGCTGAAGCGGAACTGGACCATGCAACATGACAATGACCCAAAACATACTAGTAAATCAACCAAAGATTGGCTGAAAAAGAAGAAATGGAGAGTCCTGGAATGGCCAAGTCAAAGTCCAGATTTGAATCCCATTGAGATGCTGTGGGGTGACTTGAAAAGGGCTGTACGTGCAAGAAACCCCTCAAACATCTCACAGCTGAAAAAGTTCTGCATTGAGGAGTGGGGTAAAATTTCCTCAGACCGATGTCGAAGACTGGTAGATGGCTACAAGAACCGTCTCACTGCAGTTATTTCAGCCAAAGGAGGTAACACTCGCTATTAGGGGCAAGGGTGTCCTATCTTTTTCCTCAGTTAGAATAGGCATTTTTGTAGAATGACATTTACAGAAGATCTTGAAAAGACTTTTCTTCAGTTTTCTTTGTTTAGTCGGATTACTTTAATCTCTCTGTATTGTTGAAACGGAGATGAAATAACCATTTATTAAAAATGTTACAAAAAACCACATGCTTTCAAAGGGTGTCCTAATTTTTTCACAAGACTGTATGTACGGACGGCATAGTCCATGATGTCTGCAATTTGAGTACAATTGTACAAGCGAATTAGGAGAAACCGCTCTATCACAACAGCTGTGATCCAAAGAGTCATCCCCATAGGGAAGATACGGATGCAGTTTGTTTGATATAGCGAACCCTGAATGTGACATTTTACATTCATGTGAATACAGCCAGGGCCGTCTTTACCAAGGGGCAAAAGGGGCAGCTGCCCCGGGCCCAGTTGCTCCTGGGGGGCCCAAGGCAGCTGCCTCTTGAGCCCTGCTAGCTACTGCCCCGGGTGTCAAGCTGTCAGCTACACAGGCATGGTACTGTGTTAAAGTTGTGATCAAGGACCTTAATGACATCATCACCATGTGACCAGTAACCTAGAAATTACTGGTCACATGGCTTTGAGGTCATCACAGGTCCTAGCAGGAATTAACTGTGGAGCTTTTTTGTGTGAAGATTACATCAGAAAAAGGTGACAGGGGCTGTTATGTTAATATACTGTAAACTACTGTATAGTGGGGTGCTGTATACTGTGTGGGGGGCTGTATATTGTGTGGGTCTGTATACTGTGTGGTGGGCTGTATACTGTGTGGTGGGCTGTATACTGTGTGGGGCCTGTATACTGTGTGGGGCCTGTATACTGTGGGGGGCTGTATACTGTGGGGGGCCTGTATACTGTGTGGGACTGTATACTGTGTGCTGGGCTGTATACTGTGGTGGGCTGTATACTGTGGGGGGCCTGTATACTGTGGGGGGGCCTGTATACTGTGTGGGGGCCTTATACTGTGTGGTGGGCTGTATACTGTGTGGGAGGCCTGTATACTGTGTGGGGGCCTTATACTGTGTGGTGGGCTGTATACTGTGTGGTGGGCTGTATACTGTGTGGTGGGCTGTATACTGTGTGGGAGGCCTATATACTGTGTGGGGGCCTGTATACTGTGTGGGGGGGCTGTATACTGTGTGGGGGCCTGTATACTGTGTGGGGGCCTGTATACTGTGGGGGGGCTTATACTGTGTGGTGGGCTGTATACTGTGTGGGGGATGTATACTGTGTGGGGGGGGCTGTATACTGTGTGGGGGCCTGTATACTGTGGGGGGGCTTATACTGTGTGGGGGGCCTGTATACTGTGTGGGGAGGCTGTATACTGTGTGGGGGGGCTGTATACTGTGTGGGGGGGCTGTATACTGTGTGGTTGGCTGTATACTGTGTGGGGGCTGTATACTGTGTGGGGCAGCTGTATACTGTGTGTTGGGGCCTGTATACTGTGGGGGGCTTATACTGTGGGGTGGGCTGTATACTGTGTGGGGGGCTGTATACTGTGTGGGGGGGGCTGTATACTGGGTGGGGGGGGCTGTATACTGTGTGGGGGGCTGTATACTGTGGGGGGGCCTGTATAGTGTGGGGGGCTGTATACTGTGTGGGGGCCTGTATACTGTGGGGGCCTGTATACTGTGGGGGTCTGTATACTGTGGGTGCGGTATAGTGTGGAGTTCTATACTGCTGTACTGTATAGTGTGGGGGGCTGTATCGTGTATATTTTGGGGTGCTGTATACAGTGAGGTGTTGTATACTGTGAGGTGTTGTATACTGTGGGGTGCTGTATACTGTGGGCTGCTATACTGCTCTACTGTATACTGTGAGGTGTTGTATACTGTGGGGTGCTGTATACTGTGGGCTGCTATACTGCTCTACTATATACTGTGGGGTGCTATACTGTATACTGTGTGGTGCTGTATACTATAGGGTGCTATACTGCATACCATGGGGTGCACTGTAACACTAGAGTGAGCCGAGCCCTGGTCTCCTTCCTGCAGAGTGGTGCCCACTTCCAGCCTGAGCCCAGCTGCCCAGAGCACTGATCCTGAGGCGCTGGAGTCTTCAGAACTGGAAGTATTTACAGTTATTCACTGGACTCTACCAGGTGTGTGGATTTTTTATGTGTGTGTTGTGGTGGAGGGCGTGATTGCCTAAGGTGTGGGAAGGCGGGATACAGGGGGCCCAAGTAAATTTTTGCCCAGGGTCCAATCAATATTAAAGACGGCCCTGAATACAGCGATATCCATACGCCTTCTATACATTGTTTTTTATTGTTGCTTGTTGCTTTTTATGTATTTTTAACATATTTTATCTAATTATATGTATACATGTTTATGTAGTGTAATAAATTCTAGAGTCCAATTCCACGTGATATCCAACTGTTTTAAATCAGAGATATAAAGTGGAAATATTAGAGTGAGCATAAAGGATGAAATAAAATTTATTCACCATGGATAGTGATGGACGAACATCGGCCGGGACGATTCGCGAACGCGATCAAATGTTCGCGAACCGCAAGTTCGCGGTGGGCCCTATTCACTTTAATGGCCGGTGAACCTAAAAAACCTTCAGGTCGTATTTGCAGCCACCAAATACTTACTAGAAGTGCACAAATAGTCCCACAACATGGACAGTGACATAATAGAAGGGGATCAATTACAAAAATTCCCACTAAAAATATGTATTTTAATTATGGGCCATTTTTATGCGTCTTAAAGGGAAATTCTCAAAAGTGTGCCCTGCTGGAGCCTAGAAAATTTTTATTTTAGTCCACAGGAGTATGGGCCCTAAAAATTAGGCATTCACCTGCTATAAAAGAAATTGTGATTATGTGGCTCGAGGTACATTATGCGGTTACTGAATAACAATTTTACTGTAGCTCACTGGAGTACAGGCCCGAAACATTAGGCATTCACCGTACAGAAAACATCAAGTGATTATGTGGCTGGAGGTATTAGACGGTCATTGTATACCAATTTTACTGCAGGCCAGTGGAGCACAGGCCCCAAACATTAGGGATTCACTGGACAGAAAAGGCCTTTTATGCCGCTGTATTTACATTAGACAAGGACCATTCTTTGTTTTGTGTGGCGGCGGATATGTGTGGGCTAGCATGAGGAAATTCAATTAAACATGGTCATCACAGGTGTTGAATTCCTCCAAGATCCATGCCTCATTCATTTTTAGAAGTGTGATGTAGTCCACACTGTCGTGAGCTAGGCTAGTGCGCTTATCGGTCCGATCCCCCCCTGCTGTGCTGAACGCAGGACACTCGATGAGGGGCAAGCCAAGAGTTCCCTGGCAAATTGTGCCAGCTTTGGCCACAGGTCAAGCCTGCACACCCAGTAGTCCAGGGGTTCCTCGTTTTTCAGAGCCTCCACATCGGCCGTTAATCCGATGTAGTTGACACCTGTCGTTCTAGGCATTACCTGAGGCTGGATCCGAAGGGCAGCTGTCGATGGGTTGGCTGCAAGAATTATATCATATCCAAAGTGACCAACACATCTTCAAACCGCCCTCTTCTTGCAGGCACGGTATGATTGGTACCCACAACTGTTTCTCTGTGGGTGGAAATTCCTCTGCCAGCGCCCGCAACAGCAGAATGCACCATCTCTCGCAGCAAGGCCTGGAAATGCTGCATTCTGACAGCCCTCTGTGATGCTGGTAACTTGTCCCGCCATTTTGTGTTTGTGTGGGGTCTAAGTACATTGTCACCCAGTACTGGTCCTTGTCCTTTATGCTTTTTATACAGTGGTCCCTCTTCAAACACTGGAGCATGAAGGCCCCCATTTGCCCTAAGTTGGAAGCGGTGGAGCACCCTGGCTCCTGCTCATCGCCCAGAAGAATGTCATCCTCGGTCTCCTCCCCCCAGCCACGGACAACACCAGGGATCTCCGAAAAGTTTAAAGCCTGCTCTTCTTACTCCACCTCCTCCCCCCAGGCACCATCCTCCTATGACTCCTCTTCAGACTCCAGCTGACTTGTATCCGATGGAGTAGCACCCCTGGGAATTCATTCAGCCTTGCGACTTCCTTATCTTCCAGCTCCTGCTCCTCGACGGCTTGATCAACGACACAACGCTATGCACGTTCCATAAAGAAGGAGTAAGGTACGATGTCACTGATGACGCCCTGGCTGCGACTGACTAGTTTGGTGATCTCATAAAATGGCCGCAGAAGTCTGCATGCATCGCGCATGAGCAGCCACTGGCGCGGTGAAAAGAAACCAAGCTCCCCACAACCTGTCCTGCTGCAGAGTTTGTACAGGTAGTCATTAAAGGCACATTGCTGCTAGAGCAGCCTATCAAGCATATACAAGATGGAGTTCCAGCGCGTCGGGCTGTAACAAATCAGACGTCTGACGGGTAGGTGGTGTCGCCGCTGAACGTCAGCAAGGCGAGCCATTGCCGTGTAAGACCTTCTAAAATGGCCAGAGATTTACCTGGCCTGCCGCAAGCCTGTCCTGGACCCCGGGGTATTTGGCAATGAATCACTGCACAACTAAGTTCAAGACTTTTTCAAAATATCGCTAAACCTTGAAGGATTCACCCCCTGTGGACTATATATGGAAATTCTATATACACATATCCCTATATGATCGAGGGATACTACCAGTGCACTTTCGATCATTTGATACAGCACCACCAGTGTGCGTTTACCCTGCGGCCTTGACTTTTTACTATTTTTAATTGTTACATTTATTGTATCAGATTGTATTACATTGTATATTTTTTTATTCATGATTATGTGCTGATTTTACCATAACTGTTACAATAAATTGCCACTTTTCATATGACCCACATATTTGAGTGCCAGTCTTATACCGTGTGCCATGGACGGCACATGTGTCATTTTGCCCTGTTTCAGAGTGCTCAGCAGATTGGCACTGTTGTTGCACACCAATTTACCAACTGTAAAATTATTCAGGGTTAGCCACTGATTGGCCTGTGACCGCAGAACTGAAAGCAGTGCAGGACCGTTGTGGCTCTTGGCTTCCAGGCACAATAGCCGCAGCACAGCATGGCAGCATCTCACCTGGCACGTCGAATAGGTTCTGTAGAGCTTGGGGAGTGCAGCAGAAGAGGCGGTAGCAGTGGAAAAGGAGGAGTCAGCCGAGGAGAATACGGAGGATGGAGTAGGAGGAGGAGAAGAAGAGGCAGGCCTGCATGCAAACCGTGGTGGTAACAGCAAATCCACACAGGTGCCGCGGGTTTCATGCTTGACAGCCGTCAGAAGCCTCACCCAGTGGGCAGTAAAAGTTATGTACCTTACCTGCCCGTGTTTGCTAGACCACGTGTCTGTGGTCAGATGTATCTTGGCACCGACACTGGGTGCCAGAGATAAATTCACTTGCCGCTGAACGTGGCCATATAGCTCTGGGATGCCCTTCTGGGAGAAATATTTTCTTTTCGGGGACCTTCCATTGCGGTGTGCCAATGGCCACAAATTTTCTAAAGGCCTCCGAGTCCACCAGTTTATATGGCAGTAGTTGGTGGGCTAGCAGTTCCAACAAGCCAGTATTCAGCCGTTGGGCAAGAGGGTTATCCGGCGTCATCAACTTTTTACGCTCGAACATTTGGGCCACGGTAGCCTGCCTTTTGCCAAATGATTGCGACAACGGCACGGTGGAAGGTGGAGTGAAGGACAAATGGGAGGAGAGAGGAGAAGGAGAAGATGCAGGACGTGGAGCACCAAGATTGTGGGTTCTGACTGTGTTGCTCCCACTGGGCTCGGTGATGGGAGGCCAGGTTCCTTCATAAGGCGGTCGTCCCTAGTTGAGTGTTGGGCTTACCGCGACTTATGCGTTGACAGCACAGGCTGCAGATGTCAACACTATTGTTAGCAGCTGATAGGTTAAAAAAAGCCCACACTACAGAGCCATGTGCCGGCGTCCTGGGAGCGCCAGATATGACCGTGCATGGTGGATGGATCGCTCCAGATACATTTGCAGTCTGCTTTTTGCCTCCTGTGCACTGTGAGCTCTGCCTGCTTCTCCTCCCTACCTGCTGCTCTGTCTTTCTCTCTGAACTCCCCTCCTCTTCCTCTCTTGTGGGCACCCACGTGACATCCATCGACACGTCATCATCGTCACCTTCACCACCACTGATATTAGAGATCTCAGAGTAGGCAGCAACAGTGGGGATCTCCGTCCTTGGGCTGATCTGGGTACTGTCATCAGACCCCTAGGTAGCGGCCGTTGCTACCTCTTCTTCCTGATCCGATGCCAAGAATGTCTGCGCATCAGTAAGGTGTTGGAATAGATGGGAAAATAAATCCTCTGACTTGAGTGGAGGGGCTATGGTGGTGGTGGTCGTGGTGGTGTCTTTGGTGGTGCACACAGCAGAGAGTGAGGAGGGTGCAGATACAGAGGATGAGGTGGGTGCAGAAGCGGAAGGCTGAGTGATCCACTCAACCAACTCTGGTGCGTCCTTTGACGTAATCGCACAAACCTTCTCTAACTTCCCACTTAGGCTTTGGCTTGTTGCACCTGCCCGACCTCTACCACACACCAGCGGAATGGCCTGCCTCTTCCTCTGTCTGTCATTTTTAAAATTACCCCGTGCCAGAGTCCCTATATAAGAGCTGTATTTGTGGAAGCGGGTATATTGCAGGCCTCAATCAATATTTGGTGGACGCCGCTATATCAATCCTCTATATCAGTTTTTTGTGGAAACAGGTATATAGAACCCCTTAATGAGTATTTGCTGGAAGCTGGTATTCAAACCCCTTAATCAATATTTGGTGGAAGCTGGTGTATCGCATGCCTCAATCAATATTTGGTGGAAGCCGGTATATCAATCCTCTATATTAGTATTTTGTGGAAACAGGTATATAGAACCCCTTATTGAGAATTTGCTGGAAGCAGGTATATCAAACCCCTTAATCAATATTTGGTGGAAGCTGGTATATCGCAGGCCTCAATCAATATTTGGTGGAAGCTGGTATATCATTCCCCTCTATCAGTATTTTGTGGAAACAGGTATATAGAACCCCTTAATGAGTATTTGCTCGAAGCCAGTATATCAAACACCTTAATCAATATTTTGTGGAAGCAGGTATATCAAACCCCTTAATCAGTATTTTGTGGAAGCAGGTATATCGCACCCCTTAATCTGTTTTTTTTGGGGGGCAACAGGTATATCACACCAGTTGCAATTAGTTATTCCAATAGCTTTTGTCCCTCTATCTAGCTACGGTATCTCAGCAGAACAGTACACAACTGGTGCACAATATAAATACACTATAATATACTTTCTATGTTAGAAGATATATTATAGGTATATCACACCCATTAATATTTTTTTTTTGGGGGGGGCAACATGTATCATTTGCAATTAGTTACTTCAAATAGCGTTTGTCCCTCTATCTAGCTGCAGTATCGCAGCAGAACCGCACACAACTGCTGCACAATACAAATGCACTATAATATACTGTCTATGTTAGAAAGTATATTATAAGTATATCACACCCAGGGCCGTTTCTTGTGGCGGGCGGGCTCCTTAGGACGGCGATACAAATGTCTGTAATGCGGCAGCTGGCAGGGAGAGGTGTGTCCCCTCCCTGTTTCTCTGATAGGCTGCCAGCACTAGGCCAGCAGCCTATCAGAGGCCGGTCGCGGCGCGATGACGTCATCGCGCCGCCTGAGCCAGCGAGGGACACATCCCGGAAGAGGCCTGCATCGCATCCTGGAGGAGGTAAGTATAAGTTTATTATTATTTTTTTATATGTAAAAATGACAATCCTGGCACATAAGGGGGGCTGCTGGGCTGGCACAGACATAAGGGGGGCTGCTGGCACATAAGGGGCGATACTGGCTACTGGCACATAAGGGGGGCTGCTGGCACATAAGGGGGGCTGCTGGGCTGGAACAGACATAAGGGGGGCTGCTGGCACATATGGGGGGCTACTGGCTACTGGCACATAAGCTGGGCTACTGGCACATAAGGGGGGCTTCTGGCACAGACAGGAGGCTGCTGGCACAGACTTAAGGGGGGCTGCTGGCACATAAGGGGGGCCGCTGGCACATAAGGGGGGCCACTGGCACATAAGGGGGGCCACTGGCACATGATAGAGGGGCTACTGGCACATGATAGGGGGGCTACTGGCCCTTGATAGGGGGGCTACTGGCACATGATAGGGGGCTACTGGCACTTGATAGGGGGGCTACTGGCACTTCATAGGGGGGCTACTGGCACATGATAGGGGGCTACTGGCACTTGATAGGGGGGCTACTGGCACATGATAGGGGGCTACTGGCACTTGATAGGGGGGCTACTGGCACTTGATAGGGGGGCTACTGGCACTTGATAGGGGGGCTACTGGCACATGATAAGGGGGCTACTGGCACATGATGGTGGGGGGCTCTTATTACTGGCACATGATTGGGGGGCATCTATGGGGGAACATCTTACTGGCACATGATTTGGGGGCACATCTTACTGGTACATGATTGGGGGGCATCTATTGGGGCACTTATTACTGGCACATTATTGGGTGGCACTATAGGGACATCTACATAGGCTGAAAAGAAGGGGTATTTTATATGGGGGCTCTGTATAGGGGCATTTTATACTGGGACACATTATGGTGGGTACTATGGGGAAGGGGGGAGAGGAGCACTATGGGGTCATCTACGGGGGCACTGAGAAGGGGTATTTTATATTGGCACATTATGGGAACATTAGCTCAACTGGGGGCATTACAAGGGGGTATGTTTTGCACATTATAAGGAGAATTATTACTACTGGGGGGGCATTATGGTGGGCTTTATTACTCCCACATGGTATGACCCACTAGTAGTAGCACCAGCCTCTCCCTGCTCTGCTATCCCTCTGCCCCTTAATCCTTATTATGAAATCTTTCTCATTAGGATAAAACCCATCAGCTCCGCCGAGCCCCCGGCCAAAGTGTGGAAGTGGTGTCCGAGACCCCCAAGGGCCAAGCCAAGTAATTGTAAGTTTTCATGTGAAATATGTTTATGTTATACACATATAGCCTACACTGTGCCACACAATATACAGTATACCTCTACACTGTGTAGGGGTTAGGCTCCATTTCACACGTCCGCAAAATGGGTCCGCATCCGTTCCGCAATTTTGCGGTACAGGTGCGGACCCATTCATTCTCTATGGGGACGAAATGGATGCGGACAGCACACAGTGTGCTGTCTGCATCCGCAATTGCGGAGCGCGGCCCCGATCTTCGGGTCCGCAGCTCCGCAAAAGATAGAACATTAATTGAAAGTGAGGGCGAGCACTCAACACCTGTAGCCAATTAGTAGTGCATAAAATTTTATTAAATCACCATATAATAATATGACATATAAATGGACCATATAAACTAAAATGCAATATAAAATGCCACTTTAAAGAAAAGGTTAAATAGTAGCAGTCTCTTGTATTCAAGGCTACTATAGAATGTAGCTAATGCGTTTCACCGCTGCGTTTCACTGTCCCATGCGCATATTACAATAGTCAATGAGTTTGGCTGACTCGTGTGCGCTGCTCCAATATCAGCCAAACAATAGTGCAGGTAGATTTAACAGTGTCCGCTACCACATATGGACTCGGCTTAGTGTCCTCAACTGCCAATGGTCAAATGGCCGAGCACATTTAGTTAATAAGCCTCACCGCATGAGGTTTGAACCAGTAGTGTTCCTACCTTCCTCTGGTTTCGAGGACGTTAATCCAGACGTGTGCGGTGGGTCAGCTGCGAGCGACTGCTCCGGCGTCCAGCTCGTGGTGTCTGTGATCAGCTATTTCCTGATCTCGCGGGACCTCGGAAGTAGTATGTGCCTGGACTGCACAGCAATACTAAGAGTTTCTGTACTTAGCGTCTCAGGAATCCAGCTTCTTCCGATAGTTATGTTGTTCGCATGGCCATGCGTCGATTGCGGAGATGCTTCTGTTGCAGGTGTGCGGCCCAGACGCGTTTCGGGAACTCCTTCCCTTCGTCAGTGGTACAGCAACACCTGCATTACTCCGCCTTTTATATCCTCATCTAGCCCCCAAATCCTGGATCACCGGATTGGCTTTCAACTGCATGGAATGTACATGCGTTTTTTCAAGCGGTTCTGATGCGGTTTTTTTAGGGACATGCGTTTTATCATAAAATAAATTCCTTATGACAATCTATATATCCTGCATGGGACACATATGTAATTTCCAATTGTGCAAATGAATAATAATGTTAACATCCAAATAGACATGCATGCATAGAATAATGACATTTTTCAACAGACTGCGACATGGATTAATCCAATAAATTAAATTCAACCATGATTAGTGGCATGTATAACACCATAGTGTCTCTTCTTATATATAGAAAATATGAAAAAATAATACAAATACAAATAATTAGATAAAAATCTATAAGATATAGACTACCAGTAGAACATAACTCATATAAAAGTATATATATATATGAATGCACCTGGTATCAATGGTGTGATGTGATATAAAAAAAATACATACACTTAAAATGTATAAAAATATATATTTGGCTGGGAGAGAGAGTTAAAAATATATAATAGAATATAAAAATGTAATATAAAAATATAAAAAATATAAAAAAATGAGAAATGCACTTACAGGCTGGGTGCATGTCAGATAGATAATAGGGTTCAGACTGACTGTATGTGCTGGATGTGATGAATAAGACTGGGGGCCCACAACCGAGTCCACGACTCAGTGTCGATAAACGACCTAACTAAGTCGTAAGAGTCGGAATGGGGGCACCCAGTCTACAAAAAACCAAAAATCTCCAATTCAGCATTCAAGCCCACTGGCAACAGAGATCCAAACTGGTAAATATGTTTGGATTCTATCCTAGACATCTGTTTAATGTAATTTCCACCCCTCCAGTGTCTCTCTACCTTCTCCAGTGCCGTGAAGACCAGGCCGGAGGGATCTTTATTATGTATATCTTTATAATGTTTGGACAGGCAATGCTTGTCATAACCCTTCCTTATATTGGCTATGTGTTCAGCCAACCTGGTCTTCAAGGGACGTTTAGTTCTCCCTATATACTGTCTCCTACACGGGCACTGGACTAGGTAGATGACTCCCGACGTATTGCAAGTGATGCAGTCTTTGATCTCCCATATGAAGTTATTTTGCATTGAGGAGATGGTAGTGGTTTTTCTAGTTGTGGGGTTGACCTTGCAGGCCATACATTTCCCACATTTAAAAAAACCTTTTAAATTCATCCAGGAGCCCAAGATTGTATTCTCCTTTTTCATTGTTTTAGATCTTTTAATTGATGGGGCTATTTTTAAACCTAGATTAGGTGCCTTGGTGAATATTAAAGCCGGGGTGGTTGGTAACAGATGGCCTATCTTTTTATCACATAAGATATGGTGCCAGTGGGTTTTAACAATTTTCTGTAGTCGCTTATGACTATTCGTGAATGGAAAGATAATTTTATTGTTAATAATCTCACTATCTTGTATAGTCTCTGTCCCATCTATCTTATTTATGAAGAAACTACTTCTGTCCAGATTTCTCGTTTTTTCTAGAGCTAAATTGATCACTCTTTCGGGATACTGTCTCTCCATAAATTGATCTTTCATCTTGACTACTTCCACCTCAAAATCTTCATCTTGTGTGCAGTTTCTTTTTATTCTGCGAAACTGACCGTATGGCACATTTAACAGCCAAGTCGGTAAGTGGCAGCTAGTAAACTGTATGAAGCTGTTTTTTGAGGTGGGTTTCGAGAATGTGTTACATATATACCTTTCTTCTACCGATTTTATTTTTAAGTCCAGGAATTCTGTCTCCTCTGCAATATTTGCAGTGAATTTCAAATTAAACTGGTTTTGATTAATTTCATCCAGGAAAGAATTCAGTTCTTCTCTACTCTTATTCCAAATAAAGATGACATCATCGATAAATCTCCGCCATAGGACCAGATCCACCCCCAGCCGGGGTTTGATGGTATTAAATTCCCACTCTGCCAAAAACAAATTAGCATAGCTGGGGGCGAATCTGGTTCCCATGGTGGTCCCGCATTTCTGCAGGTAGAAGTTGCCCTCGAAATAGAAATAATTGTGGGTCAAAATATAGTTTATACCCTCTAAAATAAATTCAATACATGTTTCATCCATTGTTCCATCTCTTCTTAATTGTTCCCCTACTGCTGATACACCTTGTTGATGGTCAATCACTGTGTACAGTGACTGGACATCAAGAGTACCCATAATCCACCCAGTTTCAATTCTCATTTCTTCCAATATTTTAATAATGTGGGTTGTATCTTTTATATACGAGGTTGTTTTCTTCACTACCGGTTGTATCTGTACATCTATGTATTTAGACAGATTAGATGATATTGAACCAATTCCCGAAACTATTGGTCTGCCTGGTGGTTTGTCCAGGCTTTTGTGTACTTTGGGGAGACAATAGAAGACAGGTAGTCTCCTCTGTGTCCCCAAAATGAAATCATGTTCTTGTCTCGTGATTATTGTGAGTTCTAAACCTTTGGTGCACAATAGTTTCAGGTCTTGTTCAAAGTCATCTAGTGGATCGTTTTTTAGTTGTATATATGTCTCAATATCTGACAATTGACGTAGACATTCATCATTATAGTCTACTGTATTTAAAACGACCACTGCCCCCCCTTTATCGGCGGGTCGTATCGTGATGGCTTCATTTTTTTGTAACTGTCTAATAGCTTGATGTTCTTGTCTGGTCAGATTGTCCTGGTGTGTCGAACCTACTTTCAATTTGCGTATATCCTCTTCCACATTCCTTTGGAAGGTAGCCATTTCAGCACTAATTTCATTCCTAGGGAAGAATGTGGATTTATTTTTAAGTATGGGTTTTCTCGGATCTGTTGGTGTATTCCTCGTAATTGGATTCTTCAAGAAGTGTTTTTTTAAACATATATTTCTTACGTATTTTTGGATCCCTATATATGCGGAAAATTTATCTAATTTTTCAGTTGGCGCAAATTTAAGACCTTTTTCTAATAACTTAATTTGTGGATTGGTGAGATTAATTGAACTTAAATTAATTATTGTGGTGTTTGTATTTAACGGTGTCTCCTGTGATACCTTGTTCTTTCTACAACTTCTTCTGGTTTTTTTCGTGCCTCTGTGTAATCTTGGTGGTAATTTTTCCTGGAATCCCTTTGATTCCTTGGGAGATATGTGTTGTGGTCTCTCCCTTGGGGATTGTGGTGTTGGTGATTCTCTGAAATCTGTGTTGGATAATGATTTTTGTGCCTCAAGTTGTATCTGTGTGTTGGTGATTCTTGGTTGTGAATTGGGGGAGTGTGTTCTCTGTGTCTTATTCGTGTCTTGTGATGTGCTGGGGTATGGTCTAAAAAATGTTGGTTAGATAGCTGGTCATATCTATTATTAACCGTTACCGCATATCTATCTTGTATAATCTCTTCTTCTGTTTCTTTATTATTTAAGGGGTTATCCTCAGATACGTTCGGGTGGTCCCTAGTATTATCTGCCTGATAGTTCCTCTGGGAATATTGGTGTTTCCTCCCTTTTCTATTTATTATTTCACTTTCTATCCTATCTAGGCCCCTACATAATCTTTCCTGCCAGTTCTCAAATTCTTCATTTTTAGGTAATTTTTCAATCAATTCTTTTAAAATTGTAATTTTAATATTGAGATCACCCAATATTTCAGTTCTCCTTTTAATAATTAATTTAATCAGCGACACTGAATGTGAAGCCAATAAGGCATTCCATTCCTCTTCAAATTTGTCGCTGAGTAAATCTTGTGCAGGAACTTTATTGCATAGGAGACCCTTTGGTATATCCTCATTCTCTAAATATTGTTGGAGGGACCTAATCTCCCAATGTTGTTTTAGTTGTTTTTGTAGGAGTCCCTCTAGTTCACGAAAAATATCTGACATGTCCCTGTCTCCCGATTGTGCATTTTTCACTTCATTAAATTTAAAAGTCTCTGCTCTCAGCCTTTTGGCTTCTAAATGGTGCCAGATGTCCATAATCCCGTCTGAAGGAGCTCACACAAGGGGTGATTAAATATAGAAAGTCTGTGGACTCAAGATTGGTGGCTCACCTCAGATGGGGTTCTGGATGTGGTGCTACTAGCCCAGTGTAGAGGATCACCCCTCCTCTAGTGATAAATATAACAAAAATTGAAAGTGAGGGCGAGCACTCAACACCTGTAGCCAATTAGTAGTGCATAAAATTTTATTAAATCACCATATAATAATATGACATATAAATGGACCATATAAACTAAAATGCAATATAAAATGCCACTTTAAAGAAAAGGTTAAATAGTAGCAGTCTCTTGTATTCAAGGCTACTATAGAATGTAGCTAATGCGTTTCACCGCTGCGTTTCACTGTCCCATGCGCATATTACAATAGTCAATGAGTTTGGCTGACTCGTGTGCGCTGCTCCAATATCAGCCAAACAATAGTGCAGGTAGATTTAACAGTGTCCGCTACCACATATGGACTCGGCTTAGTGTCCTCAACTGCCAATGGTCAAATGGCCGAGCACATTTAGTTAATAAGCCTCACCGCATGAGGTTTGAACCAGTAGTGTTCCTACCTTCCTCTGGTTTCGAGGACGTTAATCCAGACGTGTGCGGTGGGTCAGCTGCGAGCGACTGCTCCGGCGTCCAGCTCGTGGTGTCTGTGATCAGCTATTTCCTGATCTCGCGGGACCTCGGAAGTAGTATGTGCCTGGACTGCACAGCAATACTAAGAGTTTCTGTACTTAGCGTCTCAGGAATCCAGCTTCTTCCGATAGTTATGTTGTTCGCATGGCCATGCGTCGATTGCGGAGATGCTTCTGTTGCAGGTGTGCGGCCCAGACGCGTTTCGGGAACTCCTTCCCTTCGTCAGTGGTACAGCAACACCTGCATTACTCCGCCTTTTATATCCTCATCTAGCCCCCAAATCCTGGATCACCGGATTGGCTTTCAACTGCATGGAATGTACATGCGTTTTTTCAAGCGGTTCTGATGCGGTTTTTTTAGGGACATGCGTTTTATCATAAAATAAATTCCTTATGACAATCTATATATCCTGCATGGGACACATATGTAATTTCCAATTGTGCAAATGAATAATAATGTTAACATCCAAATAGACATGCATGCATAGAATAATGACATTTTTCAACAGACTGCGACATGGATTAATCCAATAAATTAAATTCAACCATGATTAGTGGCAT
The DNA here is from genome assembly GCF_905171765.1 of Bufo bufo. Taxonomy (NCBI): domain Eukaryota; kingdom Metazoa; phylum Chordata; class Amphibia; order Anura; family Bufonidae; genus Bufo; species Bufo bufo. Next base: position 183,832,078 of record NC_053391.1, on the reverse strand, counting down.
GTATAACACCATAGTGTCTCTTCTTATATATAGAAAATATGAAAAAATAATACAAATACAAATAATTAGATAAAAATCTATAAGATATAGACTACCAGTAGAACATAACTCATATAAAAGTATATATATATATGAATGCACCTGGTATCAATGGTGTGATGTGATATAAAAAAATACATACACTTAAAATGTATAAAAATATATATTTGGCTGGGAGAGTTAAAAATATATAATAGAATATAAAAATGTAATATAAAAATATAAAAAATATAAAAAAATGAGAAATGCACTTACAGGCTGGGTGCATGTCAGATAGATAATAGGGTTCAGACTGGATCCAGCACATACAGTCAGTCTGAACCCTATTATCTATCTGACATGCACCCAGCCTGTAAGTGCATTTCTCATTTTTTTATATTTTTTATATTTTTATATTACATTTTTATATTCTATTATATATTTTTAACTCTCTCTCCCAGCCAAATATATATTTTTATACATTTTAAGTGTATGTATTTTTTTATATCACATCACACCATTGATACCAGGTGCATTCATATATATATATACTTTTATATGAGTTATGTTCTACTGGTAGTCTATATCTTATAGATTTTTATCTAATTATTTGTATTTGTATTATTTTTTCATATTTTCTATATATAAGAAGAGACACTATGGTGTTATACATGCCACTAATCATGGTTGAATTTAATTTATTGGATTAATCCATGTCGCAGTCTGTTGAAAAATGTCATTATTCTATGCATGCATGTCTATTTGGATGTTAACATTATTATTCATTTGCACAATTGGAAATTACATATGTGTCCCATGCAGGATATATAGATTGTCATAAGGAATTTATTTTATGATAAAACGCATGTCCCTAAAAAAACCGCATCAGAACCGCTTGAAAAAACGCATGTACATTCCATGCAGTTGAAAGCCAATCCGGTGATCCAGGATTTGGGGGCTAGATGAGGATATAAAAGGCGGAGTAATGCAGGTGTTGCTGTACCACTGACGAAGGGAAGGAGTTCCCGAAACGCGTCTGGGCCGCACACCTGCAACAGAAGCATCTCCGCAATCGACGCATGGCCATGCGAACAACATAACTATCGGAAGAAGCTGGATTCCTGAGACGCGAAGTACAGAAACTCTTAGTATTGCTGTGCAGTCCAGGCACATACTACTTCCGAGGTCCCGCGAGATCAGGAAATAGCTGATCACAGACACCACGAGCTGGACGCCGGAGCAGTCGCTCGCAGCTGACCCACCGCACACGTCTGGATTAACGTCCTCGAAACCAGAGGAAGGTAGGAACACTACTGGTTCAAACCTCATGCGGTGAGGCTTATTAACTAAATGTGCTCGGCCATTTGACCATTGGCAGTTGAGGACACTAAGCCGAGTCCATATGTGGTAGCGGACACTGTTAAATCTACCTGCACTATTGTTTGGCTGATATTGGAGCAGCGCACACGAGTCAGCCAAACTCATTGACTATTGTAATATGCGCATGGGACAGTGAAACGCAGCGGTGAAACGCATTAGCTACATTCTATAGTAGCCTTGAATACAAGAGACTGCTACTATTTAACCTTTTCTTTAAAGTGGCATTTTATATTGCATTTTAGTTTATATGGTCCATTTATATGTCATATTATTATATGGTGATTTAATAAAATTTTATGCACCACTAATTGGCTACAGGTGTTGAGTGCTCGCCCTCACTTTCAATTTTTGTTATATTTATCACTAGAGGAGGGGTGATCCTCTACACTGGGCTAGTAGCACCACATCCAGAACCCCATCTGAGGTGAGCCACCAAGCTTGAGTCCACAAAAGATAGAACATGTCCTATTCTTGTCCGCAGCTGCGGACAAGAATAGGTATTTCTATAGGGGTGTCGGGCGGGTGTGTTGTGGACCCGCAATTTGCATTAAAAAAAAATATATAGATATGGTGAGACGGTTGCAAGTACTCTTCTGATATGATTTTATCGAGCAGTTGTTTTTTGGGGGGGGGGGAGTTTTTTTGACACTCGCCCTGAGAGAAATTTTACCTAGAAACTGTACTGATCACACCCTTCAGTATGTCACACCTATCAATAGCACACCTATACCAGTCCTTAAAAGGACTGTTAGGGACACCAAATGCTAGCTAATAGGGCCACAACAGTCTGTCCCTGCTCCACACAGCAACCTCTCCCTACACTGGTAAAAAACAGAATGTAAAATGGCTGCCACATCAGGTTTATTTATAGGGTAGGGGGTGTGTCCATGTGGTGAAATGTCTCAATTGACTGTCCTGTTCCACCTGATGGATGTGTCAAAGTTCGGCACAATGCAAAAGAATATGGCGCCGGTGGACATCGCCATATGTTCGCTTGTTCGGCGAACCGCCAACGAGCAAAGTTCGCTGCAAAACGACCGCCGGGTGAACCGCAAGGCCATCTCTAACCATTGATGAGTGGTAGATTTTAAAACACTACTTCATGCACAGGCCAGGTTTTTCAGGGCATGTTTTGCAGTGGTAAGTGCTGTCCTTCCTAATACCCCTTTTTGAACACACTCTGCATCTTTTTGGGTACTTCCCTTTCTTGCTGTCTGGGGGACTCCAGCTGGGAATGATGTGGAACAGCTGCAAATGAAAACAAAAATCTGTTCAGCAATTCCCAATGTTCTTCTTCTTTCTTCTTTTTTTCTTCTTTTTTCTTGTCAGCATGAAGGGGGTTAAATCGCAGTGGTGTGCACCACATTTCCCAGCAAGCCGCAAGCAGCACAGAAAGGTACATAACCTCTCTGAATGCAGTCACCAGCTAGAATGACTGCATGCAGGGAAGTTCTGCCTCTTCCTGTACAGCAATCAAATAAGGTTAGGGGAGAAAAGGAAACCACGGCGGCACTGCCCCCACTAGTGTGACCGCTGTCAGCAGTTAACATGCGGTATGAAGATTTCCAGTGCGCGGTGCTCAGCAACGAAGAATCATCGAGTGGAGGTTCACAATACGAAGAGAAGAAAGAAAACGAGTTGCGGCACTCACCAGGATGCAGTCGGTAACTTTATTGAGGCTTACTTGGAAGTAGATACATTAGGATCCAGGGGCGGACACAATGTTGCAGGCGGCGAAGGCCGTTTCGCGCGTGGGATCGCGCTTCCTCAGGCCGCTCAATACGTCATGGCGCAAGTGCGCACTTTATGGAGGCGGGCAGGGAACGGCCGGCGCCGTCATACACAGCTGTTCGCCCCTGAAATAAACAACATATATTAAAAACATGCGCACAGCAGTGACAGTGCAAATATAATCAAGTAGCACATAAATACAGGATCAAACAACGTTGACTTGCTAATACCCCCACACAGTGGGACATGTATGCAAGAACCCGGATAAGTTGGAAAGACAACATACAAAGACAATGTATACAGTATCCCTGTAAACAGAGGGGGGATGCGCGCAAAATTAGCATACTCAAAACAGGCACGTAACACAAGGTTAAGTGGACAGAGGCACCTAATACCAAAAAGATGACAAAAATGCCTAACGCAGGGCGTATGGAGCAAAAAACAAGAAACAAAAAAACACACAAAATGACCAGACATGGAGAGACAAGGACCCGTGAATGTATGCACAGATAAAAGAGCGTATTTAAATTACAGAAAGACAGACATGTCATTTCTGTCATTCATGCCCGCTGGGCCCATAGCGCCCGTCTGAATTATCCACCTTGCCTCCCTCTGCAGGAGTAGGCGATGACGATCCCCTCCACGAGGGATGGGACGGACATGCTCCACCCCTGCAAAGGAGAGGCAACGCGGATGAGCGTCATGGGCAATACGAATATGGTCAATCAGGCGAGGACTGCCTCTGCCTGACCTAATGGAGCCGACATGCTCGCGTATACGCTCAAAAAGGGGGCGTATAGTCTTGCCTATATAAAAACGTCCACATGGACAAAAGATCACGTAAACAACGTAGGACGTACGGCAATTAATAAACTCTCGCACTGTGTGCGTAACACCCCCAAAAAATAAATGCTTACTGCACACATTAAGTGCGCAGAACGAGCAATGACCGCATTTGAAGTTGCCCTTAGGCTTACCCAGCCAAGTCTCGCCCTTAGGTGTAGAAAAAACACTCCTAACGAGTTTATTTCTAAGTGTCGGGCATCTCTTAAATGCGATCAAAGGTTTCTCGTCCGTAACGCTACTGAGAGATGGATCCCCTCTCAAGAGGTCCCAGTTTTGATTAATCACTTGCTTAACCGTGTCTGCGGCAGCACTGTATTGGAACGAAAATGCAAAGCGTGATGGTATAGAATTAGTTTCTCTCTCCCTGAGTAGGGAGGTACGATCCAATTTAGCGGCCTTACGCATGGCCGCTGAAACACCATTCGACGGATAACCCCTATCCAGGAGACTATTACGAAGCTCCCTGGCTTGCCTGAAGAAGCCTTCATCCGTGTCATTGATTCTGCGTAATCGGACAAATTGTCCATAAGGGACAGCACGTTTGACCGAGGGTGGATGAAAACTGGTCTGGTGGAGGAGGGAGTTAGTTGCTGTGGGTTTACGATGGCCACTAGTATGTACAGTGCCATCCCTGACTGTGACCTGCACATGCAAAAAGTCCAGGGATTCACCGCCAAACTTGACGGTGAACCTCATGTTCATCTGGTTATGTGCGTTTAAATGATCCACAAAAGCATAACACAACTCCTCACTCCAGCACCAGACCAGGAAAATGTCATCCACATACCTCAGGAAAAGGTGGATGTGGCGTAGATAGGGGTTATTCGTCGAAAAGATGTAGGTCTCTTCAAATACCGCCAGGTACAGGTTTGCAAATGTGCACGAAGCAGGAGTGCCCATGGCACGTACCTAGTACCTGGCGGTACCAGAGACCATCAAATTGGAAAACGTTGTTGCTAAGGACTAAGTCCAAAGCTTCATGGATAAAATCTATGAACATAACGCTCTTATTGGTTTTGTGTAAAACCGTCTTGACTGCCTGAAGGCCCAGGTCGTTTGGAATGCGAGTATATAAACTCTCGACATCAAGAGAGGCGAGGTGAAAGTCTTCCTGCCACTCAAGGTGGCTGAGCGCACGAAGAAAGTCACCCGTATCCTTCAAATAGGTCGGAGTACTGCGTAACAGGGGCCTGAGGAGCCAGTCAACATAGCTGGACAGGGGCTCTGTCACTGAGCCGATCCCCGCGATGATGGGACGACCCGGGGGTCGGGTCAGTGATTTATGAACCTTTGGTATAAAATACCATGTGGGAATTTTGGGAAAAGGCCGGTATGAGACGCTCTTTCATGTTATTCGGTAGAAAGCCATTAAAAATATAGCGGTTAATTAAAGCATATAATTTTGATGATATACCGGGGATGGGATCCCCCTTAAGTTTAGAATAAACCATGCAATCTCCCAATTGCCGATGTGCCTCCTCCAGATAATATTCCCTGGGCATCAGGACCACATTCCCTCCCTTGTCGGCCGGCTTGATGACCATACTGGTCTGCTTACTCAACCACAAAAGAGCCTGAGATTCTTCCATCGATAGATTAGAAGGTGCTGCCGGGTACACCAGCGCACAAATTTCTCTTAATACTTGTTTGTGGAAGAGGTCTATAGCAGAGCCGGCCGGCATGGGAGGAAGGAAGGTGGACCTGACGCCCCCTGTGTACTTATTCAGATGGTCCCCTGTAGCCAACGGCTCATCTGGTGCAGTGTTGGACAGAAAGTGTATACATGCAATTTCTTCCTCAGTGAATCTGCCCGACAGATGAAAGTCGGTAAGGGACATGGTTGCTGGGACCTCTCCCTGTAAAGGATTGTGGCAATGGGCAGGGGTCTCAGCAAACGCCTTTTTAAGGTATAACTTGCGAACTGATAAAAAAAGATCAATCTCAAAATCCACTAGGTTGAACTGCCCGGGCAGGCTGTATCCCAGCCCCCTATTGAGGAGTGGGATACAGCCCGGGGGCAGTTCAGAGCCCGTGAGATTGATGACAATATCTTGGGTGGGTGCATCAAGGTGCAGTTCATCATGCTCTACTGCCGCCAGGTGACTTGGCACCTCCTCCTCGTGGACTTTCGGGTTTCTCTTGCTGTTCCTTGAACGTCGGCCACGCCCCCTTCTCGTGCCTTTTCTAAAGGGGTTGCTTCTTCACCCGAATTGGCTCCGTTGCCCTCGGATAGGCTCGACTCGAAATCAGTGGCCCAGAAATTGTGGCGACCTCTGCGCGGCATACGTTTGGGGCGAATCTTTTTTTTACCCCAATCAAATACGCGGTCTTGGTCGTAATCATTTTTGTCCCGGATGAATTTATCCCTTTTCCGGTCCTTGATCTCTGCCTGTGTGGTGAATAGTTTTTTATTGAGTCTCTTATCAAACCCAGCCATCTGTGATTCTAAGAGCGGTCTCTGAAGCTCCTCCCGTGCTTTGGCTAGCTCCTCTGTGACCCCCACATACTCCCGCTGATCGCGGGCCAAAAGAAGTTCCATGAGCTCTGTAGAGAAGCGCTGGTGCGCAGCTTTCCACTCCCCTGTGAACTGGGGATCATCGTCATACTGAACAATGTCTTTGAACAGGCGCAGGCCTCGAGGGACCCGTCCGCTTTCTTTATACGATTTAAGGGACTCAATGGTCCAGAAGAGTCTCACCTCCTTATCCGCTAATTGGAATATTTGCAAACCTGTACCTGGCGGTATTTGAAGAGACCTACATCTTTTCGACGGATAACCCCTATCTACGCCACATCCACCTTTTCCTGAGGTATGTGGATGACATTTTCCTGGTCTGGTGGGGGAGTGAGGAGTTGTGTTATGCTTTTGTGGATCATTTAAATGCACATAACCAGATGAACATGAGGTTCACCGTCAAGTTTGGCGGTAAATCCCTGGACTTTTTGGATGTGCAGGTCACAGTCAGGGATGGCACTGTACATACTAGTGGCCATCGTAAACCCACAGCAACTAACTCCCTCCTCCACCAGACCAGTTTTCATCCACCCTCGGTCAAACGTGCTGTCCCTTATGGACAATTTGTCCGATTACGCAGAATCAATGACACGGATGAAGGCTTCTTCAGGCAAGCCAGGGAGCTTCGTAATAGGCTCCTGGATAGGGGTTATCCGTCGAATGGTGTTTCAGCGGCCATGCGTAAGGCCGCTAAATTGGATCGTACCTCCCTACTCAGGGAGAGAGAAACTAATTCTATACCATCACACTTTGCATTTTCGTTCCAATACAGTGCTGCCGCAGACACGGTTAAGCAAGTGATTAATCAAAACTGGGACCTCTTGAGAGGGGATCCATCTCTCAGTAGCGTTACGGACGAGAAACCTTTGATCGCATTTAGGAGATGCCCGACACTTAGAAATAAACTCGTTAGGAGTGTTTTTTCTACACCTAAGGGCGAGACTTGGCTGGGTAAGCCTAAGGGCAACTTCAAATGCGGTCATTGCTCGTTCTGCGCACTTAATGTGTGCAGTAAGCATTTATTTTTTGGTGGTGTTACGCACACAGTGCGAGAGTTTATTAATTGCCGTACGTCCTACGTTGTTTACGTGATCTTTTGTCCATGTGGACGTTTTTATATAGGCAAGACTATACGCCCCCTTTTTGAGCGTATACGCGAGCATGTCGGCTCCATTAGGTCAGGCAGAGGCAGTCCTCGCCTGATTGACCATATTCGTATTGCCCATGACGCTCATCCGCGTTGCCTCTCCTTTGCAGGGGTGGAGCATGTCCCATCCCTCGTGGAGGGGATCGTCATCGCCTACTCCTGCAGAGGGAGGCAAGGTGGATAATTCAGACGGGCGCTATGGGCCCAGCGGGCATGAATGACAGAAATGACATGTCTGTCTTTCTGTAATTTAAATACGCTCTTTTATCTGTGCATACATTCACGGGTCCTTGTCTCTCCATGTCTGGTCATTTTGTGTGTTTTTTTGTTTCTTGTTTTTTGCTCCATACGCCCTGCGTTAGGCATTTTTGTCATCTTTTTGATATTAGGTGCCTCTGTCCACTTAACCTTGTGTTACGTGCCTGTTTTGATTATGCTAATTTTGCGTGCATCCCCCCTTTGTTTACAGGGATACTGTATACATTGTCTTTGTATGTTGTCTTTCCAACTTATCCGGGTTCTTGCATACATGTCCCACTGTGTGGGGGTATTAGCAAGTCAACGTTGTTTGATCCTGTATTTATGTGCTACTTGCTTATATTTGCACTGTCACTGCTGTGCGCATGTTTTTAATATATGTCGTTTATTTCAGGGGCGAACAGCTGTGTATGACGGCACCGGCCGTTCCCTGCCCGCCTCCATAAAGTGCGCACTTGCGCCATGACGTATTGAGCGGCCTGTGGAAGCGCGATCCCACGCGCGAAACGGCCGTCGCCGCCTGCAACATTGTGTCCGCCCCTGGATCCTAATGTATCTACTTCCAAGTAAGCCTCAATAAAGGTACCGACTGCATCCTGGTGAGTGCCGCAACTCGTTTTCTTTATTCTCTTCGTATTGTGAATCTTCCTGTACAGCTACAGCCCTGCCATTGACTGGAGCGTTGTTCTAGCCAATAACAGCTCTGGCAGGTGACCCAAAACACTGATGTCCCCTGTCTCACCTCGGAGTAGACAGGTGATAATTTCTTCATCGTCGGTCACTGCCACATGACACCCACCGCCCCCCTCCCCCTGCAGCTCCAGAGCTGCAATGCGCATGTGTAAGGAATCCAGCCAATAGCAGCGATCGGGGCTTCAAGCGGCGGAAAAAGCTCCCGCAGCCCTTAGTTAACATGGCTGCCTGCTCGGCAGTGCAGCCTTTGCACCCCTGTTCCCGAACGATTATGCCTGGTGGCCGGGTGTTGCGCCGTAATAGTACGGCTCTGGGCGGCAAGTCACGTCTAACTGCGCTGTACTATTACTTCGATGGTTGGGAAAAAACAGCGAGGGGACAACACGAACTACAGCAATGGAAAACAACAACACTGGACACTAACTCTGTAATCTACATAAAAACCATTAACTAGCCAGATAAATAACATTATACTCTACTTAACTATCACTAACTAACCAACTATATAATTAGCATAAATATCATTACTTAGCAAATTGAGATGTAAATCAGCAGTGCTTAAACAAATACTACACACAATGCACTAATTGCCTCTTAATCTGAATTGCAAGTAATTTTCTAAAAAAAAAATCCTAACAAAACAGTACTCAGTAAATTTAAAGCACTCCTGAACAAGTTGCAGCAGGAGAAGAAAAAAAACATGCAGGAGATCCAGTATCGGCAGTGGCAGCTGGCAAAGAAGGTGAAGGCTATCCATGAGCAGCAGAGGAATCTTGCACTGAAGGTGCAGCAGTTTGATGCGCTGCAACTAAATCAGATGCAGGAGTTGTGTGACCTGCACGAGCTGCTTAAAAAGTTGCCATAGAGCCATGTTTGGCTCCAGCTTTTGAATGAATAGTTTGTGTAGTTAAAACGTGTGCGTACTTTTTTAATACTGTTATGTTTTCATGTAATTTTAAACTATAAGGTTTCAGTAAGGCCCCTTTAGTCCATGGCAAACTCACCAGGATCAGGACAGACAGCAGCAGCAGTGGGTAATAGTAATGATGAAGTATAAGAGCTACACATAACTCAGCAGGGTCAGGACAGACAGAAGCAGCAGGTACATTGTAACAGTGGAGTATAAGGCCTACACATAACTCAGCATGATCAGGACAGACAGCAGCAGGTTCTTTGCATCAGGAATGTGTTCCCAGGAATGGGCACCCAACAGACCGGGGCAACACCACAAATAAACTTTGACACCTCTGACAGCAGCAGACTCTTCATCTAGAGCAGGAATGTGCTCCCATGCATACAAAATGCTGAATTTTAAGTTGAAATTGTTTTTATTTAAAGGTATTTTAACTTTGTAAAGCCCACAATAAATTAGTACAAATTTAGCTCCACATGCCACCCACACCGGTCTGCTCTCAGTTTCCATATCCGGCACATCGAGTCTGGAGAAGAACACTGCGGTAACGCAGCCTGCCGCGCCGTGTGCTGATTCCTCCAAGCCAGAGCAGGACTGGTGGGGTTGAGCACCGGCTCTCTCATCCTCCTTTTGTCTGTGGTTTTCGGGGATCCCTGGTGTTGTCTGTGGCTGTGGGGAGTAGATCTAGGACGACATTCTCCTGGGTGATGAGCAGGAGCCAGGGCGCTCCACCGCTTCCAATTTATTGCAAATGGGGGCCTTCATGCTCCAGTGTTTGAAGAGGGACCCCCGTATAAAAAGCATAAAGGGCAAGGACCTTTACTGGGTGGCAACGTACTTAAACCCCCGGTAGAAACACAAAATGGCGGACAAGTTACCAGCATCACAGAGGGCTGTCAGAATGCAGCATTTCCAGGCCTTGCTGCGAAGATGCTGCATTCTGCTGTTGCGGGCACTGGCAGAGGAATTTACACACACAGCAAAACAGTTGCGAGTACCAATCCTACCGCGCCTGCAAAAAAAGGGCGGTTTGAAGATGTGTTGGTCACTTCGTATATGAGATCATTCTTGCAGCCAACCTATCAACTGCCGCCCTCCGGATCCAGCCTCAGGGAACGCCTAGACCCACAGGTGTCCGACTACAGTACATCAGATTAACGGCCAATGTGGAGGCTCTGAAAAGCGAGGAACCCCTGGACTACTGGGTGTGCAGGCTTGACCTGTGGCCAGAGCTGGCACAATTTGCCATGGAACTCTTGTCTTGCACCTCATCGAGTGTCCTGTCCGAATAGACGTTCAGCACAGCAGGGGGGATCGTGACCGATAAGCGTACTCGCCTAGCTCGCGACAGTGTGGACTACCTCACATTTCTAAAAATGAATAAGGCATGGATATCGGAGGAATTCAACACCTGTGACGACAACGTGTAATTGAATTTCCTCATGCCAGCCCACACATATCCGCCAAAACAGAGAACAAAAAATGGTCCTTGTCTTATGAATATACAGCGACATAAAAGGCCTTTTCTGTCAGGTGAATGCCTAATTTTTGGGGCCTGTACTCCAGTGGCCTACAGTAAAATTTTTAGCCGGTGCCCACCTAATGTACCTCCAGCCACATCATCACGTTATTTTCTGTAATTTTTGAGAGTCTCCCTTTAAGACGCATAAAAATGGTCTCTGATTAAAATACATATTTTTGGTGGAATCTTTGCCAATGATCCCCCTCTGGTATGTCACTTTCCATGTTGTGGGACTATTTGTGCACTTCTAGTAAGTATTTGGTGGCTGCAAACAGGACCTGAATGTTTTTCAGGTTCGCCTGCCATTAAAGTGAATTGGGCCCTCCGCAAATGTGCGGTTCGCGAAGATTTGATCGTGAACACGCGTTCGCTAAACGTCCCGGTCGATGTTCATCCATCACTATTCAGGAGTCTATGATATGGAAAGGGAGGGACTATAGTACCAGCAACTTGGCCAGGTGCATGGTAAGCTTCTACGCCATTGGATGAGTGCACGCATCCAGTTGTCTCTTTGCAATCACCTCGGTGATCGATTTATGATGAAACATGTGATGAGAAGTAGGAGTAGCATCAGGAGCAATAGATAAAGGGAAGGAATGACAGCTTCCTTCTGCTGAGGTTGAGGAGCCTTGACTGCTGGAGAAGGTGTGCTGGCCACTGGGAGATGTAGCGGTTTCTGCGTCAAGCTGTACCACTACATAAGTACCATGGTTTTTCTAAAAGAGGCAGTTACCCTCAATATATACTACAAAAAAGTTTAGACTAGCACATTCATAGTCACAGGTGCACATCCATAAAGCTAGCATGCAGGAAGCAAACAAAGGTATGGCAACAAAACATTTCACATACAAACAATAAAACTGGGAAATAGGGATTATTCTAAATTAAACTTTCTTGTAGCATATATTGAGGGAAGCGGCCTCTTTTAGATTGAACACTCCCCGCCAATCTGCCTAGGGCTTCTGAGCAGAGTATAAATGTAGGGGATTCCTACACTGCCATGAACATTGTCAAGCCCAGGAGAGGCAGTTCTGTTATCACCCTTGCAGACGAGCGTTGGTCACGCTGCGAGTCCGCAGCGCAGCTCCCGGCCTGAACTCCCAGCGCTGCCGGGGGTCACATAGCATTATATTGATTTATGATGCTATGTAACCCTTACACATCTGGAATGTATTATATATACAGTAACTGACAGCATTATGCCAGTGCTATCCAAAACATTCCAGAACTGTAAGGGTTACATAGCATCATAAATCAATATAATGCTAGGTGACCCCGTCAGTGCTGGGAGTTCAGGCTGGGAGCTGCGCTGCGGACCCGCAGCGTGACCAACACTCGTCTGCAAGGGCCCTTAGTGTTAGGTACCCATCTGCAGAAGCCACCTTGACGCCTGGTAGATGGGCTCGACACACTTTTGATCAAAAATGTGTGCAAAGAGCTTCTATTTTCTTCATTTATAGTAGGTATAATACCATTTTAATTTAGAATACTCCCTATTTCCCAGTTTTATTGTTTGTGTGTGAAATGTTTTGTTGCCATACCTTTGTTTGCTTCCTGTATGCTATCTTTATGGATGTGCACCTGCGACTATGAATGTGCTAGTCTAAACTTTCTGGTAGTTGTTCATTAATTATGTCACCCTCACCAGTCTCATGAACCCATCCCTGACCGCTAACAAAACGTGCTCCCACCTGTCATCACTAGCTACACGTCTAAGGGAGGACACGGTGGACCTCTTCTCCTAGTCTGTGCTGGCCTGTAGCTGCTGACTGTCCTCACTAAGCTCGTCTTCGCCGAAAAGTGGAGCAGAGCCAGCAGCAGATATTACTTCCCGAGCATAAGGAGCAGCAAAAGAAAGAGGCAGTTGCAGGATAGGTGAGGGCACCGAGGTTGTTCCTGGGCCATACCAATTGAGTGATTGAGTGTGGTGTCAGAGGAACCTACCAATTCCTGTCCGTGTGTATACTTGTCACCTGAGATGATGTTTAAAAGCGAGTCAACCATTGAAGCACAGCTGGATTGTTGGTCAAAACACGACTGCTGGATGACAGTGGCAGTTCTGGCCTGTTGCTGTGGCTGCTGCTACCACCACAACTTCTTCTGCTGCTACTTGTGCCAGCTACAGCAACATTTTTGCCACTGTCCGTTCCTTTTGAGGGCCTAGGCAACTGTCTGTTGGCCATAGTTTACAGTAACTGAATCAGAAATCTAACAGATGGAGTATGAATGGTGCAGCAGATGGACTAGAAACCTATACATTACACTGCCTGTTGACAATGAGTCTGATGCACAGTATGTCTATATATAACTGAACAGATTAATTATCAATGGCGCAGGCAGCAGATAAACTAGGTACACGTATCTATATATTATACCAGCTGTTGAGACTAGCGAAAGAAATAGATTGTCCAGCTTCACCTCGCAGTGCGTGTTTTATTAGGAAACGTGCTTAAAAACCAAACATCAGGCTCATTTCATCAACATGTTTCGGATCAACATATATTACAGATCCTTCCTCATGATACAGAGAATAAGACTGACAAATCTTATATACAGAGTAAAAGCAGTGATTCAGCTGTGGATTATTGATTGGCAATTAGACTGCTTTCACCCCACCCACAGCATATACCACTGAGACACAGGAACAGAACTGCATGAGAAGAAGATAGAGGGAAAAAATAAAATAAAAATCTTTTAATTTTCTCCCCTCTCTTCCTCCCACGCAAGAACCGCCCCTCAAGGACAAGAGAAGAAGATACATCTAATAATGAAATATTAAATCTTGTCTTTGATTAAGGCCCAAAGGCATACAGGACTGAAATCTAAAAATCCAATAGGCTTCTCTATTGAGAAGAGCTTTCCTATGGTCTCCGCCCCGTTTCTGAAAATTAACTCGTTCAATGCCCTGAACTTTCATGCCAGCAATATTGCCCTGGTGGCAGGAGGCAAAATGCTGGCTGACTGCTGACACATTTTTTACAAAAGCATGAGATATATCTGAGATATGTCTGCATATCCGAACTTTGAGGGCATTGGATGTACATCCCACATATTGCAATTGACATGTAGAACAAGACACACAATACACCACATGTGTGGTATTGCAGTTAATGTATTGTTGTATCTCAAATGACTGCTGGGCTGCAACAGAGGCCACATACCGTCCTGTTTGTACGACACTGCAACACGTACAAATGCGGTGCCCGTATTTGAACATCCCTTTGGACCTAAGCCAACATTGTTGTGGTACCGTACCATCTGAAAACCGACTCGGACTGAGTTTTTGAGAAAGTGTTGGCGCCTTGCGGGCAACACATTTTATTCCCTTGTCCACAATCGGTTTCCAGGCGGCATCTGTGCGCAAAACTGTCAGATTCTTTCTGTCAATCTTGCAGACATCCGGATACTCAAGACTATAGTTAGTTATAAAGAATGGCATTGCAGTCTGGCCTCCTTGTTTTAAACCTTTTAATTTTTTATACTTCGGAATAACCAGGTCTCACCTGGGTAATGCAAGAGCTGTTTTTTTAGCTGTGTCTATTAAAGACTGGCCGGAACCTCTGATCTGCAGCCGAGCAGTCAACTTTTCTGCCTCTATGAGGAAGGTGGAATCATCTGAGCATTTCCTCCTTAATCTGATAAATTCACCCCTAGGGATGTTTTTAACCACGCGTTTCGGATGACAGGACAGGGCTAATAAAGTGGTATTGCCAGCTGTCTCTTTTCTATAAGTACAAGTGGTTATCTCAGATTTTTCCACATCCCCATGGAGACTAAGTCTGATGCACAGCCAGTCTAAGTATAACAGAACCGATTAAGTATAAATGGCCCAACAGATGAACCATATAAACGTGCCTATATATTACACCGCCTGTTGACAATGGGTCTGATACACAGTACGTCTATGTATAACTGAACAGATTAACCACTTCCCATCTGGGCCATTTGCCCCCTTCCTGACCAGGCCAAATTTTGCAAAACTGACATATCTCACTTTATGTGGTAATAACTTTGGAACGCCTTTATTTATCCAAGTCATTCAGAGATTGTTTTCTCGTGACACATTGTACTTCATGATAGTCATAAATTTGAGTCAAAATATTTCACCTTTATTTATGAAAAAATCCCAAATTTACCCAAAAATTTGAAAAATTCTCAATTTTCTAAATTTCAATTTCTCTGCTTTTAAAACAGAAAGTGATACCTCATAAAATATTTATTATTTAACATTCCCCATATGTCTACTTTATGTTGGCATCATTTTGGAAATGTCATTTTATTTTTTTAGGACGTTAGAAGGCTTAGAAGTTTAGAAGCAATTCTTCAAATTTTTAAGAAAATTTCCAAAACCCACTTTTTAAGGACCAGTTCAGGTGGGGCCTACATAGTGGATACCCCCATAAATGACCCCATTGTAGAAACTACACCCCTCAAGGTATTCAAAACCGATTTTACAAACTTTGTTAACCCTTTAGGCGTTCCACAAGAATTAAAGGAAAATGGAGATCAAATTTTTAAATTTCACTTTTTTGGCAGATTTTCCATTTTAATCAATTTTTTTTCTTTAACACATCGATGGTTAACAGCCAAACAAAACTCAATATTTATTACCCAGATTCTGCGGTTTACAGAAACACCCCACATATGGTCATAAACTGCTGTATGGGCACACGGCAGGGCGCAGAAGAAAAGGAACTCCACATGGTTTTTAGATGCCATGTCCCATTTGAAGCCCCCTGATGCACCCTTACAGTAGAAACTCCCAAGAAGTGACCCCATTTTGGAAACTAGGGGATAAGGTGCCAGTTTTATTAGTACTATTTTTGGGTACATATGATTTTTTGATCATTCATTATAACACTTTATGGGGCAAGGTGACCAAAAAATTGGTTGTTTTAGCACAGTTTCTATTTATTTATTTTTACAGCGTTCACCTGAGGGGTTCAGTCAAGTGACATTTTTATAGAGCAGATTGTTACGGACGTGGCGATACCTAATATGTATACTTTTTCTCATTTATTAAAGTTTTACACAATAATAGCATTTTTGAAACAAAAAAATTATGTTTTAATGTGTCCATGTTCTGTGAGCTATAGTTTTTTTATTTTTTGAGAGATTTTCTTATGTAGGGGCTCATTTTTTGCGGGATCAGGTGACGGTTTTATTGGTACTATTTTGTGGGACATACGCGTTTTTGATCACTTGGTGTTGCACCTTTTGTGATGCAAGGTGACAAAAATTGCTTGTTTTGACAGTTTTTTTTTTTTTTTTTACGGTGTTCACCCGAGGGGTTAGGTCATGTGATATTTTTATAGAGCTGGTTTTTACGGACGCGGCAATACCAAATATGTCTATTTTATTTTATTTTTTCTATTTTTAATTTTTTTTTTTATTCCTAACTTGGGAACTTTTTTTTTTTTTTACATGTGAAACTTTATTTTATTTTTTCAACCCTTTATTTTTTTAATTTTTTTTTACACTTTTCGTCCCCCATAAGGTCATACAAGACCTCTGGGGGACATTTGCTTCACTTTTTCTTTTTTTTTTTCACTGTTGATTTCTCCTGTAACTGGGGCTGACATAGTAGCCCCAGTTACAGGACAAATGCACCCCTATAGAGGCTGTACAGCAGCAATCCAGCGCTGTACAGCCTCACAGCAGGGCTGATCGAGGTCTCTGAGAGACCTCACACAGCTCCTGCACACTCCGGTCACGGCGGTCACATGACCGCCGGGCCGAAACAGGAAGTGCACAGCGCTTCCTTCTCTGCAGACACAGCAGCGATCCGGAAGGCAGGGACACCTGGGCACTGCCCCTGCCTTGTCTTAGGGTTGCCCTGCTGTCACTGACAGCGGGCAACCCGATCAGCAGCTGCACGATTAGCGTGCAGCTGCTATTTCTGACAGGACGTTTTAAAACGTGCTGTCAGAAATAGACGTCCACCCATAGGACGTTTATAGTCTATGGGCGGACGTGAAGCGGTTAAGAATGAATGACATAGCAGTGGAACAAGATGGACAGAGCAAATACATAGAGCCTGTACTATCCCTGCAGTCTCCATATGATCTCCCTACAATATACCTACCCAATATTCTACAATTAAAAATTGCTTGTTCTGAACAAGCATTCAGAAAATATCCACTTTATTTTGGGAGCAGTACAGTGTGGATGAAGAAGGGGTAAGCTATGTAGGGGTAATAGTGGCAGCAATTATATCGGCAGTAGTAGCTGCACAGCATGAAACAGACAAGGTAATAGATGCCTGTTGTGTGGATTTGCTCTGGTAGACAGGCTAGCGGACGCAGTATAGAGGCAACCACACGTCTTTAACTTAAACAGTTTAGTGTTTTATTAACACATAAGGGAAAACAAAAAGTGACATTTTGCAGTCTATGTATTTGTTCACACCATGAAAAGTCCACAGAACAAAAACCTTCACCTGGTTTGCAGTTTCTCCACCTGTAGTCCAAAGCAGGCTTTAGGGGCCTGTTTCTCAGAATGCGGCTCCCAGCCCTTTTGCACGGCACAAGTTTTCAGATCCCAAAACACACAGGGACTGACAGCGCTCCACTGTCAGAGAGGAGTAATCCACACCCAGCTGAGACTGCTGGCTGGGTTTGATATGACCAGTAAAGACCCAGCCTGGAGCGTGGGGAGCAGCCACCCACCCAGCACTTTGGCTACTCCCAGTAAGAGCCGGCCCGGATCAGCTTACAGCCATACTAAAATAGCAATGTGTCAACCAGCACTAGCTGTCGCTGACACTTGAAAATACCGGCTATTACTTCACCGAGGCCAGGAACTTCGGTGACACATACCTTCCGTCAACGACGGACCCTTGCACCTTCCTACGCTGTTCAGAAGTCCATCTATATAGATTTATGAGGGCTTGTTTTCTTCAGGACAAGTTGTAGTTTTTAATGGTGCCATTTTGGGGTACACATAACTTTCTGATCAACTTTTATTAACTCTTTCTGGGAGGGAGATGGGAAAAACAGCAATACTGCCACTGTTTTTACAGTATGTTATAAATTTAAAGGCATTATTTTTCCAGTATAAATAATATCTTTACTCTCTGGGTCAGTACGATTACAATGATACCAAATACATATAGTTTTTTGTTCAATAAAACCCCTTTTTTTTTAAAAGGACTAAAATCCTTTTGCATCGCCACTTCCCAAGACACACAACTTTTTTATTTTTATTTCTATGGAGTTGTGTGAGGGCTTGATTTTTGTGGAACAACTTGTAGTTTTTATTGGTATTATATTTGAGTAAATGCCGCTTTCTGATTGTTTGTTATTACGTTTTTTCAGTGGCAACTAAATATAAATTAGAAATTCTATCATGCTTTAAATGTTATTTACGGGGTTCACCATAGGGGATAATTTACATGATATTTATGTAGTGTTGGTAATTATGGATGCGGCGATACCAAACATATGGGGGAGATTATTTTCAATGGAAAAAAAAGTGTATTTTTTATTTTACTGGATTTTTTATTTATTTAATAAGGCTCCATTCAGACATTTGTAGAATGGGTCCGCATCCGTTCCGCAATTATTCGGAACGGGTGCGGACCCATTCATTCTCTATGGGGACAGAATGGATGCAGAGAGCACACTATGTGCTTTCCGCATCCGCATTTCCGGAGCGTGCCCCCAAACTTCCGGTCCGAGGCTCCCGAAAAAAATAGAACATGTCCTATTCTTGTCCACAATTGTGGACAAGAATAGGCATTTCTATGGGGGTGCCGGCCGGGTGTATTACACTACAGATGTGTGAATGGACCCTAAGGGCTCTTTTACACAAACGATACGGATTGTCAGGATGTGTTCAGTGAAACTCGCACCATTTAGCAAATACGAAATTTGGATTCGCAATGCACTACGGACGTCTGAATGGAGCCTAAATGTGTTTTTTTTAACCATTTAACCACTTAAGGACCACAGGTTTATACCCCCCTAGTGACCAGGCCCTTTTTTACAAATCGGCACTTCACAACTTTAACGGTTTATTGCACGGTCATGCAACTTGGCACCCAAATGAATTTTACCTCCTTTTCTTCTCACAAATACAGCTTTCTTTTGGTGGTATTTGCTGCTGACATTTTTCGTATTTCCGATATCAAAATAGGCCGCAATATTCTCAAAAAAAGTGTATTTTTTACTTTCTCTGGTTAAATTGTTCAAATATAATTACATTTCTATACACGTTTGTGTCAGAATTTATTGTGCTACATGTCTTTGATAAAAAAAAAAATCCAATAAGTGTATATTTATTGGTTTGCACAAAAGTTATAGCGTTTACAAATTATGGTACAAAAATGTGAATTTCCCCATTTTGAAGCAGCTCTGACTTTCTGAGCACCTGTCATGTTTCTTGAGGTGCTAGAATGCCAGGATAGTATAAATACCCCCCAAATGACCCCATTTTAGAAAGAAGACACCCCAAAGTATTCGCGGAGGGGCATGGTGAGTTCATTTATGATTTAATTTTTTTTCACAAGTTAGCGGAAAATGACACTTTCTGAGGGAAAAAAATAATAATTAAGTTTCCATTTCTCCTAACTTCTGGCAAAAAAAAAAAAATCTCCCACGGACTCACTATGCCCCTCAGTGAATACCTTGGGGTGTCTACTTTCAGAAATGGGGTCATTTGTGGGGTGTGTTTACTGTTCTGGCATTTTGGGCGGGGCTAAATTGTGAGCAACCCTGTAAAGCCTAAAGGTACTCGTTAGACTTGCGGCCCCTTTACTCACCTAGGCTGCAAAAAAGTGTCACACATGTGGTATCGCCATACTCAGGAGAAGTAGGGCAATGTGTTTTGGGGTGTATTTTTACATATACCCATGCTGGGTGAGAGAAATATCTCTGTAAATATAAAAAAAATATAAAAAGTTGTAATTTACAGAGATATTTCTCTCACCCAGTATGGGTATTGAAAGTGTCTTTTCCTTATCAATGCACCTTGATTTCTTCATTTGTCCCCGAAGACAGGCGCCTGGAGAACTTATATGTGACAAATGCAGTATGATGTCAGTAACAGTTCTGTTTATTCCTTACAATACAGGTCTATATATACATCCATACATACATACAAGAACAGCTGCAGCTCTCATTATAATAATGCTGACTAGGAACAGTTCCTTATACAGACAGAAGGTCAATGTAAATATAGTCACCCTTTAATATGATGTCACCCAACCTCCTGTCCTTCATACAGATCATACAGCTAATTCCATTTAACCCTTCAATCCCCTCTTAAGTCATGAATATGACTTATCTTCTTTCTCTCATAGAGATGTAAGTAGCATATGATTGTCCAGGGTCTGTGGGTTTTGGACACATTACACAAAACATCTGTATGAGGGAAGGGATACATTAGATACAACATCATATGACAATCAAGGAAGCAATTATAATTATAATACTGATCAATAATGTTCTTAACCAACTCAAATCCGGCAGCCAGCTCAATAATCAGTCCCACCAAGAGGATGAATCAACATCTTTCCTGATATTATTAGCAATTTCAATTAGCTTGTATATGGGACTGGATTGATCTGGAATGATCAGATAAATTAAAGCAACACATTCCTTTAAAATCTTGACATCCTATATTGTGTTTCAGTAACAGATAATCTACAGTAAATCTAGTTTCTAGCACTGCTCCTCTTATGCCTTGTATATCTAAAAACATGTCTGATAAGGCGATAGAGGTATGATTCAGAGATTTAGCTAAGTCACATGCAATAGAATTTATAGTACGAGTATTGTATATAGCCAGTCCAGGCACTCCTAATATAGAGGCGCCCAAACTTGTATATTCTGTACAGCTGAGAAGGGGTAAAGTAGAGTCATAGTCTTCTAATAAAGTCTTGGTAACTGATCTGTAAGCTCTCCTGATAGGGGGTTGACTGGGAAGGGCCAAAGTCAGCCTGGATAACGCACAGGGACCTCCAATAACATTAGCAGGAATGTAATTGTAGGTGCTGTTACCACAAGACAAAAACCATCTCTTAGGGAGCATTATGTTATAGATAAAACTGGGAGTCACAATGGTCTTATTACAACTCATGGAATTATCCAGGGAGCTAGCAAGCCTACTATTCTTTTTACAAGTGTCGTCAATATAATCATATACACTATTCTTAGGTAATCCACTTTTTATGTCTCTATTATCACAATATAAAGTCATATCCTAGGAAAAAGTAAAACAAGTTTCTGCTGCAGTCACATTAATAGTAGTTATTCTAATATTATCCCTGCTATTTCCTAATTTCTGACACTCCCCACAGAAGTCATACAAGGGAATAAAAGATTGTGTATTGTTAGCCATCGACCAGACTTCAAGGAGGGATTCATCGGGTGTAGGCACAGCAATAACACGTTTGTATAAGATCCCGTGGGCTCTGTAAGTCTTTAAGGCACAATGAACTAACATGTAGGGCATTTGCCATCCTGACTATACTATTCTGTTCAGAATAAAAGGGGACGGGAGCAAAGGGATCTTGCTCCTGAGCTCTTTTATATACTGGCTGATTATTTGGTGCACCGCAGAAGAAACTCATCTCCTCTGGGTGATAAATACATGTAGTAATAAGCCAGACTGGCAAGAAAACACAAAGATTAATAATTATCAGCAGACAAACAAATCTCCCAGAATATTGTGGGGTCATCATCTTCAGCCTGTGGCAAGGCACTTTTCAGGGAAACTTCTTTTGAGTTCCCCTCTTTGTTCAGGGAATTCACAACTGCTTCACCCTCTTTGTCTTTGTCTGTCACCAGAGAAGAAGCCTCAGGGACCCTTTTCACTCTGCTAGCGTGAATCCAGATTGTAGCCTCTTCTGTGAGAAACGCTGTTCTGGTGACTGCTACCACTCGGGTGGGTGGTCCAAACGGGAACTCAGTCTGTTTTCGTCCTTTTGCCAGGCGCTGGACTATCACCACGTCTCCTGGTTGGAAAGGATGTGTAGGTTCCTGTGGAGAGAAAGGAGAGACACGAGCAATATCTTGCTCAAATTGATCTAAATTTTCTACAAGTTTCCTCACATATTCTGCCTGTACTACTTCTAGATCCCCTTTTTCTATCACAGGGGCCTTTGGACCCCAAGGGGTGGGGTGGGAAAGGGTCTTGCCATTAGGACCTCAAATGGTGAGTAACCAGTATTCTTATTAGGCTGCATCCTAATTTCTGAGACATATAATACACCGTGAAACATAAGATTGTACCTTTGATCTAAGACCTGGTATAAAAAAATCTCTCTGAATGAGGTCAGTGGTTGCCTGTGCTCCCCTATGGCCAAGACCATGATATTGTGCAATTAAAATCGGGGCGCTTGCAACTGGGATACATGGCTCCCCCTCTTTGCAGATAAGACCCGTATTAGGGTCTTGTACTGCACCTACCGACTGCCATTCTATTTTGTCACTACTGGTAGCCAAATCCTGGTGGCTGAGCAATAGAATGTCAGTAAAGGTAATGACTGGAACTAGGGAAGGCATTTGAACTGTTGCTGCCGTTCTAATAGCAGCCTCCTTTGCTGCCTAATCAGCTAGGGCATTCCCTTTAGCTATGTGCGTTTGTAGACCAGTATGTTCCTTACAACGGATAATAGCAACTTTGCTTGGTAATTGGAAGGCAGCCAGGAGATCATGTACTAGGGTGGAATGTGAGATTTGTCTCCCATCTGCAGCTATGAAGCCTCTCCTCTGCCAGATTACCCCATGATCATGGACAACCCCAAAGGCATACTTGGAATCGGTGTATACATTTACATCTTTCCCCTCAAAAAGACAACAAGCTCTAGTGAGGGCAATCAGTTCAGCTGCTTGGGCCGACTGAAAAGGTATAGGCTTCGATTCCAGTATAACATCAGGGAGCTGAACCACAGCGTATCCTGCATGATAAGTGTTGTCATTAGGGCGTGAACAGGATCCATCCACAAAAACATCAGGTGCTCCTTCAATGGGTGTGGACTGTAAGTCAGGCCTAGGTGAGGTATGTTCATGTATAAGGACAGTACATGCATGGGGAGGAGGCAAATCATCCTGCTCTCCCTTGTAGCCAAGCAGGGCATTCAGTATAGCCATTGGACCGAACGTGGGTACTGAGTATTTGATTAGAAGTTGAGGATTAGATAGCAACAAAACAATAGGGCCTGAACATTGTGTGAGGTATAGAGTGGTGGGGTGACCTAGGGTGATAGGCGTGGCTATCTCAGCGACCATAGAAAAGGCTGCCAAACTCCGGAGACATGCAGGCATGCCCTGAACCTGTACGGGAACCACTTCTGAGAAAAAAGCAACAGGGCAGAATTTACCTCCATGATCCTGCGCCAGGACTCCTGCCATGGTTTTACAATTGTCCCTGGCAAATAAGTGAAACATCACGCCATAGTCGGGTAGGCCCAAACCAAGACTTGAAACCATTGCACATTTCAAATGACTAAAAGCTTGTAACATGTCATCAGACCATTTAATGAAGTCAGGCATATCAGTATTAGTGGCATGTCTATGAATATTATCATAGTAGGAACAATCAGCAATCCATTGGCGGCAGTAACCAATCATGCCAAGAAAGGTCAACATGTCTTTCTTGGTTTGTGGGCGGGGCAGACCCAGTACGGAGGTAATTCTGGCATGGCTGATTGTCCTTTCACCTTTACTGAGAACAAAGCCTAAATACTCAACACTTTCCATACGCCATTGTAATTTCTTCCTAGAAATGTTGTGACCGCTTTCACATTACCACAGTACTAAACTAACACAGTCTGCCTGGCAAGCCTCCCGAGTAGAACTACATATGAGGAGATCGTCCACATATTGTAGAAGGACAGAACCATGAAGGGCAGTCCAAGGGCGCAGTGTAACTTAGAGGACAATGGAGTAGACTACTGGAGAGTCTACATAACCCTGAGGCATTCTACACCATGTATACTGGCGAAATTTAAATGTGAAGGCAAAAAGTGGCCGTGTCTCCTTGTCAACTGGGACAGAAAAAAAATGCATTCACCAAATCAATAACAGAGAAAAACTGATGGGCAGGAATAGCTGATAGCAGAGAAGGTAGGTCTGGAGCTATGGGTATAATAACAATCTTATTAATATAAAAAAAAAAACTTCTATGAACTCGCCATGCCCCTCACGGAATACCTTGGGGTGTCTTCTTTCCAAAATGGGGTAACTTGTGGGGTATTTATACTGCCCTGGCATTTTAGGGGCCCTAAAGCGTGAGAAGAAGTCTGGAATCCAAATGTCTAAAAATGCCCTCCTAAAAGGAATTTGGGCCCCTTTGCGCACCTAGGCTGCAAAAAAGTGTCACACATGTGGTATCGCCGTACTCAGGAGAAGTAGGGAAATGTGTTTTGGGGTGTATTTTTACATATACCCATACTGTGTGTGAGAAATATCTCTGTAAATGACAACTTTTTAATTTTTTTTTATACAAAGTTGTCAATTTACAGAGATATTTCTCTCACCCAGCATGGGTATATGTAAAAATACACGCCAAAACACATTGCCCTACTTCTTCTGAGTACGGCGATACCACATGTGTGACACTTTGATGCGCAAAGGGGCCCAAATTCCAATGAGTACTTTTAGGATTTCACAGGGCATTTTTACGCATTTGGATTCCGTGAGGGGTATGGTGAGTTCATGTAAGATTTTATTTTGTCACAAGTTAATGGAATATGAGACTTTTGCCAGGCGCTGGACTATCACCACGTCTCCTGGTTGGAAAGGATGCGTAGGTTCCTGTGGAGAGAAAGGAGAGACACGAGCAATATCTTGCTCAAATTGATCTAAATTTTCTACAAGTTTCCTCACATATTCTGCCTGTACTACTTCTAGATCCCCTTTTTCTATCATAGGGGCCTTTGGACCCCAAGGGGTGGGGTGGGAAAGGGTCTTCCCATTAGGACCTCAAATGGTGAGTAACCAGTATTCTTATTAGGCTGCATCCTAATTTCTGAGACATATAATACACCGTGAAACATAAGATTGTACCTTTGATCTAAGACCTGCGGAAAGCACATTGCCGGTGTCTGTGTTTTGCGGATCCGCAAAACGCATACGGACGTCTGAATGCAGCCTCACAGGGGGGTGATCAATGACAGGGGGGTGATCAGGGAGTCTATATGGGGTGATCAGGGGGTTAATAAGGGGTTAATAAGTGAAGGGGGGGGGTGTATTGTGGTGATTGGTGCTACTTACAGAGCTGCCTGTGTCCTCTGGTGGTCGATCCAAGCAAAAGGGACCACCAGAGGACCAGGTGGCAGGTATATCAGACGCTGTTAACAAAACAGCGTCTGATATACCTTTCTGATGCGATTATTTTAACATCTACAGCCTGCCAGCGAATGATCATTGCTGGCAGGCTGTAGTATAACTTCCGAACAGCGCGCCGCTGTGAACGCGTGCGCGTTCACAGCAAATCTCGGGTCTCCCGAGATGATGCCGATCGGCGTTAGTGTGACCTGAGGGAGCCGCCGGACCGACGCCGATCGGTGTTAGTGTGACGGGAAGAGGTTAATATTCCCACAAGGGGACTATAACAGACAACATTGTGATTGATTTTAAAATGCAATGCATTATCTCTACAGTGCATTGCATTTTAATGTGAGTGCTTTACTAACATTGACCAACAGGCTGTGCCAGAGAGGCACTGCCTTCTGGAAACTACTCAAGACTGGTTTGGGGCCTACATCAGACCCCAGCCAGCCTTCACACACATCGGCCCTCCGCAATCACATTTGCGGGGTGCAGATGTGAGACAGAGGCAGTCCGCTTCCCCTGTCAGCGCTTTACATGCGCAGGGCGACATTGTCTTAGGCATTTAAAGCGTTAAACAGCCTGATCAGCACCCCTACCGGTTCGAGCTGTTAGAGCAAGAGCGCCCTTGCTCCCCTCTGCACGTGGAACCCGTGCAGCACTTAGATTGGGGCGCTGTAAAAAAAGAGGCAGCCCAGCCTAAGGCCCCTTAGTGACCACCGTAAAAAGGGTGGTCACTAAGGGGTTAAAGAAAGAAAACACTATAACAAATTGAAATAACTTGAAACTGACAAAAGTTATAATAAATAAACATGTACTGAAATTCAGACATTGCTTTTGAATTGTAGTTCAACAGAATAATAATAATAAAAAAAAAAAAACTAATAGTGGCCTGGACAAAAATCATGGTGCCTCTAGAAAAGGTTGAGGTGGCCTTGTTTGCACACTATAGGAAAAAGCGCTGACCTCTCTGGTGGCCGGGACCATGGGAGCTCACATTGACTACTGTGTTTTTCTATATTGTGCAAGCACAGCCACTGCTGCTGGATTGCAGGGTGGTCGTAACCATGGAAACGAGCAGTGTATAATGTGATCGAAAAATGAATCTAGCCAGCAAATATGGATAATAACAATACATTAGTAAGTGGTTTTATTAACATTCTCTAAATTATAAATGCCACTTTCTGAAGTGACACAAACCCCTTAAAAGGGTCAGAAATAATAATGCCTCACTGCTGAATTAAATTTAGGTGAATGTGTGGAACTGCATCACCTTTGGAGAATGTTTTTAGTTTTTAACTCATTTACCAGACATTTTATTATGAGACCTATTTCAACAATGACAAATCACAGGTTTGGTATACTGATTATTAAATGTTAGCAAATTTTTTTCACTAATTAACAGACACACTCAATGAAATGTCCTTTCCCTTCTACGAACACACTGCACACTGGTATCAATAATTTAACTAGTTTATTAACGCAGCATAAATTAATTAATTGGTATATTGAGACAGCAGTACAATGTGTTGAATTTAACTGGTAAATTAATGCAGTAGTAAAATTCTTTGAATTGAAGTGGTATATTAGCACAGTAGTACAATGCATTGAACTGTGCAATTTTAAATTGGAGCAAAGTTGCAACAGTTTTTTTTTTTTTTTTTTAAGGAAATAGGAGCAATTGTGCAGTGTCACCAGCGAAATGTATGCTGCGGTTCCAGGACCTGGCCATCATTAATTTTCAAAGAAAGCTGTCCCTACCTTTTACTCTCGCATAGCGGAGAATGTGCGCCACACCTTGAAATTGTCTCTGTGTGGCAAGATGTATACCATTATCGACAGGCGAAGCAGCAGTTATATCCAGGGAAAGGGCATGTCTTTCTCGGCCCACTGGGTCTTTTTTTTCCATGGTAGTGGTGAAGAGAAACCACTGCAATGAGGACAGGTGCCACTGACACTTTTCATAGTTGTAAAGATCTGATCCAGGCAGTAGGTGCCTTTCCACCTTCTCCTCGTCCCCCTCAATAGACATCTCTCATCCCAAACAGCAACAGAGCAGAGCATTGCTTCCACTCCCCATCCCTCCTTTCAAATGTGTAAGCTGAAGTGCAGTCATGCTGTCTAACATATGATGAGCCTGGGCCAGAGAAGAAACACAGCAGATCAGCTGCCTGTTCTGCAACATGGTCAATAACAATAGCAGGAACATTGTGGCTTCATTGCATTTAGGGAATATAAAACATGTTCCCTGTACATCATAAATTTGGTAGTACAATGTTTTTAAAAAAATTATAATGACTTGTAGTAGGTGCTGACCATGGCCAGGAGAGTATTTGCACAATTCAGCCATTCTTATTTGTCTAGAATGCCCTCTTGGACTTGTAGCGACAGAATGTTCTACCTTTGCACCATTTATTCTGCAATGCTGCAGCTCACTGAAATTCCACCTTGCATATACAAGACTGTCTGTATGAGCAGTATAAAGCAGTCAATGCTGAGGTCATGTACCAGACCACCACAGCAGGGAGCATGTGTTATTTTTAGTTCAGACAGTGATGGCTTATCAGGAACACATGTGGCTTACTCAGGCCCTTTAAAGGGTATCTGTCAGCAGATTTGTACCTATGAAACTGGTTGACCTGTTGCATGTGCACCTGACAGCTTAAGGCATCTGTGTTGGCCCTGTGTTCATACAGATGTAGCCGCGCTAGCGCTCATAGTAGAATCGAGTGAGCGCATAGCGATATTGTGTTTCATTAGCTAAGGAAGCGCGTAACAATAGTAGTGAGAAAAATTCAGGGTGCAATTGCGGTTTGTAAACAGCAGATGGCACATGGAACTACAGTTTCATACAGTAGTATTCATACGTAATGAAGCTGTGATGTGTGTGTAGTAATTATGCCGTGCGCTCACAATTTGTGTAGAAAATATAAATATTTTTGTACAGTACTGGCAAGCAATACATGGACTAGTGCAATCATTTACAAATGAACCATAAGTTTAATAGTATCACATCATAAAAGCACCCATCGATTATAATAAAACATAAACCCTGTAGAAAATAATACATTATACTATAAAATGGCCCTATAAATTAGATATAAAATACACTAAATGTATATACCACTATAATAGTGCTGTCCGTATAGGTTCTAAGCCACAACCTATACTGGTATAATTAGCTGCTGATGAAAGTTCTATCATGAGCTTTACTAAATCTTTAGTGACTGCAGTACATGTGTCCATGTTCCTTACAATATCCTGGGAAGGTGTCGTAAACGACCGCAGGTTGACATATGCTGCCATAAGCTCTGATTCAGATTCTTGTACCGTCTCTACCATATCACTAAAGTTCCCTTTTATACTTTCTTGCTTTAGCTTTTTACGAATGTCTTTAATGTATAATTTCCACTTATCATACATTCTGGCAAACTTTTTTCCTTTCAGCGCTGCTTCTTGCTCCAAATTTTTCAGCATCTTTGGAGTCACTTTTCTGGCATGTGATGAACGTCTTAGTTCATCTGCTTGGGCTATATTTGTTTGAGGCAAGACTAATGCTGCATCAAACTCTTCTACCTCAAACAGGTTCCCTTGCTCTTCAACTTCTACTCTATCTATCTTTGCATCCTCTAACAGTGGCATGGTAATATGATGCTCAGACATTTTTACTTTCAATGCTATCACAATCAATATAAATAATAAGATGCCTTTCACTTAAAATGCAATACTGACAAAATGCAGAAATAAATGACTTTCACTTTAAATACTTTAGAGTCCATATACTACAAACTGTCCTTTGTTTTTACTTTCAAGTCTCTTATTTCTGAACACAAAAAATGTCACTTTATGCCAAAGCCTATATTCAATGATAAGTAATAAAAGGAAAGATCTGGCCTTATTCTGAAGAGCAGGAACAAATGTCAGTCTTAAAGGAAACATGTCTTTTCTTTATATGATGTGATACTCTGCGCTGACTTGCAATGCTCTGTGCTAACTTGCGATGCGCTGGCTTGGATATGCTGCTGCAGGCTTTGGGCCTAGGGGCGGGAAACTGGCTGGCTGCAGTACGTGGTCTCTCCATGGATAGCGGTGCGGGCACTCTAGCTCTGGACTTTGGCCTCCCACCATGCATCTCTTTCTCTCTCTAGGGATCGCAGGAGGGCTGGCGCTCTCTCTATTTTGCCTTTGCCGTTCTGCCACTTTAAGAGTCGGCTGCCGTTTGACTAATGCACACATGTTATGGCCTCTATGGTAGCTCCGCTGAGGTGTCTTTGCTTGCTCACTCAGGGAACAGTTGCTGCGCGGCGGTATATGCTGGAGCTCCGCTGCTCTAATGCGCTCTTTACTGTGCAAGTTGAGGAGCGCTATCGCTTCGCCTTCTAAGGGTGGCATTAGAAGAATTTTGATATCTCTGACTTTTAGTCTAACCAGACTGTCTATTACTCTAGCGCCATTCTATGGAAACAGTAGGTTTAAAGAGCACACTAAATGCTTGAAATAACTTCTTTATTAACTACAACTTTTCTTCATATATAACACGGCCGCCTCCACAGCAGATAGTCCATGTACATAACACGTGTTGAAAAGATATCACAAAATGGAGGTATGCATAAGATGGTGGTTCAACTGTTAATTGTCATTCAACATAAAATAGTGGATGTATTTCTCTCTTGAGTATCTGTACTCTCACTTTAAGTTATTTAAGCACTTTATGATCTCTCTGAGGTCTAACTAATAGTTCTACTTGCTGAATTTGGTTGCAATTTGCAGTATGCAGTAACTATTTGCAGATTGGTTGAGTATGATCTGGTATGGTTGTATGCAATTTGGATTGCAATATGGAATTTGAATGGTTGCAATTGTGAACTTTGTAGTAATTGGTGGAACTGTAAGTAAACACATATATAACTAGTTCAGTATACAGTTCTAATCACTATATTAACAGTAGGAACATTATATAACTGTTTTAAATACCTATTTTGGCCTCTCTGCTTCCATAAAACACAGCTCTTAGTGGAGGGAATGTCTGTTCAGCTTTTCTCCTCTGGTGTAATGATTCTAGCAGCTCCTGCTAGGGGGATTTCCCACACAGGCTGTGTGTGAGGTTGGCTGTGATTGGTCAAAACTCTTGCTGTGTGTGAGGCTGGCTGTGATTGGTCGAGACTCCTGCCCAGCAACAACAGTTTAACTCTATGCTTTCTGTTGTTTCTGCTATGTCATTGAGCTTACCTTACATTATATAATGAATCTTAAAAGGCATATTATCTTTTTCTGCTTCTGTGGACACAAAATATAACTATTACATGACATCCAAACATGAAGTCACTGTAAATAACTCTGCTTTTGTCTTTAACACACAAACATAGGAACTGTATTAAGGTTTTTGGCAGGTTTAGCTGTATAAACATATAAGCTATATTAGCAACCTAGGATAGGTCTTAGCTGGCCAGCTACAGCCAGCCCTGTGTCGGTCCCCAGTTTTGGTGACGCCCGACTTCAAGCGAGAATTCACAGTACAGACGGACGCCTCCGAAGTAGGCCTCGGTGCTGTACGGTCTCAGGAAGTCAACGGGGAGGAGCATCCCATTGTCTTCCTAAACCGCAAGCTCACCCCAGCCGAGACCAGGTACAGTATAGTGGAGAGAGTGCCTGGCTATCAAGTGGGCACTCGAGTCTCTCCGCTATTATTTGTTGGGGAGAACATTCCACCTAGTGACTGACCACTCCCCTCTCAAGTGGATCAGCCAGGCCAAAGAGAGAAATACCTGAGTCACCAGGTGGTTCCTGTCCTTACAAAACTTTAAGTTCTCTGTAGAACACCGTGGCAGGCCGGTTGCAGGGAAACGCGGGGGCCCTATCCCAAGTATACTGTATGGCATGTGTTCACCCCCTCAGGGTTGAACAAAAGGGGGGAGGGTATGTAAGAAGGTACAAGGAATCATCCTATGGATGATAGGTACGTGTCACCGAGGGAGTAAGAGACGTTTTTTATGTCAGCAGCAGTTGTTGTTTGACACCTTGATACCTAGTATGGCTATAATAGCTGATCCGGGACAGTTGTTACTGGGAGTAGTCAAAGTGCTGGTGGGTGACTACTCCCCATGTTCCAGGCCAGGTTTTGCCAGGCATAAAAACCAGCCAGCACTGCCAGGTGGAGAGGATTACCTCCGTCTGACAGTGGAGCTCAGGAGGTCTGTGTGCTGTGATCTGAGGGCTGTGTTGGGATCTGCGGCTTGAGCCAGGCTGGAGGGCTCAGACCCCTGTGTGGGCGCACAGGCCGCCTAACGCCTGCCTGTGGACTTGACAAGGCAGAACTTCCAACAGTGTGTGAAGTAACACCCAGGTGAAAAGGTGACTGTTTTGTATATGAACTTTTAATGTGTGTGAACGATCACCAAGCAACTTTGTTTTTGTTTTGCTTTCGCGTGTGAATAAACACTGATGTTTTGAACCAAGAACTTGTACTTTGCCTCTGTACTGCACCCGCTAATCCTAACTGCCAGAGCGAATCCCCACAGTATATATATATATATATATATATATATACACATACATATACACATACAGTACAGACCAAAAGTTTTGACACACCTTCTCATTCAAAGAGTTTTCTTTATTTTCATGACTATGAAGGCATCAAAACTATGAATTAACACATGTGGAATTATATACATAACAAACAAGTGTGAAACAACTGAAAATATGTCATATTCTAGGTTCTTCAAAGTAGCCACCTTTTGCTTTGATTACTGCTTTGCACACTCTTGGCATTCTCTTGATGAGCTTCAAGAGGTAGTCCCCTGAAATGGTCTTCCAACAGTCTTGAAGGAGTTCCCAGAGATGCTTAGCACTTGTTGGCCCTTTTGCCTTCACTCTGCGGTCCAGCTCACCCCAAACCATCTCCATTGGGTTCAGGTCCCGGTGACTGTGGAGGCCAGGTCATCTGGAGCAGCAACCCATCACTCTCCTTCATGGTCAAATAGCCCTTACTTTCAAAGTTTTCCCAATTTTTCGGCTGACTGACTGACCTTCATTTCTTAAAGTAATGATGGCCACTCGTTTTTCTTTACTTAGAATTTGTATTATGGCAAGGAAAAAGCAGCTAACAGTCTATTCAGTAGGGCTATCAGCTGTGTAGCCACCTGACTTCTCCTCAACGCAACTGATGGTCCCAACCCCATTTATAAGGCAAGAAATCCCACTTATTAAACCTGACAGGGCACACCTGTGAAGTGAAAACCATTTCAGGGGACTACCTCTTGAAGCTCATCAAGAGAATGCCAAGAGTGTGCAAAGCAGTTATCAAAGCAAAAGGTGGCTACTTTGAAGAACCTAGAATATGACATATTTTCAGTTGTTTCACACTTGTTTGTTATGTATATAATTCCACATGTGTTAATTCATAGTTTTGATGCCTTCAGTGTGAATCTACAATTTTCATAGTCATGAAAATAAAGAAAACTCTTTGAATGAGAAGGTGTGTCGAAACTTTTGGTCTGTACTGTATAGTATCTCACAAAAGTGAGTACACCCCTCACATTTTTCTAAATATTTTATTATATCTTTTCATGGGACAACACTGAAGATGTGACACTTTGATACAATGTAAAAGTAGTCAGTGTACAGCTTATATAACAGTCAAGCATGTTGGTGGGCATGTCATGGTTTGGGGCTGCATGAGTGCTGCAGGCTGTGGGGAGCTACAGTTCATTAAGGGAACCATGAAATACAACATGTACTGTGACAAACTGAAGCAGAGCATAAACACCTCCCTTTGGAAACTGGGCAATATTCCAACATGATAACGACCCCAAACACACCTCCAAGACTATATACACACACGCACATACACACTGCAGAAGTCAGGACTAATCTATATTTATATATACACACACACACAGGGATATTTGGCTTGTGGATGACATTTCAGGATGAACCTAAAATGCTCTCTAACCTTTACAGATGAACTTAATGCGACCTCGAAACTTTTGAATGAACATGTCCAGCTGTACAATGTTTCAGTAATTTGTGCACAACTTGCTGCTCTGTAACAGGAGCTTAACAGCAAAATTCACAACAGGTGTTTGATCCAGGAGTATCCCAATAAATTTCCTGATTCAATTAGAATTGGTATTTAAACTGACCTCCTTATCCTGCTGTTCCCGTTTTGACATCATGAGACCCAGACGACACCTCGCCATTGCAAAACTTCAAGCAGGATGTTCTCAGCCACTAAGCTTAGAGTGTCACAGAATGTCATCAACAGGTTGCAACTGAGATACAGTGAGATTGGAAGAGTCCCAGAAAGGCATAGAAGTGGATGTCTTTTGGCCACATCCCACACTGATGAGCGCTTCATTGTGAACAATGCCCTGCGGAACCAGATGATGAATGCCACACAAATCCAAGCACATTCAAGGGAGGCGAGAGGCACCCAAGTGTCACGTCAAACCATTCATATCCATTTACATCAGCGTGGTCTGCATGCTAGACAACCTGCAAGGGTACCTGATCACAGGCGTCATCGTCTTGCATGGGCCAGGTAGCATCTACGCTGGACGAGGGACCAGTGGGCCTCAATGCTGTTCACTGATGAAAGTCGATTCAAGCTCAGCAGAAATGTTGGCCGCCAACGACGTTGGAGATGTCAAGGACAGAGCTATGGATCAGACAGTTTTCACCAGACGACCACTTGCTGGTGGTGTTACAGTGTGGGTAGGTCTTTCCAGTCAATACAGAACTGCCCTACACTTTGGATTTATGATGTTATTCAAGTAGTATGGGCTTGCCACTGTACCATTCACAGCCATTGTGCCTCAGCATAAACATAGGCCCTACACTGGGGTTTAAGCATGCCTGGGATAGGCATAAGGCTATCCTTCATATAAGATAGGGCCAAGTGCTATTCATAGTATTCAGTATATTGGGCAGACTAGATGGGCCAAATGGTTCTTATCTGCCGACACATTCTATGTTTCTATGTTAATTTCAACTTCGTGGACGACAATGCGCCAGCTCCTGGAAGTCACATCATTAGGGAATGGCTGCTGTAGACTGGGGTACCTCAAATGGAGTGGCCTGCACTTTCTCCAGACCTGAACCCCATTGAAAACTTAAGGGATCAGATGAGTCGCTGTGTAGAGGCTCGTACCCCAGAACCTCAATGACCTGAGGGCCGCCCTTCAAGAAGAGTGGGATGCCATGCCTCAGCAATAAGTCGACTTGTGAACAGCAGGAGACGTTGTTGTCAAGCTGTAATTGATGCTCAAGGCCACATGACAAGTTATTGAGATATTGACATTTTTTGTGGGGGTATACCCACCTCTGTTGTTGGCTTTTGTTTCAATAAATTGCTTGAGATGAGGAAATCACCATTGCATGCTTCTACTTAAATGCCCAACTTTCATGATATAATATCACTGTAGCAGGAACTTTTGTGTATTAGGGGTTGTAAAACACATGGCAGGCCAGTGCTGGCATTAGCAGGGAGAGAGAGAGGCAGTGCACGCTCCCGTTTGCTGACGGGAGGAGTTACAGAAAGTCCGTCAGCTGACGGATTCTCTGTTAAGTAGTTGAGAGTAGCTGATCCAAATAATAAATACATTTGTGTATTTTTTATTTACAAAAGGTGCCTATAGCATTTAAGTCTCCCTTTCTTATTTTGTTCTTTTATTAAGATTTTACCAATGCTACAGCAGTATCTTTTATTCATACTGGAAGTTCCAATTCTATTTTATGCACTTAAAGTTGTGGTTAAAATAATAGCAGTGTGTTTAAAAAAGTGAATAAAGCTCAAAATCCTTCTAATAGCTTTCATTTCCATACACACAAATGCATTGGAAACACTACACATTCTATTCCAAATCAAAACATGAAGAAAAATATATCAAATTTGTGTTGTTCATCAATTTTTTTTTAAAGAAAAGTGAATATTAGACTTTAAAAAATAGCAGTGCTTGTATTCATATCAAACATTCACTATATAAACTGAAAAATGTTTGAAGATTTTGCTTTCCTTTGAATCACTTAACTAATATTTAGTTGTATAACCACTGTTTCTGAGAACTGCTGTACATCTGTGTTGCATGGAGTCAACCAACTTCTGGCCCCTGTGAACAGGTATTCCAGCCCAGGATGATTGGACTACATTCCACAGTTCTTTTCTATTTCTTGGTTTTGCCTCAGAAACTACATTTTTGATGTCACCCCACAAGTTTTCTATTGGGTTAAGATCCGGGGATTGGGCTGGCCACTCCATAACGTCAATCTTGTTGGTCTGGAACCAAGATGTTGCACGTTTACTGGTGTGTTTGGGGTCGTTGTCTTGTTGGAGCACCCATTTCAAGGGCATTTCCTGTTCAGCATAAGACAGCATGACCTCTTCATGTATTCTGATGTATTCAAACTGATCCATGATCCCTGGTATGCAATAAATAGGCCCAACACTGTAGTATAAGAAACATCCCCATATCAGGATGCTTGCACCACCATGCTTCACTGTCTTCACAGTGTACTGTGGCTTGAATTCAGTGTTTGGGGGTCGTCTGACAAACGGTCTCTGGCCACTAGACCCAAAAAGAACAATCTTACTTTCATCAGTCTACAAAATGTTGCGCCATTTCTCTTGGCAAATTGTAACCTCTTCAGCACATGTCTTTTTTTTCAACAGTGGGACTTTGCGGGGGCTTCTTGCAGGCATCACATAGGCGTCTTCTAATTCTTCTAGTATATACGTGTGTAGGGTGATATATCTGCCGTGTTGAACAGAGTCAAACACTTGCAGTAAAGACCCCAAAGAAAAAATGAGGGAAAACGAGCGCCAAACCCTGTGTCAAAGAACAGTTGAAAAATAAAAAATGGAATAAGAGTAGAAGGCACCAATTGCAGTGATAACTACTATGTTGCACAAAATATATCATAAAGCATTAGAGTGGAGTAAGGATGATGGGTACTCCGGATGGAAAACCTGGATATACAAGGCTAGTAGAAAAGGGACCGACTAAAACCATGTAAGCATAGTAAAAATAATAATATAGTAAAAATAATATAAATAGTATAGTAAAATTTGTGTAAACAGTGTGGAGTGCCCCTTACTACAGTTACACACAGATGAATAAATAAAACTCACTTCACTGGGGGGTAGTCATCAGGATAAGCATAATACACCTGTGACTTGAACCCCCCCGGCCAGGATCACATGTAGAATCGTAGTGATGGAAGGCAGCAAAAATCCAGTGCTTCTGATCAATCACCTTTAATATGCATATGTGGCTCGACGCGTTTCGGGGACAACAATTCCCCTTCCTCAGGAGCATTACATAACCAAATGACAATAAAGTAAAAGAATTTATACCTTGATAACCCTGAAAAGGGCGCAATTTTCAAAAGACCGGAAGTGGTATGACGCCGCTTCCGGTATTTGGAACGCATATGCGTACCATATACAAATAAAGCATCTTGAATAATAGTGGTAAAACATCAAGTAATGTAGTGTGTAATACAAAACGAGCTAGATATATCCAGAGTTGCCCTTTGTATGGAAGAACTATGTCTAGCAACTCAGATATATCGGACCGGAAAAGCCCCTGACTTCCGCTCTGTGGACCGCAAAGAGATGCGCTCCACCAGGGACCAGAGACGGGGGTCCGGTGGCAATATCTACAAATACTACAAGTTCCTCTATCTAACCGTGGGGATTACTTGCCGGAATATTCAAAAGTCCTGTGAATTGTTGCGTCGGGACAGGACGCTCCGGGCCGGAAGTGTACCTGACTTCCGCTCTGTGGAACGCACCTAATGCGCTCCAACAGAGACAGGAGCCAGGGTTTCCGTTCCGTGACATCAAGGCTCCGGCGGAACGCACAGTGCGGGTCAAAAAAGACCCATGATGTTTAGCAATTAATGCCAAAGGAAGAAAGTGGCATATAAAAATGCCAGTAATGCACAGATATAATAATATGGTATACAATGGGCATGGAAACATGCATATAAATATATAAAAGTAGGTATAAAAGACTCTTTCTATAAAAATATTCATATACGTATATATACATATGAAATAAAATATATAAGTGGAAAATAATAATAATAATAGTATTAGTAATGAATAATTAATTAATAAATAGTAAATGAAACACTGATGAAATATAAATATATAAAAATATATAAAAATATAAAATAAAATGATAAAAAGGAAAAAATTAAGATGTTGATGGATAATGGATAAGGAATTAATTAGTAAGTATAAAATTAGTAAACTTAATAACATATTAGTGGATAATGAATAAAGAATTAATTAGTAAGTATAAATGTAGTAAACTTAATAACATGTACAAATAAGTGAGTAAAAGTCGGGTCACATTATCATTTCTTTACTAAAGGGTGGCGCTCTGCATTGGGTATTTGGGTATTTATGCCTACTTTAGGCAGTAGGTCTGAGTAAGGGACACAGTGTATCGATACAAAATCACAGGAATGTAGTGGATCCATAACTATTTTTATTATTATTATTGGTATTTTGGTTTTCGGTATTTTAGTTATCCGAGTAACACGTAATTTCGATAGTGGAGTTTTAATAATTGGAATGTTCTAGAGATTCATTCAACCCGAAAGGGGTCAGGGTGTTTAATTTGAAAATCCAAAACATCTCCTTGCGGCAGAGGGTTTGGTATGAGTAAGGTACCCACTCCAAAGGCGTGACACGAAGTGAACTAGAGTCCCCGTCGTGATAGATAGAAAAATGCCGGGAAACACTGTGGGTGACCACTTTGCGATGGATATTCGAACGATGTTCGTTCATCCGTTCGCGTAAAGATTGTGTGGTGCGACCCACATAGTATATATCACAAGAGCAGTACAATAAATATACAACGAAAGATGTGCCACAGTTCATCTCTTGCCGCAAGGGGATTGTACCCTCCAATTTGGCGAGGGATAACACTTTGGTGTTATGAGAAATCATAGCGCAACATTTGCACCGAGCCTTCCCACATCTAAAAGACCCTACCTTGCTAGGGTGGGTAGTGTTTCCCAAAAACCTCTCCATTGTTGTTAGTTTGTCTGTGTCACCAATTTTAGGGCATGAGGGGGCCAAAATTTCTTTCAATGTTCTGGCTCTCCGAAATGTCAATATAGGGGCCTGAGGGATACTTTTGCCAATGATCGGATCTTTTAACAAGATCGGCCAATGTTTCATGAAGGTGTTTTTGATGGCATGGTGTTGTGAATTGTATCGAGTGATAAAATTCAAAGGAAATTGTGTGGATTTCTTTCCTCCATCTATATTGGTTGTGGGGACAGGCTCTTTTCTGGTCTCAAGGGTCCGTCTTTTTGAATCTGCAATAAGGCCTTTAGGGTAGCCCTTTTCCAGAAATCTCTTCCCTATCGTCTCCAGTTGTCCCTGTAGTGTTTTTTTATCGGAACAATTCCTCTGTATTCTACGCATTTGACCGTATGGAATATTATTTTTCCAACGGTAATGATGACAGCTCTTATAGTCGAGATAGCTGTTAGTGTCGACCTGCTTAAAGTGTGTTCTGGTCGTGATGCAGTTATCCTTTGTACTCAAGTGAAGATCCAGGAAGGTTATTTCTCTCTGGCTGTACTCAAAAGAGAATGAGAGATTCCAGCTGTTTTTATTTAGTGTTTCCACGAAAGTGCATAGATCTCCTGCATCACCATCCCAGATGAAGATAATGTCATCTATATACCGTTTGTATAATCGAATATTGGGATGTGAGAGAAGCCCCATCTTATCCTCAAAGTGACCCATGAAAAGGTTAGCATACGATGGGGCAAATTTCGTCCCCATCGCGGTACCCTTTTGCTGGAGATAAATTTTGTCCATAAAGGAGAAATAATTGTGTTGTAAAATGAAATTGATAGATTTAACTAGGAACTGACATTGTGATGGTGGCATTTTGGGGTCAGAGCTGAGGGTTGCTCTAATAGCTTCAAGGCCTAAGGAGTGTGTGATATTGCTGTATAAAGCAGCAACATCTAGGGTGACCCACTGGTATTTGTCTTCCCACTTCACCATCTCCAAAGTGTGTAGTAGATGAGATGTGTCCCTCAAATATGATGGTAACTGGATAACATAGTTTTGTAATATACCGTCAATATATTCGGAAAGGTTTGTGGTCAGTGAACCTATACCCGAGATAATAGGTCTACCCGGGGGGTTAACCAGGGACTTGTGAATTTTGGGAAGGAAATAAAATTTTGCCATGGCTGGGTGGGGTATTTTCAGATATGTTCTTATTTTCTTATCGACAATGCCCAGGGAATAACCTTCATCTATGAGGTTATATAGTTCTTTCTTGTATGTAGCTGTAGGGTCTGTAGCTAAACGTATATAATACGTCTCATCAGATAGTATATGGAGGGATTCAGAGATATAGTAGCTACTATCCATAACCACTACCCCCCCTCCCTTGTCCGCACTTTTAATGACAATATCTTTATTTTCTGTTAGTGTTTTTGTGGCCATTCTTTGTTTGGGGCTAAGATTATTGGCCCCCAGGAGGCCAGGGGTTGAAAGGTATTGTTTGAGATCTGCTAGAACCATATTGTAGAATGTTTCTACATGTGAGCCTCTACTAGTAATGGGGTAAAAACTGGATTTAGGTTGGATATTAGATGGAATGATAGTTGTGATCGGAGACGGTGTCGATCCCACGGATTCTAAGATAGCGGAGGTGGCAGGATCTGGGTTAGTGTTAGAAGGAGTGGCGATAATGCTAGTCTGTTGTGTTTGAGCTTTAGTGGAGAAGTGTCTATGTAATGTGAGTTTCCTTGTAAATTGATTTAGGTCTACAAATAGTTCAAAAAGATCGGGACTGTTAGTAGGACAGAATGATAAACCTTTACCAAGGAGTTCAATTTCATTACGGTTCAGTGTGTATTTAGAAAGGTTGAAAATACCCTTCGATTTCTCAAAAGTATTCAAGTTAGTGTAGGGTTCTGTACTTTGTCTGTGTTTTTTGGTTTGGGTTTCTTGTTTAGTGGTGCATTTATTTCGGCCTCCTCTGCATCCTCTCGGTCTGCGTTTGGTCGTTTTTTCTTTAGGCTTGATACCGGAGTGTAGAAGTGGGTTATTTTCAATGATTGGGGTGTGGAGGGAGTGCTGGGGAGTGGTGTTTCTAGTGGTCTGATGAACGGACTCAGGGATAGGATACTGGTAAGAATTTTTCTGGACGGCGGGGTGGGGTTCGGGGTTCTGATTGTGGGGGAGACTCTGTCTAAAAAAGTGTCCTCAGTCAGATTAGATGGAAGAGCTAGGAATTGGTCAGATTCAGTGGGTGTTGAAGAATGAGTAGAAAAATTTAAATCAGTACATTCGGTATCGGGCAGTGATGAACTGATCTCGGGGTCGGGTGAAGCATTAATTTTGGCATTGGTGGATAGTTCCTCAGCTATATGATTATTGATAACTGGCAGAATATCAGACTGGTCAGCTGATGTTGATTTAAGAGAATTTACTTTGGGTAAAAGAGAAGCTGGTATATGTGTATCCGCTACAGATATTATTTGAGGAGGAGTAGATTCATGGCGTGACTTAGGACCAGACAGCGATGCCGGTTGGTTTGGATGTCCTAGTGGGGTAATATGATTTGGTTTAGAATATGTTGAATAATCCATTTGTCTAGGCGGAGCGGGTCTACAAATCCTCGTCTTAGGGTCCCTTATCGTATTTCTATTGAAAAAGATAAGTCCCTTTTGGGGTATTTTAAGGGTCTCAGAACATAATAAGGGATCATGATGATTGTAATCTTGATTCCTATTGTGGGTTCGAAGGGAGCGGAGTTTAGTCCGCTCCCAATTCCTAATCTTATTGGTGGAATAATCTGTTAGATCTCTTAGGAGCTTCTTGCCTTTTTCCCTAACGACATCATATTCAAAGCGTCTGAGCTCTTCCCTTTTTCCTTTTAAGGGATAATTTATATATTGTTTATTTGATTCTCCAGACAATAATTTTTTGAGGAGTATAACCAGGTCAGAACATATTAATTTCCGTTTAGTAATTAATAATTTAATCATTTTAAAGGAAAGTTCATCACTGATTTTCAGCCAGTTCCTAGTAAATGATATATCATCCGGAAAAGATGATTTCATTGGTGACCTTAGGCCTCTAGGTATAATGTCTAAGGAGAGATAGATCGTCAAAAAATAACCATCTACCTCATTGCGGATGAAGTCTTTCATTAGTCTCAGGATATTAAGTTCTGTTCGCAACGTGGTTGTGGAATCCTTGTAGCAATTCTTACTCTGATCCACTATAGTGTCCACCCACGTTCCATTAGGTGTTTCCTTGAGTTTTTCAATGTCTTTGGTGAGAAGAAAACTTTTGATTTCTCTTTTTATTCTATGCGTAAGCTTGGTCGCATCCATGTTGAAGTAATCCCACCCTGCGTCTGCCGCTCTTCCAAGCCCCGGCAAGGGGGGGTCCCCATGCCGGTCCATGTGGAATAAAGAACAGAGAAAAAAGAGGAAGTTAATTCAGACCCGTAGGGATCACGGAGTATCCCAAAGGAATGAAAAATCGGGGCGCCGACAGGGGTGGTGGAAAAAGGAGAAAGAGAATGTGAGGGAGAGGGAGGGGAAGGCAGCTCCAGAAAGTGTTTGTGATTACAGACACTTAACAAGATAGTATATACGTGTGTAGGGTGATATATCTGCCGTGTTGAACAGAGTCAAACACTTGCAGTAAAGACCCCAAAGAAAAAATGAGGGAAAACGAGCGCCAAACCCTGTGTCAAAGAACAGTTGAAAAATAAAAAATGGAATAAGAGTAGAAGGCACCAATTGCAGTGATAACTACTATGTTGCACAAAATATATCATAAAGCATTAGAGTGGAGTAAGGATGATGGGTACTCCGGATGGAAAACCTGGATATACAAGGCTAGTAGAAAAGGGACCGACTAAAACCATGTAAGCATAGTAAAAATAATAATATAGTAAAAATAATATAAATAGTATAGTAAAATTTGTGTAAACAGTGTGGAGTGCCCCTTACTACAGTTACACACAGATGAATAAATAAAACTCACTTCACTGGGGGGTAGTCATCAGGATAAGCATAATACACCTGTGACTTGAACCCCCCCGGCCAGGATCACATGTAGAATCGTAGTGATGGAAGGCAGCAAAAATCCAGTGCTTCTGATCAATCACCTTTAATATGCATATGTGGCTCGACGCGTTTCGGGGACAACAATTCCCCTTCCTCAGGAGCATTACATAACCAAATGACAATAAAGTAAAAGAATTTATACCTTGATAACCCTGAAAAGGGCGCAATTTTCAAAAGACCGGAAGTGGTATGACGCCGCTTCCGGTATTTGGAACGCATATGCGTACCATATACAAATAAAGCATCTTGAATAATAGTGGTAAAACATCAAGTAATGTAGTGTGTAATACAAAACGAGCTAGATATATCCAGAGTTGCCCTTTGTATGGAAGAACTATGTCTAGCAACTCAGATATATCGGACCGGAAAAGCCCCTGACTTCCGCTCTGTGGACCGCAAAGAGATGCGCTCCACCAGGGACCAGAGCAAGGTAGGGTCTTTTAGATGTGGGAAGGCTCGGTGCAAATGTTGCGCTATGATTTCTCATAACACCAAAGTGTTATCCCTCGCCAAATTGGAGGGTACAATCCCCTTGCGGCAAGAGATGAACTGTGGCACATCTTTCGTTGTATATTTATTGTACTGCTCTTGTGATATATACTATGTGGGTCGCACCACACAATCTTTACGCGAACGGATGAACGAACATCGTTCGAATATCCATCGCAAAGTGGTCACCCACAGTGTTTCCCGGCATTTTTCTATCTATCACGACGGGGACTCTAGTTCACTTCGTGTCACGCCTTTGGAGTGGGTACCTTACTCATACCAAACCCTCTGCCGCAAGGAGATGTTTTGGATTTTCAAATTAAACACCCTGACCCCTTTCGGGTTGAAT
The DNA here is from genome assembly GCF_905171765.1 of Bufo bufo. Taxonomy (NCBI): domain Eukaryota; kingdom Metazoa; phylum Chordata; class Amphibia; order Anura; family Bufonidae; genus Bufo; species Bufo bufo. The sequence continues at coordinate 183,788,808 of NC_053391.1, read as the reverse complement.
GAATCTCTAGAACATTCCAATTATTAAAACTCCACTATCGAAATTACGTGTTACTCGGATAACTAAAATACCGAAAACCAAAATACCAATAATAATAATAAAAATAGTTATGGATCCACTACATTCCTGTGATTTTGTATCGATACACTGTGTCCCTTACTCAGACCTACTGCCTAAAGTAGGCATAAATACCCAAATACCCAATGCAGAGCGCCACCCTTTAGTAAAGAAATGATAATGTGACCCGACTTTTACTCACTTATTTGTACATGTTATTAAGTTTACTACATTTATACTTACTAATTAATTCTTTATTCATTATCCACTAATATGTTATTAAGTTTACTAATTTTATACTTACTAATTAATTCCTTATCCATTATCCATCAACATCTTAATTTTTTCCTTTTTATCATTTTATTTTATATTTTTATATATTTTTATATATTTATATTTCATCAGTGTTTCATTTACTATTTATTAATTAATTATTCATTACTAATACTATTATTATTATTATTTTCCACTTATATATTTTATTTCATATGTATATATACGTATATGAATATTTTTATAGAAAGAGTCTTTTATACCTACTTTTATATATTTATATGCATGTTTCCATGCCCATTGTATACCATATTATTATATCTGTGCATTACTGGCATTTTTATATGCCACTTTCTTCCTTTGGCATTAATTGCTAAACATCATGGGTCTTTTTTGACCCGCACTGTGCGTTCCGCCGGAGCCTTGATGTCACGGAACGGAAACCCTGGCTCCTGTCTCTGTTGGAGCGCATTAGGTGCGTTCCACAGAGCGGAAGTCAGGTACACTTCCGGCCCGGAGCGTCCTGTCCCGACGCAACAATTCACAGGACTTTTGAATATTCCGGCAAGTAATCCCCACGGTTAGATAGAGGAACTTGTAGTATTTGTAGATATTGCCACCGGACCCCCGTCTCTGGTCCCTGGTGGAGCGCATCTCTTTGCGGTCCACAGAGCGGAAGTCAGGGGCTTTTCCGGTCCGATATATCTGAGTTGCTAGACATAGTTCTTCCATACAAAGGGCAACTCTGGATATATCTAGCTCGTTTTGTATTACACACTACATTACTTGATGTTTTACCACTATTATTCAAGATGCTTTATTTGTATATGGTACGCATATGCGTTCCAAATACCGGAAGCGGCGTCATACCACTTCCGGTCTTTTGAAAATTGCGCCCTTTTCAGGGTTATCAAGGTATAAATTCTTTTACTTTATTGTCATTTGGTTATGTAATGCTCCTGAGGAAGGGGAATTGTTGTCCCCGAAACGCGTCGAGCCACATATGCATATTAAAGGTGATTGATCAGAAGCACTGGATTTTTGCTGCCTTCCATCACTACGATTCTACATGTGATCCTGGCCGGGGGGGTTCAAGTCACAGGTGTATTATGCTTATCCTGATGACTACCCCCCAGTGAAGTGAGTTTTATTTATTCATCTGTGTGTAACTGTAGTAAGGGGCACTCCACACTGTTTACACAAATTTTACTATACTATTTATATTATTTTTACTATATTATTATTTTTACTATGCTTACATGGTTTTAGTCGGTCCCTTTTCTACTAGCCTTGTATATCCAGGTTTTCCATCCGGAGTACCCATCATCCTTACTCCACTCTAATGCTTTATGATATATTTTGTGCAACATAGTAGTTATCACTGCAATTGGTGCCTTCTACTCTTATTCCATTTTTTATTTTTCAACTGTTCTTTGACACAGGGTTTGGCGCTCGTTTTCCCTCATTTTTTCTTTGGGGTCTTTACTGCAAGTGTTTGACTCTGTTCAACACGGCAGATATATCACCCTACACACGTATATACTATCTTGTTAAGTGTCTGTAATCACAAACACTTTCTGGAGCTGCCTTCCCCTCCCTCTCCCTCACATTCTCTTTCTCCTTTTTCCACCACCCCTGTCGGCGCCCCGATTTTTCATTCCTTTGGGATACTCCGTGATCCCTACGGGTCTGAATTAACTTCCTCTTTTTTCTCTGTTCTTTATTCCACATGGACCGGCATGGGGACCCCCCCTTGCCGGGGCTTGGAAGAGCGGCAGACGCAGGGTGGGATTACTTCAACATGGATGCGACCAAGCTTACGCATAGAATAAAAAGAGAAATCAAAAGTTTTCTTCTCACCAAAGACATTGAAAAACTCAAGGAAACACCTAATGGAACGTGGGTGGACACTATAGTGGATCAGAGTAAGAATTGCTACAAGGATTCCACAACCACGTTGCGAACAGAACTTAATATCCTGAGACTAATGAAAGACTTCATCCGCAATGAGGTAGATGGTTATTTTTTGACGATCTATCTCTCCTTAGACATTATACCTAGAGGCCTAAGGTCACCAATGAAATCATCTTTTCCGGATGATATATCATTTACTAGGAACTGGCTGAAAATCAGTGATGAACTTTCCTTTAAAATGATTAAATTATTAATTACTAAACGGAAATTAATATGTTCTGACCTGGTTATACTCCTCAAAAAATTATTGTCTGGAGAATCAAATAAACAATATATAAATTATCCCTTAAAAGGAAAAAGGGAAGAGCTCAGACGCTTTGAATATGATGTCGTTAGGGAAAAAGGCAAGAAGCTCCTAAGAGATCTAACAGATTATTCCACCAATAAGATTAGGAATTGGGAGCGGACTAAACTCCGCTCCCTTCGAACCCACAATAGGAATCAAGATTACAATCATCATGATCCCTTATTATGTTCTGAGACCCTTAAAATACCCCAAAAGGGACTTATCTTTTTCAATAGAAATACGATAAGGGACCCTAAGACGAGGATTTGTAGACCCGCTCCGCCTAGACAAATGGATTATTCAACATATTCTAAACCAAATCATATTACCCCACTAGGACATCCAAACCAACCGGCATCGCTGTCTGGTCCTAAGTCACGCCATGAATCTACTCCTCCTCAAATAATATCTGTAGCGGATACACATATACCAGCTTCTCTTTTACCCAAAGTAAATTCTCTTAAATCAACATCAGCTGACCAGTCTGATATTCTGCCAGTTATCAATAATCATATAGCTGAGGAACTATCCACCAATGCCAAAATTAATGCTTCACCCGACCCCGAGATCAGTTCATCACTGCCCGATACCGAATGTACTGATTTAAATTTTTCTACTCATTCTTCAACACCCACTGAATCTGACCAATTCCTAGCTCTTCCATCTAATCTGACTGAGGACACTTTTTTAGACAGAGTCTCCCCCACAATCAGAACCCCGAACCCCACCCCGCCGTCCAGAAAAATTCTTACCAGTATCCTATCCCTGAGTCCGTTCATCAGACCACTAGAAACACCACTCCCCAGCACTCCCTCCACACCCCAATCATTGAAAATAACCCACTTCTACACTCCGGTATCAAGCCTAAAGAAAAAACGACCAAACGCAGACCGAGAGGATGCAGAGGAGGCCGAAATAAATGCACCACTAAACAAGAAACCCAAACCAAAAAACACAGACAAAGTACAGAACCCTACACTAACTTGAATACTTTTGAGAAATCGAAGGGTATTTTCAACCTTTCTAAATACACACTGAACCGTAATGAAATTGAACTCCTTGGTAAAGGTTTATCATTCTGTCCTACTAACAGTCCCGATCTTTTTGAACTATTTGTAGACCTAAATCAATTTACAAGGAAACTCACATTACATAGACACTTCTCCACTAAAGCTCAAACACAACAGACTAGCATTATCGCCACTCCTTCTAACACTAACCCAGATCCTGCCACCTCCGCTATCTTAGAATCCGTGGGATCGACACCGTCTCCGATCACAACTATCATTCCATCTAATATCCAACCTAAATCCAGTTTTTACCCCATTACTAGTAGAGGCTCACATGTAGAAACATTCTACAATATGGTTCTAGCAGATCTCAAACAATACCTTTCAACCCCTGGCCTCCTGGGGGCCAATAATCTTAGCCCCAAACAAAGAATGGCCACAAAAACACTAACAGAAAATAAAGATATTGTCATTAAAAGTGCGGACAAGGGAGGGGGGGTAGTGGTTATGGATAGTAGCTACTATATCTCTGAATCCCTCCATATACTATCTGATGAGACGTATTATATACGTTTAGCTACAGACCCTACAGCTACATACAAGAAAGAACTATATAACCTCATAGATGAAGGTTATTCCCTGGGCATTGTCGATAAGAAAATAAGAACATATCTGAAAATACCCCACCCAGCCATGGCAAAATTTTATTTCCTTCCCAAAATTCACAAGTCCCTGGTTAACCCCCCGGGTAGACCTATTATCTCGGGTATAGGTTCACTGACCACAAACCTTTCCGAATATATTGACGGTATATTACAAAACTATGTTATCCAGTTACCATCATATTTGAGGGACACATCTCATCTACTACACACTTTGGAGATGGTGAAGTGGGAAGACAAATACCAGTGGGTCACCCTAGATGTTGCTGCTTTATACAGCAATATCACACACTCCTTAGGCCTTGAAGCTATTAGAGCAACCCTCAGCTCTGACCCCAAAATGCCACCATCACAATGTCAGTTCCTAGTTAAATCTATCAATTTCATTTTACAACACAATTATTTCTCCTTTATGGACAAAATTTATCTCCAGCAAAAGGGTACCGCGATGGGGACGAAATTTGCCCCATCGTATGCTAACCTTTTCATGGGTCACTTTGAGGATAAGATGGGGCTTCTCTCACATCCCAATATTCGATTATACAAACGGTATATAGATGACATTATCTTCATCTGGGATGGTGATGCAGGAGATCTATGCACTTTCGTGGAAATACTAAATAAAAACAGCTGGAATCTCTCATTCTCTTTTGAGTACAGCCAGAGAGAAATAACCTTCCTGGATCTTCACTTGAGTACAAAGGATAACTGCATCACGACCAGAACACACTTTAAGCAGGTCGACACTAACAGCTATCTCGACTATAAGAGCTGTCATCATTACCGTTGGAAAAATAATATTCCATACGGTCAAATGCGTAGAATACAGAGGAATTGTTCCGATAAAAAAACACTACAGGGACAACTGGAGACGATAGGGAAGAGATTTCTGGAAAAGGGCTACCCTAAAGGCCTTATTGCAGATTCAAAAAGACGGACCCTTGAGACCAGAAAAGAGCCTGTCCCCACAACCAATATAGATGGAGGAAAGAAATCCACACAATTTCCTTTGAATTTTATCACTCGATACAATTCACAACACCATGCCATCAAAAACACCTTCATGAAACATTGGCCGATCTTGTTAAAAGATCCGATCATTGGCAAAAGTATCCCTCAGGCCCCTATATTGACATTTCGGAGAGCCAGAACATTGAAAGAAATTTTGGCCCCCTCATGCCCTAAAATTGGTGACACAGACAAACTAACAACAATGGAGAGGTTTTTGGGAAACACTACCCACCCTAGCAAGGTAGGGTCTTTTAGATGTGGGAAGGCTCGGTGCAAATGTTGCGCTATGATTTCTCATAACACCAAAGTGTTATCCCTCGCCAAATTGGAGGGTACAATCCCCTTGCGGCAAGAGATGAACTGTGGCACATCTTTCGTTGTATATTTATTGTACTGCTCTTGTGATATATACTATGTGGGTCGCACCACACAATCTTTACGCGAACGGATGAACGAACATCGTTCGAATATCCATCGCAAAGTGGTCACCCACAGTGTTTCCCGGCATTTTTCTATCTATCACGACGGGGACTCTAGTTCACTTCGTGTCACGCCTTTGGAGTGGGTACCTTACTCATACCAAACCCTCTGCCGCAAGGAGATGTTTTGGATTTTCAAATTAAACACCCTGACCCCTTTCGGGTTGAATGAATCTCTAGAACATTCCAATTATTAAAACTCCACTATCGAAATTACGTGTTACTCGGATAACTAAAATACCGAAAACCAAAATACCAATAATAATAATAAAAATAGTTATGGATCCACTACATTCCTGTGATTTTGTATCGATACACTGTGTCCCTTACTCAGACCTACTGCCTAAAGTAGGCATAAATACCCAAATACCCAATGCAGAGCGCCACCCTTTAGTAAAGAAATGATAATGTGACCCGACTTTTACTCACTTATTTGTACATGTTATTAAGTTTACTACATTTATACTTACTAATTAATTCTTTATTCATTATCCACTAATATGTTATTAAGTTTACTAATTTTATACTTACTAATTAATTCCTTATCCATTATCCATCAACATCTTAATTTTTTCCTTTTTATCATTTTATTTTATATTTTTATATATTTTTATATATTTATATTTCATCAGTGTTTCATTTACTATTTATTAATTAATTATTCATTACTAATACTATTATTATTTTCCACTTATATATTTTATTTCATATGTATATATACGTATATGAATATTTTTATAGAAAGAGTCTTTTATACCTACTTTTATATATTTATATGCATGTTTCCATGCCCATTGTATACCATATTATTATATCTGTGCATTACTGGCATTTTTATATGCCACTTTCTTCCTTTGGCATTAATTGCTAAACATCATGGGTCTTTTTTGACCCGCACTGTGCGTTCCGCCGGAGCCTTGATGTCACGGAACGGAAACCCTGGCTCCTGTCTCTGTTGGAGCGCATTAGGTGCGTTCCACAGAGCGGAAGTCAGGTACACTTCCGGCCCGGAGCGTCCTGTCCCGACGCAACAATTCACAGGACTTTTGAATATTCCGGCAAGTAATCCCCACGGTTAGATAGAGGAACTTGTAGTATTTGTAGATATTGCCACCGGACCCCCGTCTCTGGTCCCTGGTGGAGCGCATCTCTTTGCGGTCCACAGAGCGGAAGTCAGGGGCTTTTCCGGTCCGATATATCTGAGTTGCTAGACATAGTTCTTCCATACAAAGGGCAACTCTGGATATATCTAGCTCGTTTTGTATTACACACTACATTACTTGATGTTTTACCACTATTATTCAAGATGCTTTATTTGTATATGGTACGCATATGCGTTCCAAATACCGGAAGCGGCGTCATACCACTTCCGGTCTTTTGAAAATTGCGCCCTTTTCAGGGTTATCAAGGTATAAATTCTTTTACTTTATTGTCATTTGGTTATGTAATGCTCCTGAGGAAGGGGAATTGTTGTCCCCGAAACGCGTCGAGCCACATATGCATATTAAAGGTGATTGATCAGAAGCACTGGATTTTTGCTGCCTTCCATCACTACGATTCTACATGTGATCCTGGCCGGGGGGGTTCAAGTCACAGGTGTATTATGCTTATCCTGATGACTACCCCCCAGTGAAGTGAGTTTTATTTATTCATCTGTGTGTAACTGTAGTAAGGGGCACTCCACACTGTTTACACAAATTTTACTATACTATTTATATTATTTTTACTATATTATTATTTTTACTATGCTTACATGGTTTTAGTCGGTCCCTTTTCTACTAGCCTTGTATATCCAGGTTTTCCATCCGGAGTACCCATCATCCTTACTCCACTCTAATGCTTTATGATATATTTTGTGCAACATAGTAGTTATCACTGCAATTGGTGCCTTCTACTCTTATTCCATTTTTTATTTTTCAACTGTTCTTTGACACAGGGTTTGGCGCTCGTTTTCCCTCATTTTTTCTTTGGGGTCTTTACTGCAAGTGTTTGACTCTGTTCAACACGGCAGATATATCACCCTACACACGTATATACTATCTTGTTAAGTGTCTGTAATCACAAACACTTTCTGGAGCTGCCTTCCCCTCCCTCTCCCTCACATTCTCTTTCTCCTTTTTCCACCACCCCTGTCGGCGCCCCGATTTTTCATTCCTTTGGGATACTCCGTGATCCCTACGGGTCTGAATTAACTTCCTCTTTTTTCTCTGTTCTTTATTCTAATTCTTCTAACAGTACTCACAGGTAACCCGACACCCCCGCAGATCAGCTGTTTGAGAAGACTGTGCGCCCTCTGCGTGCGTGGCGTCTCCCTTCCTGCTCTCCGCCGTATGTCTATGGGACAGCAGCAACAGGCAGGAAGAGAGAAGGGAGACCGCATGTGTGGTGTCTCATCAACAGCTGATCCGCGGGAGTGTCGGGTGTCGGACCCCCGCCGATCTGATATTGATGACCTATCTTAAGGATAGGTCATCAATATGAAAAAGCCCGGACAACCCCTTTAAGTGACAATTTTAACCGCTTTCTGATTCCTCCCACCACCCTAGAGTGGGGAGCCATATACAGTATACCACCCAGGGCCAAAAAGATTCTGTCTGCAAAGTCTGACAGTAACGTGAATCATCATTAATAGCATGAAACTGTCTGATCCCTGACCCTGCAGTTTGCTTAGAGACTGTAAGTTGAAGGTTGGTGGCAATGATGTCACAAATGATGGTTGTTTTATTGAAGAAGTATTCTCAATTCATACAGTGGTTATTTCAGACTATGCTAGGCCCAATAATCCTTACAGAACCCATAATAGTAAAGCAAACAGAAAAACGAGAACTTGGTGTAAAAATAATACCGTATTTCACTTCTTTTGTGTTGCACATACTGGCTTTGATGAGTATAAAAGAAATACTGTGTGAACAAGACCTTGAGATTTGTCTGCCCAATATAGTCAACAAATCAAGCTGAGAGCAGAGTTTTTGCCAGGGGGAGTATAGAAAATATCTTCTATATCCAGTGAAATGTTTGATGGAAATTGACAGCAACTCTGAGATAAAATAGCATTCAGTGGACTTTAAAATAAGCAGCATACGCTCAAATTGCATAGAATTTTTTATTTTTACAAAACGGAAATCATAGGTATTGTACTGTACTTTATTGCAGATTTTATGGTACAGAATCTGTAACCAAACGACCTTCATTTCAGTATACAGTTCTAGTATTCTCCATTTTCTTGAAAAGATAACAGGTTGTTTTTTTTAAATCCAAATTTTATTTAAAAGAATTTGTTCTTTAAAGGGAACCTGTCATCAGCTTTATGCTGAACTCACTGAGGGCAGCATAAAATAGTGACAGAAATTCTGATTTCTGCTGTGTGTCACAGATGAGCTAAAGGTAAGTGGTTGCCAAAAACCAGCATCATAAACATTGCAGCCCAGGCCTTGAAAAAAGTCAAAGCTAACGGAGAAGAGTCCTGGTTATTCATAATCTCCTGCTCTCCTCGCCCATCTGCTGATGATTGGCAGTTCTCTCCTAGGAAGAAAAGGAGAAAACCAAGTAGAAGACTGTCAATCATCAGCAGGTGGGCGAGGAGAGCAGGAATTCATGAATAACCAGGACTCTTCTCAGGTGGTCGTGACTCTTTTCCAGGTCCAGTCTGCAATGATTGTGATGTTGGTTCTCGGCAACCACTGACTTTTAACTTATAAATGACAGGCTGCTGAAATCAACTCACCTGTCTCTACTTTATTCTGCCGTTAGTATGGGCAGCATAAAGTTAATGACAGGTTCCCTTTAACAGATTATTATAACACTGTGATGTATATATATTCATTACCCATGTGAGCTTATAACACAATGTATTTAATACAGTAAAAAATTATAGCTCTATTATATGTAAAACCTCTATAATTACAAGCATGAACACTAGTAGTGGCAAAAATGAAATCTTGAGTCCTAATTATCTTCAACTTGTTCAGTCTCATGTTATGTTCTATATATCCTATTTTGATCATATACATGTAGACTTGGGTCTGGCTAACAAAAAACAAACAGAAAAAAACATTCTAAATACATACAGTGCTGCCCATAATAATTCATACCCCTGACAAATTTTGCCGGGCGATCCGCTGCGTGAAAGAGAGCCAAGCCCCGCTCCGGACAGCAGAGACACGGAGCATTAACATGATTGATAATGCTCTTTGCCTCTTTGTGATCTTTTTACTACAAAATCACAGTGAGATAAAGTTGTCACTGTGATTTTGTAGTAAAAAGGTCACAGAGAGGCACGGAGCATTATCAATCATGTTAATACTCCGTGTCTCTGCTGTCCGGAACAGAGCCTGGCTCTCTTTCACGCAACAGATTCCACGCACGGGATCCGCTCGTGTGAAAGAGCACTTAAGGAGACTCCGTACCCTACCTAAACTCTTTGCAATGGAAAGGGTGAAATCTGCAGCAAAACCGCTCTATTTGGTGCAGGTTTTGCTGCTGCAAAATTCTGGCAGATCCACTGCTGATTTTCCACGTGAGTCGTCATTTGTGTCTGTACCCTAATTGGGGAAATTAAATAAAGGCACCAAAATAAATCAGCCCTAATTTATGTATTTTTAGATATATGTTTTGCAACCTACTGATTTTGACTAGAAAAAAGAGGGGCATTAAAATGTAGAATATGCAATTTTCTGGTGAAAAATACAGGCTTACTTTTAGGATAGCCATCTGCGGCATAGATAAAAGAAGTGTAACATGTCTAGCAAATGATGCCAAATTAAACATGCCGTGTGCATACTTTTGATAGATTTGTCAGGCACCTGCAACTGTTACTGTAACAGTTCCACTGTTTTAACGTTCGTTATATTCGCAATATTCTGTTCGGATATAATGATCTATCAGGAGAAAAAAAATCATAGCTGTTTTGGATTGTATGCATGACACTGCATACTGTAGGTGTATAGCCCTTTTACACGGGCCAAGACACAGGGCAATGATCACTTGCTCGTTCAGCTGCCTGCATGTGCAGCAATCATCCTTTCTGTATGGGGATGAACAATCGCCACTGCGATAATTCGTCCCCATACAGATTCATTGTTTGTTGACGGATCACCACTGTTTACATAAGGCGATGTACTGCCGAAGGATGACTTTATGTGTTACATAAAAAAATGAGAACATCCGGCAAACCAACATGGTGATTGGGCGGCATATTTACATGGGACAATTATTGGGAGAGAGTATTCATATTAATGTTTGTTTCCAATTCTCGGCTCGTGCCACAGTAGTTATGTCTATTAATACACCATACTATACTACACATAACAATTGAGCAAGAAAGAATAATTAAAGCAATATATAATAGAGGCTGAAAACATGTAATCTCCTCAATAGTCTAGAGCAGGCAAGCTCAACCTGCGGCCCTCCAGCTGTTGTAAAACTACAACTCCCACAATGCCCTGCTGTTGGCTGTTCGGGAATGCTGGGAGTTGTAGTTTTGCAACAGCTGGAGGGCCGCAGGTTGAGCATGCCTGGTCTAGAGGCTATAAACTTAATAGTCTGCCCACCTTAGGCAGTGTGGAGTTCACTTAGAGGTTCCAGAGCGAAACGTGACAAATTTATTTAATATGGGATAGCTCTCTTCTAGTTTATAATTGCTATTTGCAGACGGAATGATTCACATTGTACGGGTAAATCAGAGAGTCCTTCAATAGTACAAACCTGCTACACTGAAGAACTATGGTACTTAGTGTGATCAGACATTCCTATTACAAAGACTCCTTTCCCTTTTCTAAATGTTTCAGGTTGGGGGGTCAAGAACTGAATACATATGGTATGTGCAAAACATAATTCCCTTGTTGATCCTAGCTTATTTATAAACTGCATAGTTTACAGCATTTCTTATTTTAGTATATAGACCGTAGGCAACATCTAGAAGTAGTAGAAGAGTACAGAAGATGTTAAAATGGTTATGATTATTATGTATTTTTTTTTATAAAATACTACTTTCACAAACAGTATTAATCATTTATCCATAAAGGTATGTCCACGCTGGATGGATAGGCTGCAGATTTTCTACCATGGAATTGTAGAGGGAAAGTCTACAGAGTTTTACAGTAGCAGCAAAGTGGATGAGATTTAAACAAATATAATTTACATGCTACGTAAAAAGTCAATTTATGCTGCAGATTTCCATTGTGGATTCCACTTTTCGCAATGCAAAAGATAAAATCTGCATGTAACTCATACATACTTTCACTGTAATATACAATCCATAAGGATGAAAACTTATATGCGGATTAACATTGCAAAGAATGAAATCTTTGGCGGAAAAGTATAATAGATATGCTGCAAATTTAAAATCTGCACAGTGGTACAATTTTCCCTGCTGGTTTTTATTTGTCTGTCATGTATAGACGAGATTTCTCAAAATCACATCAACATTGCTTGTACTGAAAATCAGCGAAGATTTTCCGCACTTGATTACACGGTAGTATCATACCCTAAGGGCTCATGCACACGACCGTATGTATTTTGCGGTCCGCAAAAAATACGGATGACGTCCGTGTGCATTCCATATTTTGCGGAATGGAACAGCTGGCCCCTAATAGACCAGTCCTATCCTTGTCCGTAATGCGGATAATAACAGGACATGTTCTATTTTTTGGCGGAACGGAAATACGGACACGGAATCACACGGAGTAACTTCCATTGCAAAAAAAAACCAAAAATGATGGGACATGGAAAGAAAATATGTTTGTGTGCATGAGCCCTAAGAGATAAGGTTAACGTGGCATGTGGCTTATACGCTGTGTATACCAAATAACACAACAGAATCGGCTGATTGTCACCATGAAAATGAGACCAGTATTGTGAACTTATTTAACATGAGCAATGAAGCCTTTCTTGTATGCAAAGAACCCAAGAGCAGTTGCCGAAGCAATGAATGTAGAGTAGCCAATGAACCTAACAAATCCTCGAGCTGATGGCAAATTTCTTTCCAAGAACGATCTATTAAATGGTAGTGCAGGAACATCCTACAAGAGAAAGATCACAGCGTTAGATGACAATGCCTCATATATCTTCATAAAATGTTAAGAAATGTTCACACCATGTTTTTTTCATCCTGGTTATTTTTTTTCAACATAACAAAAAACCTTTCCCACCATATCCACATACCACAATTAACTTCTATTACAAAAACAAAAAAACTGGTTACGGTCCGCATACAGCGAGTCCACAATACACAGGCACCGCAATGGGTCTGCAATCCGGGAGATGCGGTGCGGAAGCACAGATCGGAACCCCACGGAAGCACTACGGAGTGCTTCCGTGGTGTTTCTGTCCGTGCCTCCGCACCGCAAAAAAAATTGAACATGTTCTATTTTTTTACGGTACAGACGGATCACAGACCCATTCAAGTTGAATGGGTCTCAATCCGTCCCGGCCGCCGCACGGATGTTGCCGGTGCATTGGGGACCCCAAGTTGCGACACAACAGCCCTAAGGCTTCCTTCATGCATAAAGTTGCTCTGGAGTCCAATAAAAAAAAGGCCACAGAAGCCTCTGGCATTATTTTTAATACCACATGCTGTTTCTACGGTGTTTCTTATAACAGTATAGCATTTTGTAACAAAAGTGTGAAGGACATTTTTTTCAGGTGTTTTTTCCCCTATAGAGAAGATAAAAAAAAAAACAATGCCTGAAAAAGAAACACCATTACTTCATTTATAAAAAAAATAAATAAAAAAAAAACTTTAAACATCAAAAAATCACACGCAATTTTAAGGTTAGGCCTCATGTACGCGACAGTATTTTTTCACGGTCCGCAAAACGGAGTTCCGTTGGTCCGTGACCGTTTTTTCGTCCGTGGGTCTTCCTTGATTTTTGGAGGATCCACGGACATGAAAAAAAAATGTTGTTTTGGTGTCCGCCTGGCCGTGCGGAGCCAAACGGATCCGTCCTGACTTAAAATGCAAGTCAATGTGGACGGATCCGTTTGACGTTGACACAATATGGTGCAGTTGCAAACGGATCCGTCCCCCATTGACTTTCAATGTAAAGTCAGGAGTTAATATACCATAGGATCGGAGTTTTCTCCAATCCGATGGTATATTTTAACTTGAAGCGTCCCCATCACCATGGGAACGCCTCTATGTTAGAATCTACCATCGGATTTGAGTTAGATCGTGAAACTCATATCCGACAGTATATTCTAACAAAGAGGCGTTCCCATAGTGATGGGGACGCTTCAAGTTAGAATATCCTACGAACTGTGTACATGACTGCCCCCTGCTGCCTGACAGCACACGATCTTTTACAAGGGGCTGTGATCCGCACAATTAACCCCTCAGGTGCCGCACCTAAAGGGTTAATTGTGGCTATCATAGCCCCCTGTAAGAGATCAGGTGCTGCCAGGCAGGAGGGGGCAGACCCCCTCCCTCCCCAATATTATATTCATTGGTGGCCAGTGCGGCCTCACATCTCCCCCCCCCCTTGTTAAAATCATGTTCCGAATCCCCCATCATTGGTGGCCAGTGCGGCCTCACATCTCCCCCACCCCAGTTAAAAATCACGTTCCAAATCCCCCATCATTGGTGGCCAGTGGAGAGTTCCGATCGGAGTCCCAGTTTAATCGCTGGGGCTCTGATCGGTAACCATGGCAACCAGGACGCTACTGCAGTCCTGGTTGCCATGGTTACTTAGCAATTTTTAGAAGCATTATACTTACCTGCGAGCTGCGATGTCTGTGACCGGCCGGGCGCTCCTCCTACTGGTAAGTGAAAGGTCTGTGCGGCGCATTGCCTATAGCACAGACCTGTCACTTACCAGTAGGAGGAGCGCCCGGCCGGTCACAGACATCGCAGCTCGCAGGTACAGTACAGACCAAAAGTTTGGACACACCTTCTCATTCAAAGAGTTTTCTTTATTTTCATGACTTTGAAGGCATCAAAACTATGAATTAACACATGTGGAATTATATACATAACAAACAAGTGTGAAACAACTGAAAATATGTCATATTCTAGGTTCTTCAAAGTAGCCACCTTTTGCTTTGATTACTGCTTTGCACACTCTTGGCATTCTCTTGATGAGCTTCAAGAGGTAGTCCCCTGAAATGGTCTTCCAACAGTCTTGAAGGAGTTCCCAGAGATGCTTAGCACTTGTTGTCCCTTTTGCCTTCACCCTGCGGTCCAGCTCACCCCAAACCATCTCGATTGGGTTCAGGTCCGGTGACTGTGGAGGCCAGGTCATCTGGCGCAGCACCCCATCACTCTCCTTCATGGTCAAATAGCCCTTACTTTCAAAGTTTTCCCAATTTTTCGGCTGACTGACTGACCTTCATTTCTTAAAGTAATGATGGCCACTCATATTTCTTTACTTAGCTGCTTTTTTCTTGCCATAATACAAATTCTAACAGTCTATTCAGTAGGACTATCAGCTGTGTATCCACCTGACTTCTCCTCAACGCAACTTATGGTCCCAACCCCATTTATAAGGCAAGAAATCCCACTTATTAAACCTGACAGGGCACACCTGTGAAGTGAAAACCATTTCAGGGGACTACCTCTTGAAGCTCATCAAGAGAATGCCAAGAGTGTGCAAAGCAGTAATCAAAGCAAAAGGTGGCTACTTTGAAGAACCTAGAATATGACATATTTTCAGTTGTTTCACACTTGTTTGTTATGTATATAATTCCACATGTGTTAATTCATAGTTTTGATGCCTTCAGTGTGAATCTACAATTTTCATAGTCATGAAAATAAAGAAAACTCTTTGAATGAGAAGGTGTGTCCAAACTTTTGGTCTGTACTGTAAGTATAATGCTTCTAAAAATTGCTAAGTAACCATGGCAACCAGGACTGCAGTAGCGTCATGGTTGCCATGGTTACCGATCGGAGCCCCAGCGATTAAACTGGGACTCCGATCGGAACTCTCCACTGCCACCAATGATGGGAGAACGTGATTTTAACTAGGGGGGGGGGGGGGGAGATTTGAGGCCGCACTGGCCACCAATGATGGGGGATTCGGAACGTGATTTTAATTAGAGGGGGGGGGAGATGTGAGGCCGCACTGGCCACCAATGATGGGGGATTCGGAACGTGATTTTAACTGGGGGGGGAGAGGGGAGGCCGCACTGGCCACCAATGAATATAATATTGGGGAGGGAGGGGGTCTGCCCCCTCCTGCCTGGCAGCACCTGATCTCTTACAGGGGGCTATGATAGCCACAATTAACCCTTTAGGTGCGGCACCTGAGGGGTTAATTGTGCGGATCACAGCCCCCTGTAAAAGATCGGGTGCTGTCAGGCAGCAGGGGGCAGTCATGTACACAGTTCTCAGTATATTTTAACTTGAACCGTCCCCATCACTATGGGAACGCCTCTGTGTTAGAATATACTGTCGGATATGAGTTTTCACGAAGTGAAAACTCATATCTGAAAAAGCTTTCATGCAGACGGATCTGTGATCAGTCTGTGTGAAAGTTGCCAACGGCCACGGATCACGGATGCCAATCTTGTGTGCATCCGTGTTTTTTCACGGACCCATTGACTTGAATGGGTCCGTGAACCGTTGTCAGTCAAAAAAAAATAGGACAGGTCATATTTTTTTGACGGACAGGAAACACGGATCACAGCCGCGGATGAACAACGGTGCATTTTCCGAGTTTTCAACGGACCCATTAAAAGTCAATGGGTCCGCAGAAAATCACGGAAAACGGAACAACGGCCACGGATGCACACAACGGTCGTGTGCATGAGGCCTTAATTTGACAAAAGAAAAATTTGTGTACGTATATCTTAACAGGATGCAAAACGTGGTGCGAACCTAGCTCAAGATCTATTGGAGTTTTTTTGCACGGTTAAAGCAAAATTGCTGCAAAATGTTATGGAAGAACCAAAACAGATCACCATTTTTGGTGGTAGTTGCTGTCAAAAATGTGATCTGACCCTTAATTAAGTTGGTGGTTCCAAACTTAAAGGCTATGAACACCTTTGAGGGCAATGCTTTTTTTAGCATTGCATTTTACAAATTTTGGTCTAAAAATCATTTTTTCAATTGGTCTTTATTAAAAAAAATAATAATAATCAACATTTGCATCTGTGTAATCAGGCTGGTGCAAACAAGCAGCAATGACGATTATCATCAATCATTGCCGAATATTGGGCAGTGTAATACAATGTAACGTCATGTTTTTAGCCCGGATAAGATGCGGGTGCGTTGCGGGAAAATGCACGATTTTTCAGCGCGAGTGCAAAATATTTGTAATGCGTTTTGCACGAGCGTGAGAAAAATCGGCATGTTTGGTACCCAATCCCTAACTTCTTCACAGAAGTTCGGGTTTGGGATCGGTGTTGTGTAGATTGTATTATTTTCCCTTATAACATGGTTATAAGGGAAAATAATAGCATTCTTAATACATAATTGTCAAGGAAATGATTCAGCTTTTCTGAAAGTGGATATAAAATTCATAAGATGTTTTTCAATTTTCTCTGTATATGTGATATAATGTGGTGACATTTGGAAGAGAACAAGCATAAGCTAAAAACCTATAGAAGTGAACTGTGTGTGTTAAGATAAGATAAGGTTTGTACGTACTACTAACCAAAATATGCATCTTTTTTTCCTTAAAAACCTAAACTCATTAGTTAACACATTTTTGGAGAAGTGAAAACTTGTAAAATACTAACCAATCAATAGATGGATTCAAAAGCCATTATTGAAATGTCTGTAAACCAATCATGTTTTACTTTGAGGGGTTACACCCTTTGAACTGTGTATAAATAAAGGGTCCAGGACACTTTCATGTTGGGTTCCTGACAAGGTTTTGAACTATACTCAGACTTCTGTCATTTTCCTCCGTCTACGTCATTCACCTGAACACGAGGCAACGATCATCACGTGGCTGACCCTTGGCCTGCCACAACAATAATGCATAGTACAATAGGGCTGGAGGGGTTAAAAAAATAGTAATAATAATTTAACTAACCTTAATCCACTTGTTCGCGCAGCCCGCCTTCTCTTCTGTCGTCTTCTTTGAGGAATAGGACCTTTGATGACGTCACTGTGCTCATCACATGGTTCATCACATGATCTTTTTTACCATGGTGATGGATCATGTGACGGACCATGTAATGAGCGTAGTGATGTCAACACAGGTCCTTTTCCTGTGCACAGCAAAGATGAAGACAGAAGAGAAGCGGGGCTGCGTGAACAAGTGGATTAAGGTGAGTTAAATTATTATTATTTTTTTTTAACCCCTCCAGCCCTATTGTACTATGCATTCTGTATTAAGAATGCTATTATTTTCCCTTATATCCATGTTATAAGGGAAAATAATAATGATCGGGTCCCCATCCCGATCGTCTTCAAGCAACCGTGCGTGAAAATCGCACCGCATCCGCACTTGCTTGCGGATGCTTGCGATTTTCACGCAGCCCCATTCACTTCTATGGGGCCTGCGTTGCGTGAAAAACGCACAAAATAGAGCATGAGCCAATTTTCACGCAACGCACAAGTGATGCATGAAAATCACCGCTCATGTGCACAGCCCCATAGAAATGATTGGGTCCGGATTCAGTGCGGGTGCAATGCGTTTACCTCACGCATTGCACCCGTGCGGAAATCTTGCCCGTGTGAAAGGGGCCTAACGCTCCATTCACAAGTCTGCAATTGTGGTCCGCATCCGTCCCGCAATTGTGCGGAACAGGTGCGGGCCCATTCATTCTCTATGGGGACGGAATGGATGCGGCCAGAACACAATGTGCTGTCCGCATCCGCATTTCCGGAGCGCGCCGCCGATATTCCAGTCCACGGCTCCGGAAAAAAAAAATTCCTATTCTTGTCCGCAATTGCGGACAAGAATAGGCATTTCTATGGGAGTGCCGGCCGGGTGTATTGCACTACGGACGTGTGAATGGACCCTAAGGCCTCTTTAACACAAACGATACGGATTGTCAGGATGTGTTCAGTGAAACTCACACCATTTAGCAAGGACGATCAGTCTCTTTTATCTGCAATTGCGTCCAGGGTTTCAGTTTTTTTCCGCGCGGGTGCAATCAGTTTTGATGCAGACGAGCATGTCCTGTGCGGAAATCTTTGTGCGAGTGTAATTTCCCGTTATCGGCAACTGCTCGTTTCGCAGGATTGCACAGCATTGTGATGAATTATAGCACTGTGTGTCCCTGCATGACCTTACTGCTACAGAATCAGGTGTAGAAGTAAGGTCATGCAGAGACACACAGCATTATAAATCATCACTATGCTGTGCAAACCTGCAAAACGAGCAGTGTCCATAACGGGAAATCATGCCCACACAAGGAGCATGATTTCCCCACAAGGACATGCTCGTCTGAAAGAGCTTAGGACAACTACAATGCCACACCTTTGTCAACAGATAACCCAGATTGACAAATCAGCCAGCTCAATGTTATTTTGTCTGTTTTTTGCTTCTATGCTGCACGTAGGCTGGATTCACACGTTTTTTTCTGGTGATTTTCCCACCTTTTTGCACGTGTTTTTGCAGGAAAAACACATGCACCAGACGTTTGCCGGTTTTTGCTAGTGTACCTTTTCAATGTGGGTGTGGTTTTCATGTCTACTTTTTTTGTTTGTTTTTTACGTGTACCTAAATCATTCTATAAACTTTATTAAACTTTATTAAAACCCACTGTAAATGATATAAAATGAATTTTTGCGAATATACGTTATTATTTTTTTAAATGTTTTCTCAGTGAAATAGCCTAGCCCTATAGCATTTTGCAATACGTACCTCCATACACCACTGTTTATGGGAGTACAGACATTCTTACGGCCACACTGAACGTTGTACAGGCAGGAGCTCCATAGCACATCACTGCTCCTGCCTATACAAGTGCTGCTCTGCTAAAGCCTGGCTTAAATAGGCTTTTTTATACGCATGAAAAAGTAAAAAGAAGGTAAAAATTGCCTGTTATTTACATTTTTCCACTTTTTTAAATAGAACAGTGTATCTGAAATACATTTTTAAATTGTGTCTCCGGAACATTTTGATACAGGGGATGGTTTATGGTTGCTGGGGCTTGAAGCTGCAATGTAAGCTTCTAGATTATTAATTTTAATATTTATTTTTTAAAGCTTGTTTTTATGTACCGTATTTGTTTATTTGTTTTAAACTTTGTGCCTGCATACAAAACCTTTGGAGGTATTTAACAGTATGTTTTACTTTTTTTAATGCTGGTTTGTCTTATAACTAGGGCTGACATATTTGCTCCAGTTACAGGGGATTACAGTATCCTGATTTGCAATGCAGGGCTGATCTGAATCTGCTAAGAACCAAGAGCATTTGCAGTTACCTGGAAATCAGAGGGAACACTGTACATATATGATTACTACGAATGGAGAAGGAAGCAGCACTGATGCTTCCTGATCTGTGCACACAGATATACAGTGATAGGGAAAGCATGGATGGTAAATAAAAAACACAGGTCTGCCTTCTCAATCGGGATGCAAAAGAGAATTAAACACAGTGCACCTTGAACAGTATTGTCTGTATAGAGTGTGATTGGGCGCTCTACCTTTGATGGTTGTGCAAACAACAGACACAACCCTAGTGTTGACAAATAAGCAGAATCCCAGCTCCTGCATAATCCTCTGGATAAAGAGTCACATGAACAAGAAAAGATAAGGGACTTGGCCACACCTCTGGTACTGAGAGGTCATCAAATAAAGTTCATCCAAGATAAAATGCTTTATTGGGACTACATGTTTCAGTACTAAACCAGTGCCTTCATCAGGCCTGAAACAAATAGTCCCAATAAAGCTTCCATCTTGGATGAACTTCGTTTGAAAACTTCTCAGGATCAGTGCCGTGATTTAATCCCTACTTACCTCTTCTTGATCATGGCATTCTCAAAAGGGAGCCCGGCTGTCACTGACAACTAGTTCCCCGCTCCTGTAGCTGCACAATCTCTCTGCAGACATCTCTGTAAAGATGTTTAGGAAAAAATAAAAGCATTTAACCTATTCTAGACTGTCAAAATAAATTTCTAGGTGCCCCGGAAGAAGTTAGATTTTTTTTTCTTAAAAATCATATTTCCTATTTCTGTTGTTTTATAAGGATGTTTTTGACTGTTGAAGCATAAAGCTTATTATAGTGTAATTACACACAAAATGTATTACCATATTAATAGTGTTGAGCGGGAGGTGCCATATTAGATTTTGCAAATATTCGATTGAATATTCGTCTTACATTCGTCAAAATCGAATATTCGTCATTTTTGTATTTATCGCGATTAATATGCAATTTAATCATTCGCATATTGCGATTTAAGCTTAGAATTAGAAGTTATAAATTATAACTTCTAATTGCCTTATAACTTAAAGGGTTTCTACCACCACATTTTGACCTAATTAGCTGTCAGACACTAGCGATCTGCTAGTGTCTGCTCTACCTAACCATGCTATTGTAATTCCTTTCTCTGCAGCGGTAACCCTAAAAAACGTAGTTTTATTGGTATGCAAATGAGCCTCTAGGTGCTATGGGGGCGTCTTTTCAGCACCTACAATGTAGAATACTTCGATATCTTCGTTGATGTAGAATACTTCGCTATCTTCGTTGATGTAGAATACTTCGCTATCTTCGTTGATGTAGAATACTTCGCTATCTTCGTTGATGTAGAATACTTCGCTATCTTCGCTGATGTAGAATACTTCGCTGATGTAGAATACTTCGCTATCTTCGTTGATGTAGAATACTTCGCTATCTTCGTTGATGTAGAATACTTCGCTATCTTCGTTGATGTAGAATACTTCGCTATCTTCGCTGATGTAGAATACTTCGCTATCTTCGTTGATGTAGAATACTTCGCTATCTTCGCTGATGTAGAATACTTCGCTATCTTCGCTGATGTAGAATCGACATCAACGAAGATAGCGAAGTATTCTACATCTTCCTCAATTTGTTATTATCGCATTACGCAATAATGACATCTACGTCGTATGTATGGAGTAAGGCGATTTATCTCCCTATGTTTAATGCTCCACAAAACAAATATAGTACTAGATCTAAGAATAGTGGATTATAAATGTTGGATTCGAAATGCGGTTAATAATAATAGCAAATATTATCGCATTGCGATTACAAATTAGCACTGCTAGATTCCATATTCGTTAACTTCGTTAATTCTAGCAAGCTGACCCATTCCATTAGAGAACCAGCAGCAGCTTCAAGTTAAAATCGCAATGCGATTAATATAACTTTAATTAATCGCATTGGGATTTCAACTTAGACCTGGTTTACTAAATTACTTTCAATTAGCGAGGATGACGAATATATTTATTAGTCAAAACGAAATATTCTCCATCTTCGCTAATTCAAGAAAGCCAACCATTGTAAACCAGGTACAAGTTAAAATCGTTATGCGATTTATTCAAGTTATATTATTCGCATTGCGATTGCAACTTGATTCTCAAATCCAACAGTACATTCTAGCATGGAGGCGTTCCCATGCGTACGGGAATTAGATAGAGGCGGCAACGAGCACTGACTTGAGCGGGCAGGGAGCAGGGAATCATCTCTTAAAAGTACCGCCTTTTGAAAAGCTAGGGCAACAATAAAAAATAAATAAAATATTCGAAATAACGAATATATAGCACTATATTCGAAATATTCGAGAATTAGCGAAGTGCCGATATTCGATAAAAAATTTCGCTATTCGAATATTTGCGCTCAACACTACATATTAAGGTAGCACGGACATGGTCATGACTGATGCAAGGCTAAGGGCCACAAACATGAATTTGGTCTGGCGTTATTTTTTTACCACTGAAAGGATGTCACAGAAACTGCTTGCATTATTTTCCAAAGTGTGTGTATGTGTTTTTTATGGCCCTTTTTTTTTGTTTTTTTGTATGGATGATGTTTTTTTTTTTAAGCTTCATAGCTTCAACATGCTGCATTTAAAAAAACGCCATACACATGAAACATAGCACCAAATTGAAAAAAACACCAGTGACAAAAAAAATCTTGTGTGTACTGCATTTCATATTTCCCAGACTTTCAGCTAACATCTGGAGCTGGTGTTCATTCAGCAAAAGAAACGCTGGTGCAGAAGACACCTCCGCCAAAGTGGTGAAAAACGCCACAGAATCCTCATGTGAATCCAACATTAAAAAATACATTTTCTAAATGTGGGATATATTTATAATAGACCATGATTAAGACTGATATTTTCTTTCCACGGCATGCATAATACTGTATAGAAGTTTAAGGTTTGACTATAATCCAAAAACATAATTGATCTATGTTTGTTTAGCCATTTTAACCCTTCATCACATGAGGATTGCATCAAAGCCAGAAGTTTATCTCAGCCTTTTATCATTACGTTGTTGTTTTTTTGGCCAACATTCTATGCTGATTCATTTCATAACATATCTTTATGCCGTCAGAGCTCCATTTTCCCATGAAGAGCTCCAAGTTCCCTGCATAAACAATGAGTTAAAGTCAATCTGTCAGGTCTCTATATGCTTCCAATCTAAGAGCAGTTTCTGTAAGAGAGGGAGATGCTGAGCTCGGGGGATATATTGGTTTTATGATGCGATTCTATATTTTAATGAAAAAGAAAAGAAAATCTGTAGCCAGAAATCATCGAAAAAGCCTACGAGTTCTGCTTTTCACGGCACACACGGCCTGATTGACAGTTTTTACCGTATAAGATAGTATGCACTGCTGTCAATCACTCTATGTTTGGCAGTGGGAGCAGGACTCTGTGTTCTTTAAGATTCCTGGCAGTTTTTAAACAGCTTTTTACGTGCAAATACTAATTCAAATTCTAGAACACTATATAGTAACATTATACCTATATTAGAATAGGTGACTTGAAACTCCATAGGAAAAACTGAGCTCTGAAAAAAGAGGTTTGCTATGCTGAAGGTAAAGGGGTTGTTCAAGGGTAGAAAACATGGCAGCTTTCTTACAGAAACAGCACAACACCTGTCCACAGGTTGTGCGTGGTATTGCAGCTGCGTTCCACTGAAGTGAATGGGAATGAGCTGTAAAACCACACACAATCTGTGGACAGGTATGGGGCACCTTTTTTTTCAGGGACAACAACCATGTTTTCCAAATCCTGAAGTGATGGCGAGCAGTCACTAGAGTAGACTACCTTCATTTACTTTTCTTTATTACTATGAACACTGTAGATTTATGAAACCACTCACTGATTGATGGCCACAAAAATGATCTGACAGGTCCATCTGCCTTTTGTCCAATGTTTTTTTGGCAGCTTTAAAGAGGTATTTCCATCACAAGTCAATGGGGCATATCAGTAGGATATGCCTCCATTGTCTGATAGGTGCTGGTCCCACCTCTGGGACCCGCACCTACGCTGAGAACGGTGCGGGCAGAGCAGCGGGTTTCCCAGGGTCCGGCCACCGCCAAGCTCTCTCCCCATACAAGTGAATGGAAGCACTGTGCGAGCAAGCCACCGCTCCAATACATTTCTATCAGGGCCGACGGAAATAGCTGAGCCAGCTCGGCTATTTTCGGCGGCCCCATACACATGAATGGAGGGCGGCTACCCATTATAAGTTGACAGGGTCCACTGGTGCTAGTCTTGAGTCACAAAGTAAGGCCTCATGCAGATGACCGTATTTTGGATGTGCATCCAATTGCGCTTTTTTTGCGGATTGCACAAGGAAGCATTCATTTCTATGGGTCTTCAAAACATATCAATAAAAAGGACAGCACACAAATGTCGCCTGCGTACTGTTCGCATCCGTATGTCCTGTAATTTATAGAACATGTCATTTTATTGCGGACAAGAATAGCCACTCCTATTAATAGGACTGAGAAAAATGCGGAGTGCACACGGAATGTAGCTGTACTTTGTGGATCCGCAATTTGCGGACCGCAATACGGACAAGGTCGTGTGTATGTAGGAAGCATAAATCTGGGGCATACATCCTGGGTAAAGTCAGTCATGTCAGAATATATGAAACAGAAAAAAAGATCTGCTGCTACGGGTTTGTAATTCTAGCTTGCGTGCTCATGATGAAGTCATATCTTATTTACAAATGATAATCATTAGGACAATTTTCCTACAGCTGCATCCCACCAGCTTCAATTTTCATCAGCTCTCCCTACAGAGCGCCGCTTACATTGTTCAGCTAGAGGGAAGCTGTAGATCAGGCATGCTCAACCTGCGGCCCTCCAGCTGTTGCAAAACTACAACTCCCAGCATGCCTGAACAGCCTACAGCTATCAGCCTACAGCAGGGCATTGTGGGAGTTGTAGTTTTACAACTGGTTGAGCTTGCCTGGTGTAGATAATGAACTGCAGAGAATGGTGTTACAGAGAAAAGAGTGAAGCTCAGCCATTAATTATATGAATTGAAAGAGCGATGCAGAACTTACCGCACTCTCTGGTTCAGGCAACCATATTTCATTCTCCGGAATGAGTCCCATTTTACACATTACCTGTAAGTATTAGTAATGAATTTTTACAGTTTTATCATTTCACAGTATGATAGCACATAATGATTTGAATAGAACAGTTTCTACTAAATGTTGATTAGGGTTGAACATTACAATTTTAGATCTGCAGAATAAAAAAAAAATACTTGTATGGGAATATAAAAAAAAAAAGGATTTTCAAGCTTAGCGTATAAAACAAATCACCCTTCCTATTCCAATTAAAATAAAGCTCTACCTTTACAGCAAATTTAAAGAATATATTAGTGATTCATATAATGAAACACATATGTGCATGCATGTATAAGGGAAATCAGGATGAACAGCTGCTGGCCAAACAAGCTGACAACTATAGAAGATGTATGAGCACTTAGAGTTTGCCTTCAGACCCATCAGACAATAAGACAGCTGTTTATGGCAGCCTGTGTTCTGTGACTGGGATACAGTTGAGCACAGTTTATTGCAAAACAGACTAAAATCTGCTGATCTCCCTGCATGCAAACAGCAATGAGTAAATTTATGCTAAAAAAGAATGTTCCTATAACTAAATCAGCTTGTATTTTAAGAGATCAGACCATTTTCAAAAATCCTTTAGTAGGATACATAATGCATATGTGTTACACCGGAAATCTACACCAGCGTCTTGCTGGCATAGATGTCTTTTTCTGGGTCATGGATCTCCCAAAGATGTGCCAAAATTTATGGAGAGGCATGTGCTTTGTTACTAATTTTTAGCGCTTCATATGCCAGCAAGCTTTCCTATTAAGACTAGTGTCAGAAACACCAGTCTTATTACATTTCCCCCATGAAATCAATGGAGATAGGCAATATTATTAATAAAGGGAACCTGTCACCTGCACTATACTGCCTTCACTGAGGGCAGCATAGTGCAGTGACAGACCCGCTGTCAGTGGTTTGTCACTTTTGGGATGGCAGTCGGTACTTTTAGAGTACCGACATGCCGAACCCCATGCAAGCGGTGTGACAAAGATAGGTCCAATAATCTTCCCTGCCCCCACCTATGGACGATGAGTAACAGATTTCTTACCTGTTGTGCATAGAAAAGAATCCTGTCATCATCCAGAGGCGGGTTAAGGTGGGGACAGCGAGCCTCAACAAACTCTTCTCCGGCGCAGCTCTGGTGTGCACTGCGGGCTTCAGCAGGTCAGTACTCTAAAAGTACGGACTGCCATCTCAGAAGTGACTGACTGCTGAAATGAGTGGGTCTGACATTACACTGTACTGTCCTCAGTGAGGGCAGCGTAGTGCAGGTGACAGGTTCCGTTCTAGTTTTTTTTTTTTTTTTTACTATCTATTTTTTAACAGGTAAAAGGAGATTTCAAAAATGTCCAGATCCAGAAAAAGCCTTTTAAGTTTTAATAGTTCCCTATTATATTGTGCCAGGAGTCAGAGATCTAAATTTCTCATGCAAGAGCAATCAATTTATCATCAATATGCTCCCTCTAATTGCCAGAGCATCTGTCTGGACTTTGGTATATGACAAAGTAAGTTGTTCATAACAAGACATGGATATGCCACATCACTGAAGTGAAACTGATTTGTGTGTCCCTTACAACAAATTAGGGAAAAAAACTAATATTAAAGAGGTTTTCCAGAAGGTCAGTTGGTGGGGTCTGACTCCTGGCACCCCTGCTGATATATGTTGTTGACGAGGCCGTGGTTTCTTAATAGGCCAGTGACGTCACCTTCATTGGTCACATGGCATATCTGCAACTCAGACCATACTATGCTGTTTATACACTTGAATGGGAGCAGAAATGCAATATGCCAGCATGGACACTACACAGTGGATGGAACCTTGTGCTTCTGGTTCCATCAACTGTACCATTTTTGGCGTTGATGGATGCCCGAAACAGCCAGCGGATATTGATTACCCATCCTAAGGATAAGTCATCAATATCTCCAGGCTAGAAAACCCCTTTAAGTGTTGTATACGTTATAGAAAAAAATAAATAAAACAGTTTTAAATAATACAAAGCAATGTTCACACTAAGTGTCCATTCACACGTCCGTGTGTGTGGATCCGCAAAACATGGACATCGGCGATGTGCGTTCCGCATTTTGCGGACTGCACATCGCCGGCAATTAATAGAAAATGCCTATTCTTGTCCGCAATTGCGGGCAAGAATAGGACATGTTCTATATTTTTCGGGATCAGAATTGCGGACCCGGAAGTGCGGATCCGCAATTCCGGATCTGGCATTTGCTGCCCCATAGAAATGAATGGGTCCGCATTTTGCGGAACGAAATTGCGGACGTGTGAATGGACCCTTATGTTAAGTTTTCATGTTCCATCACAGGAGCAGAAACATGTAAATAATGGATTACTGTACATTAGAGACACCTGTAGTGCCTTACAGACACCATTAACTTATAATGGGGTCTGTCGGGTTCTGGCCTAGTGTCCGTGAACAGAGCCTAAGAAGAACATGAAGAAATGACTGGACAAAACCAAACTACAATATACGTGTGTGTGTGGAGGGGCAATTAATATAAAAAAATGAAGAGGGTAGGTACAGGATGCTGAAGGAGCCAGAATACAGAAATGCATATGTGAGATAGAAAGTGCAATTGGCTGCAAACTCCACTAGAGGGCTCTAAAACATAACTGCATTGAGATGATTTTTAACTGAGAAGTTATCTGAAAAAATACACACTCTAAATGGAGCCAGATCCTCATTAAAACATTTGATTTGGAAAATGAGAAACAATGTAGATTCATGTGTTTAATTTCATTTTAATCAACATCCTCGATGTTCTACAAGAGGTTCTGTTCGCAATACTGGGGTCAGAAGAGCGGCAGAAATGTCTGTACAGATGTTCTATGGATGAAGCTGCCTGGTAATGTTTGATGGCTTGTTAATGATAATTAGAGAGACAAGCACACTGCGCCGGCCACCTTAAGGAACATGCAATAAAACTTTCTGTAGTCTCTCCATAACAATAAACTTTTTTTATTTTATTTTCAATGTCTTCTATAATTATTTTTAATAAGTAGCAAAAATAATTGTGTAGAAACAGTACCTCTCTGGCGGCTCTCTCCCCAGCCTGGACTGCTCCATCCATGTATCCACTCCACTGAGTAGCGGTTTCCGTTCCAGCAAAGTAAAGTTTCCCACAGGGCTGCCGAATGACACTGTTGAGAAAGGACATGCTTTAGGCAATTCATAGTTACTCAATACACAAATTACTGTACCTAACGCCATGTTTGACATTGCATTAACACATACAAAAGGATGCCAAAGCCTGTACAACAGTAAAGATGGCTGTTTCGGGCCTCCATCGACACCAAGAATGGTACAGTTGATGGAACCAGATTCTAATGCGCCTCTCCCCCTATCCGACCACAACTTAATAACCTTCTCTTCATTGGTCTCTTCTGCTGCTCCCCCGTTCCACACACTAGCACACCTCCGCAGGAACCTTAAACATCTCGACTTTTGCTTGCTTTCTGACTCTCTTCTGCCACTCTCTACTATTTGTTCCCTCCAAGACCCAGATGCTGCAACCACCCTGTATAACACCACAACAAGTACAGCTCTGGACACTGTTGCCCCCCTCACACACAAAACCCGAAAAACCAACAGACAACCCTGGCACACAAACCTGACCAAAAAACTCAGACAAGCTTCCACGGCTGCTTAGCGGCAATGGAAGAAATCCCATTATAAAGATCAATTCACGGCATACAAGCAATCCCTCACCATATTCAAATCCTAACTCGCTGATGCAAAACAGGCCTACTTCACATCTCTCATATCTTCCCTGGCCCACAGCCCTAAACAACTTTTTAACACTTTTCACTCCTTTCTCCGTCCCCCAGCGCCCCCACCCTCTCCACTCATCTCAGCTGAGGACTTTGCCGCATACTTCAAACAAAAGATAGTGAACATCAGAGAAAGCTTCAGTACACAGTACCCAAAGACCCTCTACACAACTGCTCAGTCCTCTTCTCCCAAAACCCGCTTCTTCACCATTACAGAAGAAAAACTCTGCACTCTACTCTCCAGATCACATCTCACCACCTGTGCACTTGACCCAATCCCATCCCACCTCATCCCTAACCTCACCACAGTGTTTACCCAGCCATAACTCATCTTTTCAACCTATCACTAACCTCTGGTGTCTTCCCCTCTGCTTTTAAACATGCTACCATTACACCCATCCTCAAAAAGCCTTCACTTGACCCATCTTTTTTGTCCAGTTATCTCCCCATATCACTTCTTCCGTATGCCTCAAAGCTACTTGAACATCATGTCCATTCTGAACTGTCCTCTCCCCTCTCCTCCTGCTCCCTCTTTGACCAGCTACAATCTGGCTTCCAACCCCACCACTCAACTGAGACTGCCCTTACCAAAGTCACTAAAGACCTACTAACAGCCATAACAAAAAAACATTACTCTGTCCTCCTTCTCCTTGACCTGTCCTTTGTCTTTGACAGTGTCGACCACTCCCTTCTGTTGCAATCTCTCCCATCTCTTGGCATCACTGACTTGGCCCTCTCCTGGATCACATCATACCTCACAGACCGGACGTTTAGCATCTACCACTCTCACACCACCTCCTTGTCTCATTCCCTCTCTGTTGGTGTCCCGCAAGGCTCTGTCCTAGGACCCCTGCTCTTCTCCATTTCCACTTTTGGCCTGGGACATCTCATAGAGGGAATGCTGACGACACACAAATCTACCTCTCTGGTCCAGACATCACCACCTTATTATCCAGAATACCACAATGTCTATCTTCTATATCATCCTTCTCCTCTCGCTCTCTAAAATTTAACATGGATAAAACAGAATTCATCATCTTTCCCCCATCTTGCTCACCCTCCCAACAGACCTATCTATCTCGATCAATGGCTGCACACTCTCCCCAGTCAACGAAGTCCGCTTCCTTGGAGTGACCTTGGATTCTGCCCTGTCCTTCCGACCGCACATCCAAGCCCTTTCCACCACCTGCCGCCTCCAACTCAAAAACATCTCCCGCATCCGTGCTTTCCTCAACTTTGAATCTGCGAAAATGCTTCTACATGCCCTCATCTCCCGCCTAGACTACTGCAACATTCTCCTCTGTGGCCTTCCATCTAGCACTCTTGCACCCCTCCAATCTATCCTCAACTCTGCTGCCCGACTAATCCACCTCTCCCCCTGTTACTCCTCTGCCTCTCCCAATCCCTTCACTGCCCAGCGATTTCAGTTCAAAATAATAACAATTACATACAAGGCCGTCCACAACCTGTCCCCTCCCTACATCTCTGAGCTTCTTTCCCGATACATCCCCACACGCAATATCCGATCCTCACAAGACCTCCTTCTCTCCTCTCCTCTTATCACTTCCTCCCACAATCGCCTCCAATATTTCTCCCGTGCATCCCCCACACTCTGGAACTCGCTACCCCAACATATCAGACTCTCACCTACAGTGGAATCCTTCAAAAGAAACCTAAAAACCCACCTCTTCAGACAAGCCTACAACCAGTGACCCTGCTGCCTCTATACCGCCATGACCAGCTTCACCTTCACCTACTGTGTCCTTCTCCTATACCATGTAGATTGTAAGCCCTCACGGGCAGGGCCCTCTCTCCTTCTGTACCAGTTTGTAACTCGTCTTGTTTATGCTTAGTGCAATTGTCTGTATTATGTATATATACCCCTTTTCATATGTACAGCACCATGGAATGAATGGCGCTTTAATAATAAATAATATTAATAATCCATCTCTGCCAAAAAATGAACTGGTCATACATTAAAGACTAACAAAATTAATATACTGCTCCACCTTACCTTCCAGAATACCTATATCTATACTCAGATTTGTTTTTACTAACGTAAATAAGTCTAGGATTCTGTGAAAGTTGTATCCAACGCTAATCTAGGAACACAAATAAAAACTAAGATGCTCATTAGACCATTTTAAAACCTATGGTCCAGATTTATTTGTCTGTGCCAAAAATCTGTCTATAAAAGTGTCACTACCAGAGCTTTGGGACGTTCTAACAGCTCTGTTTCTCCACCCCTGTGATGATGTCACTACTAGAGCTGGGAGAAGTTTTCTGTTTCCTTCCTCCCAGCTGTTCCTCCTCCGTTTGATTTCCCTGCCTTTATATTCCCCCTCCTCCTATTGTAGGTGTGGATTATATTTCTCATTTGGGTTGTAGCTCTTGCTTGAGTATCTTCCCTTGTATGCTATCCTTTCACTGGACCTGTGTTCTGCTGCAGCAAGTACTCCGGATATTGCCAGCCTGTTTTTGGATCCGTCTTCACTGCGGCTGCAGCCCTTCAGCTAAGTGTGCAGACATTGCTGTGTATCTGTGTGTTTTCTGACTGGATCCGAGGCGACCACGGTTCCCTCCATATACTGAGCAGGGCACCGGTGGCCGTGCCCCTTCCACTATTGTAGGGGTTACAGTGGTCATCAGTCTTAGGTACGCGGGCATGCCTCCTTCCACCATTTGGATCCGGGCATGGGCTTAGCAGCATAGGGAGAGCTTTTAAGGGTCTGACAGGGGTCACCCTTTATCCTCCCTAGTTTGGGTCCGGTCAGTAGCTCTATTTTCTGTGCATGCTCTTGTTGCTCACATACAGCCGTGACAAAAAGTGGCAAAAATTGGCACACTTAGGTGCTCATTTATCAAAACTGTCTAACAGTAAAACGGTCTTAGTTGTCCACAGCAACCAATCAGAGCTCAACTTTCATGTCCTAAACGGCTCTTAAAAAAGTGAAAGCTGAGCTTTATCTGGCTGCGACTGGCAACTAAGACAGTTTTAATAAATGAGGCCCTTAGGGTGTCTACAATTTTTTACATGGTCAACAAGAGGGCATGGCTTGGTGCAAAGTGGGCGGACATTCATTGGAAATGGGCTGGGGCCTACGATGCACTATTTTGTGGCAAAATTTTGGCGCAACTCTGGTGTAAAAATCAGTCTAAAAGTAAGCCAACAAGTTGGTATAGAGTCATAGAAAAGAGTCCATCTCTGCACCAGCCCAAACCCGTTAATAAATCTGGCAGAGGTCTAGACATCATGTCTAAGCTTACACCATCTTTAGGATTAGTAAATCTGGGCTTATATGTCATAAAACAGGACATCATAAGAAGACATTTATGTGTTTTTTTAATTTATTTTATGCACTTATATAGCGCTACTATATTCCGCAGCGTTTTACAGACATTAGCATCCACTTGTCCCCAATGGGGCTCACAATCTAAGGATCGTATCAGTATGTCTTTGGAGTGTGTGAGGAAACCAGAGAACCCGGAGGAAACCCACGCAAACACGGGGAGAACATACAAACTCCATGCAGATGTTGCTCTTGGTCGGATTTGAAGCTAGGAGCCCAGCGCTGCTAGGCACCAATGCTAACCACTGAGCCACCGTGCTGCCCCGTCTAACCAGATTACTTGGTTCTTAGACATCATGCACACAACTGTGTCCGTATTGCGGTCCGCAAACTACACATCAGCAAAATATGGACATCTGTGTGCAATCCGCATTTTCCTCATGCCCATAACTAGAAATGACTATTCTGGTCTGCAATACAGACAAGAATAGAACATGTTCTATAATTAGCGGAAAAGACTCGCGGATGCAGACCCACAGAAATTAATGGGTCCGTGTGCGATCCTCAAAAAATGCATATCAGACATGGATACACGGTATGATGCTGTGCTGATATATTTTATTATGGATTTTTAATTGTCAGAGCTCTATTTGTTACAGAGCTATAAATCCCCTGCTTTTCTTCACAAGCGGTAAACTTAGGCTACTTTCACACTGGCATTTTGGCTTTCCGTTTGTGAGATGCGTTCAGGGCTCTCACAAGCGGCCCAAAACGGATCAGTTTGCATTCTAATGCATTCTGAATGGAAAAGGATCCTCTCAGAATGCATCAGTTCAGTCTCCATTCCGCTTTGGAGGCGGACACCAAAACGCTGCTTCCAGCGCTTTGGTGTCTGTCTGATAAAACTGAGCCAAACGGATCCGTCCTGGCACACAATGTAAGTCAATGGTCACGGACACAATCTGGCACAATAGAAAACGGATCCGTCCTCTATTGACTTTCAATGGTGTTCAAGACGGATCAGTCTTGGCTATGTTAACGATAATACAGAACGGATCCATTCTGAACGGATGCAGACTGTTGTATTATCTGAATGGATTCGCACAAAACGCGACTGTGAAAGTAGCCTTAAAAGGGTTGTGTTCACAATACATATTCTACATTTTTCAAACCAGCACCTGGATCTAAATTCTTTTGCAATTGCATGTAATTAAAGGGTTTCTATCACCTCGTTTTGTCATATTTAGCTGTCAGACACTAGCGATCCGCTAGTGTCTGCTCTACCAAACAATAGCTTTTTGTGCAGCCGTTTCCATAAAAAACTAACTTTTATCGATATGCTAGAGGCTCCTAGAGGCTCGGTCTACCTTCACAAAATGCCGCCCAGCGCGTCCCTCCAGCCCGCCCATCTCCTCTGGAATGCGATCCTCCCTCTGAGTCAGCGGACGAATTCTCGCGCTTGCGCCGTGCGCGTCTGTCCTCGGCGCAGTTAATGTCTGACCGTGGAGATGTCTGTGCAGAAAGCGGTCAGATATTAACTGCGCCTGCGCCGAAGACAGACGCGCACGGCGCATGCGCGAGAATTCGTCCGCTGACTGGTTGATCCTACCTGGGGTTTACGAAAAAAGGGATTCTTTTGTCAGAGGCCTTCTCTAGGATATCATCTAGAGAGGACCCAAACAACCTATCGCCCTCACACGGAAGGGCACAGAGTCTGGCCTTAGACCCCTGGTCACCCTTCCAGGATCTAAGCCAAATGGCTCTTCTTGCCGCATTTGTCATGGCTGAGGATTTGGCGGCAAAGCGTATAACATCAGTAGATGCATCTGTTAAAAAATCTGCCGCTTTTGAGAAGGTGGGAAGAGAAGCCAAGAGCTCTTCTCTAGGCTTTTTCTCTTTAAGATGTGTTTCTAGCTGGTTAATCCATAGTCTCAGGGACGGGATACCCAAGTGGCTGCAACTGCAGGTCTAAGACAAGTAGCAGAAGTTTCCCAAGCCCGTTTTAGATATATGTCTGCTTTTTTATCTAACGGGTCCGAAAGACAACCCAGATCATCAAAGGGGAGGGCAGATTTCTTTGCTACTTTGGCGACTGGTGCATCTACCGTAGGGGCCCTATCCCAGCTTGAGGAGACCTTTTCCTCATAAGGATATTTCCTTTTCACAGAGGAGGGTATGAAGAATTTTCTGTCAGGATTTTTCCATTCTCTTTTAATAATCGCCTGCATGTTTTCATGCATAGAAAAAACCCTATGTTTTTTAGGGCCTAATGCCTGGAAGGCCTGGTCCGCCACCGATCTGGTCTGCTTAATGTCTTCCAACTGCATAGTTGCTCTGACTGCTCTTAGTAACGGCTGCGTATCCTCAGGGGAAAAGAAAGACCTCCCTGAATCTTCATCGTCCGAGGAGTCCGAATTACTAGAAAATAACTGCCCGGATTCTCTGACTTCACTGTCGGATGAGTCCATTTCTATACTGTCATACTCTGTGGATTTATCTGGGGACCTGGTACGGCTTTTACTGAATGCCTTGAAGGATGCCTTGATTAAAGACTTCATGGATCTAGTAAGGGTCTGGGATTGTTCCGCTACAAGTTTATCTATACATGCTGAGCACAAAGGTTTCTGATAGGATGCACATAGGGTCGTTTTACATTCCGCACACTCTTTGTGTTTTGTCTTGGAAGACGACTTTTTAGGTGGCTTTGAGATCTAAAATTAATCATATAAAAACACCTCATTAGTAAACAAAAAGGAACGTTCTCACCCATGATGACATTTTCCTTTCCCCGTCCTTAGGACCAGTACCGGACTTGCAGGCCTCAAGGGTTCCAGGGGTTCAGCGCGTCCATCTGTAGGCTCCGACATGCTTGTAAGCTGGATCACTACTTCAGCACAAAAGTAAAAAATTGTGCCCCCGCTGGCTGCCTGCACCTGCCGCCGGATTTATAGTTTAAAGGACGCGCCTCGGATCTCCACTTCCGGATCCTGCGTGCCGGGAGAAGCCCTGCCCCCCCCCCCCCCCCTCATCAGCCAGCCCCCGTAAAGGACGGCCCCGCGCCTGCGCTTAGGCGCTTGGACGCGCCATCTTGGAACCTGGCATCCAGCGTGAAGAGCCGCCTGAACACAGCCACAGTGGCTCCCCGCAGGACCGGTAAAAGTGCAGGCGCAGGCAGACTTGTGGGGATCGGCTTCCGGCACGGCCACAGAACTACCGCTCCCAGGGATAGGTCTTCTCACGGCATCTGGCCACAGACCCCCCCAGCGCTGGTGCTTCTTGAAGGTATGTCGTGCAGCGAGCCTGCTGCGCTGCTTCTCAGGATCTCCCATTCGGAGGACAGGAAACCTGAACTGGTGTTAGGTGGGGGTGTGCCCATTTTTATCTTCTCAGGTTTCCTGTCCTGATGGGAGGTCCTGAGTCGCACAGGGTGCCGTCATGGGTGAGGGGAAAACCAGGTGCAGGACAGTGTGACAACGCCACGCCCTGCCCATGTGGTATGCTGGAGGGGCACTGTGACTTGTCCCTGCAGTGGAGGCTGAGGACATGGTGGAGGATGAAGAGGCAGAGGCAGACATTGTCGCATGACCAACGGCGTGACAACGTGGAGGCGGAAGTGGCATCACCTGGCCAAGTTGCTGGTGTGGCTGTGCAGGAACCACATTAACCTAGTGGGCCGTAAAGGACATGTATTGTCCCCGATCGTAGTTACAGCTGCACACGTCGGTGCTGCCGTTAACTTTGGCAAACACCGACAGACTGAAGGACTGGCTCACCTTCTGTTCTACATGTGTGTGGAGGGCTGGTACTGCCTTTTTAGCAAAGAAATGACGGCTTGGGACTCTCCACCTCAGCGCGGCACAAGCCATCAGTTCTCTGAAAGGTGCAGAGTCCACCACTTGGAAAGGGAGGGACTGCAGAACCAGCAACTTGCACAGGAGCACGTTCAGCTTCTGCGCCGTGGGATGCGTGCAGGCATACTGCTGTCTCTTGGCAATCGATTCGGTGATTGATTGCTGAGGGAATGACTGACGAGAAGTAGGAGCAGGAGCATCTGGACCAGCAGAAGATGGGATTGACAGACAGCTCCCTTCGGCTGAGGTGGTGGAGCCTTGACTGGCTGAAACTGGGTGATTGCCACTGGGTGATGTAGCGGTAGCTGCGGCAGGCTGGACCAACAAATCAGAGCCACGGTTCTCCCAGGCCACTTTATGGTGACGCTGCATACAGTATGTTGACGCAGGGCTGTGGTGCCAACATTGGCACTCTGCCCACATATTCTACATATGGCCATGTTGACCTCCTCTGGCGGCTTCACAAAAAACTGCCACACCGCTGAGCACCTGATTTCCCCCCCCAACACTACTCACTGGCTGACTGCTACCGCCGCTGCTTCCGTGAACCTGTGCACCACTCCTTTCTGGGCAGGTAGGCTGCTGCAAAGCGGGTCGTCTACCCCATGCCCATTTGGCTCCCGACCTCCCACTGCTGCCACCCTGCTGACTCCCGGCCACGCTAGCGACTTGCTGTCTCCGCCACTGGCTCACAGGCAAGCTGCCACCCTCTTCTCCTGATAATGACGAAGCCCCTTCTTCACCTGGCTCCCAAGTGCGATCGGCTTCATCATCATCATCGAGTAGTGTAGGCACATCACTAATGTCCTCCTCCACGGTCTCTGAGTCAGGAGCCTGACCGCTCGCAACACACGCTCCCGTGCCACTCTCCTCATCGCCTAGCATAGGAAGCGGCGGATGTCTCCTCCAGATCTTGGCTGGGCAGTAGCTGCTGACTGTCCTTTAGTAGCTCTTCCTCGGTGAAAAGTGGAACTGAGCCTACAGCATGTAGTACTTCTCACGGTGAGGGAACAGAAAAGGCAGGTTGAGGACAGGTGAGGGCACAGGGCCTGCTCCCGGGCCATGCCTACTAAGGGTTGTGTCTGATGAACCCTGATGTCACTTGGGATGACGTGGATGACCGAGTTAACCAATCAAGAACCGCTGGGTTGCTGGTCAAGACATGACTGCTAGATCACACCGGTAGCTCAGGCGTCACGCTGCGACTCCTGCTGCCACGGCCCTTACTCTCCTGCGACATCTGCTTGCACCAGAAACATTCAGGCCTCTGCCACTCCTCTGTGCATGGCTTGGCACTTCTCTGCCTGACATACTTGTAGCGGAAATAAACAAATTAAATGGAAATTAAAACACCCCTAAAAGCGACTAATATATTTTTCTTTTTGTACTGAAATAGTCCACTAAACGCTTTCACCACAATTAACTGCAGAAATGCACTGAGAATATATTTTTCTTGTTGTACTGAAATACGATCATATACGCTTTAACCAGAAAAAACTGCAGAAGTGAACTGAGAATATATATTTCTTGTTGGACGGAAATAGGCCACTATATGCTTTGACCAAAAAAAAAATTAAGAATCTGATTAAAGTGCGTATATATATTTTTTTAAGTACTGAAATACACAACTCTACGCTTTCAACAGAAATCACTGCAGCAGTGCACTGAGAATATATGTTTCTTCTTGCACTAAAATTTGCCACTATACGCTTTGACCAGAAAAAAAATTAAAGAGTGAAGTGCGTACATAGTTTTCTTGAAGTACTGTAATATGTCCCTATACGCTTTCACCAGAAATACAGATGTGTCCACACTTAACTGATCACTTATCTTAACATGTCCTGAGATGTATGTCACGAAATGACGTTATATCTAAATTGGATAAATTGCAATACATCGTTCAGACAACAGGTGGCGCTTTGTGTTACTAGCTATACAATGTTCAGACAGCAGGTGGCGCATTGTGTTACTAGCTAAATACCTGAACTTAAGGTAAAGACCTGGTAATAGAATTACAATTGTGAAATTTGGCCAGGTTCACATCAGGTCTTTGTCTTACATTTAACATACATAAAAAATAATATATTGTATACATTAAACAAATCCCTCCAATGGATGCTCTTTCTTTACTGTGCAAAGATTACCATACTTTTTGACCTGTGCCATTGTTCACTACAATTCTATATGTCGTATACTATGATTTAGATACACTTGGTGTCAGTATACAGTGCTAGTCTAGTATTATATTTATTATATTAAAAATAACACACACCAACCACAGTATTATGCAGAGATTATTATATACTTTTAACAGTCCCATTACATGTTACAAATGTACATAATACAATTCAGACACATTGGGTGACAGTATATACTGCAATTTTTGCATGACATTTAAAATACCTATTGATTATTGATTGTCTGCTGAGCTGTGTATCTAATCCTATTATGTGTGATACTGCCTGCTAAGCTGCGTATCAAATTCTATTATGTGTGATACTGCCTGTTGAGTTGTGTGTCTAATCATATCATGTGTGATACTGTCTGCTGAGCTGTGTATCTAATCCTATCATGTGTGATACTGTCTGCAGAGTCCTGTGTCTAAGCCTATTGTGTTTGATACTGCCTGCTGAGCTGCGTATCTATTCCTATCATGTGTGATACTGCCTGCTGAGCTGCATATCTAATCCTACCATGTGTGATACTGTCTGCTGATCTGGGTATCTAATAAGACCATGTGTGATACAGTGCAGTGCACATATATTTTTCTTGTTGTACTGAACTACGCCCCTATACGCTTTCACTAGAAATAACTGCAACAGTGCAGTGCGTATATATATATATATATATATATATATTTTAATGAAATACGCCCCTATATGCTTTCAACAGAAATAACTGTAACAGTGCGTATATATTTTTCTTTTTTTACTGAAATACGCCCCTATACACTTTCAACAGAAATATCTGCAACAGTGCAGTGGATATATATTTTTCTTTCTTTAATGAAATATACCCCTATACGCTTTCACCAGAAATAACTACAGAAGTGAAATGTGTATATATTTTTCTTGTAGTACTAAATAAGATACTAAGATAAAAGCTTGCAGCCCAATAGCAAATTGATGGAATGACAGAGCTGTCTAATGACTATTTGACAACGTCCCTAGCACCTTCTGACTTCTCTCCCTGCACTAAGATGCTGTGAAATGAATCCTCCCTCCTCCCTTTTCTGTCTTTTTTTTCCCCACAATTATTTTTCCACTTGCTGTCCCTTGCGCCTTCACACATCTGTCCCTGACTCTGAACGCTGGAAAATGGCAGAATGTAAAATGGCTGCAGTATTTATAGGACTGTGACATCACAGTGCTGGCTAGCTGCTGATTGGCTGCATGCAGGCATGTCAATCTGGGTGATCTCGCCTTCCCAGAGTTCCTTGCCCCATGTCCTCACGCGTGTAGCCGCCATTTTAGGAAAATTGCGATTCGTTACCACGAAGCTTGAGGAAATTCGCATTCGTTGCGAATCGAATTTTTACTGAAATTCTAAACTAATTCCACTTCGTCAGCTACATTTAATGAATGGTCCAGAGATTATGGTGACAGACACTCTTTAAATTGAATCAATTATCTCAAGTATTTATCATTATCTAGACAATTTCCCAATGCAAAGTTCTAAGAAAGCATTCTCCATAATTTTTATATAATAGGGAATATTTTTTTTTTTTTTTACTAAAACAGACGTTAGGAGAGCTGTCAGATCCTCTTTATGCTTTCTTCAAATTTTTCAAAAGTGACAAAAAAATTACAGATCGTAGATCATGTCACCTAGAAAGAAATGCACATTAGCTCTCAGTAGCTAGTCAGTTCTTAAATCTTCTCAACGTACCCACATTGCAAAAACACGAGCAGTCTCTCATTTTACACTGATTTGCTCCACATTACCTTCCATACTGTGTCATGATTCCTGGTGGGAAGTAGGAAGTGTAACAGCCCCCAGAATACTGTTCCTCACTCCAATTCTTTTCCTCATAATGTACAGGCTATTCAATAACAAACAGGACATTTAGTAGTCATATACTAAACATAAATTACTACATCATAAATAAGAATGGTAAAGAAGGTGTAATTTAAAAGGGTTTTCCGAGACATAAATACTGATGGTCTATCCTCTGAAAAGGTCATCGGTCTCCGATTGACATCCGGGGCCCCACTGATCAGCTGACTGAGAATGCCCCATCACTCCTGTGAGCGCTGCGGCCTTCTCCCTTCTCATCAAACACAGTGCTGTACATTGTATAGCTGCTGTACTTGGTATCACAGCTCAGACCCATTCACTTCTATGGGGCTGAGCTGCGCCTAGGCCAAGGGTGGGCAACCTGTGGCACTCCAGCTGTTGTGAAACTACAACTCCCAACAACAGCTAGAGTGCTGCAGGTTGTCCACTCCTGGCAAGGCCATATGAACGTGTGGTCACACAGCCTAAGAAAAGCTCGAGAAGGCCGTGTCACTACTGCGAGCGCTGCTGCTTTCTCAAATAGATGATCGGCTGGAGTCCCAGGCTATGAGCTGTGCGCTACGATTGGCCAGCGCTGCAGCAAGGGACAACCCTAATACAAAATCTCCATCCCAGTACAACAGAGGGAGCTGCAGACACCGGAGCCTATACCGGGCGAACGGAGCGGCGCCCAGACATACTAGTAAGTGCAGGGGAACCCCTGGGCGCCGCTCTGCCCACAGATATAGTTAGTTTTTAAACTAGTGAAAGGTCCTCTTTAAAGAGGTTGATCAAAGATCTAAAACTTATTTGCTATTCACAAGATAAGAATCTGATTGTTCAGAGTCCGAATGCTGTGACCTCTACTGATCATGAGAACATGACTCCTGTATCCCACATATATGGATTGTAGGGGGTTGTGCATGCACGCTGAAGCTCCATTCACAGGATTTAGGGCTGATTCACATGACCATAATAGGTCCAGGAAACACGGCCGGTATGTCAACCGCATGTCGTGGACCAACAGCAGCTCTGCTGACCAGATCTGACTGCATCATAGGGATTTATGGTGCAGTTAGCTGCTATCTGATCAGGGGTATAATGTACTGTACTCACCATCCATGTGGATACAGTACAATTGACCTGTGATCACATACCAAGTGACTGCAATAAATCACTATAATGCAGTCAGTCTGGGTCAGGGGAGTCATGATCGGTTCGGAAGATGCGGCCTATACAGGGGCCGTATTTCCCGGAATGATCATGGCCTTGAGAATCAGCCCTAAGGCTAGGGCGTCACTGTGACTTTTTTAGCTCTACTGATTGACGTTAACTATCAAGACAAGGCTGCAGATTAGGTTGGATGCCATCTTATGGACTGCAGCTCTCATTCAATAGTAGCACTACAAAAAGTAGTAGCCCAGTATACATATATGCAACAACTCCGACTATTGAGACGTTTAACATGTACTTTGAAGATAAATCCATGAAAGTCATACTATACAGTTGTAGTAACAAAAGACAACTTACATGTAAAGCTTTGTCAGTTCCCATTGCTTTGGCATAGTACTCACTTATTCTTCTCTTTCTATGTATAATAAAACAAAGCATATTTAGATATGGGCCTATTTATATAACCACTCCTAATCATTTCATTTTTTCCCCAATTTTAGGCCATTTAAATTAAGGAATTAACCATGTCTTGTTGTGGCACCTTTCTACTTCACTCAGCCTGCAAAGAATAAGTTTTGTTAATTTCACATGAGTGAGTTTTCCATCCGGATGCAACGCGTGGAGCGAACGCATAGAATCCTGAATGAATCCTGACCCATTCATTTCAATGGGTTTGTGTCATCTTTACGTTCAGGAAAAAATTGCAGCATGTTCTATATTGTGTGTTTTTTAAGGCAGCCTTGGACCCATAGAAATGAATGCGGCTTGCGTGAAAAACGGTGATTGCATCCGAGCTGAAAAAACTAAAACACAGAACACAATTGCAGACAAAACTGACTGAATTTCCTGCAAAACCATCAGCTTTTCCCTGAACAGATCCTGACTCATTCCCTATCGCTCATGTGAAAAAGCATTTTTAGAAAACAAATTTGAGCTGCAAATACATTCATTTCATCACACAAACTGATTTAGTACAGTTCTTCTTGTGAAAGTAGATTCAGCGCCCAAAGCTGCAAGAAGACATCTTGGATCTCTCTTCTTTTTTAACATTCATTCACATATCCTAAAGCGGTTGTGCTGCCCTGTGTATGGGAAGCTGCTTTCTACTAGCACTTTGTGCTGTT
Source organism: Bufo bufo (assembly GCF_905171765.1). Lineage (NCBI taxonomy): Eukaryota > Metazoa > Chordata > Amphibia > Anura > Bufonidae > Bufo > Bufo bufo. Next base: position 183,746,403 of record NC_053391.1, on the reverse strand, counting down.
TTGCTAATAGAGCCTAATAAATAAAACTGGGGCAGATTTACAAAACCTACAGATGGTGAAAACTTGGGCTACTTTCACACCAGCGTTTTTGCTGGATCAGTCATGGATCAGCAAAAATGATTCAGTCATGATAATACAACCATCTGCATCGCGCGAGACTGTAATAACGTTGTGCATTAACTTTACTGTAAAAAACCTTTGTATCGAACTTGGGTTCGGTTCCAAGTGGTACCTTGGAACCAAACCGAGTTCGGTATCAAGGTTTTTTGCAGTAATAATTAATTCACAAAGTTATTACATGAAGTCTTCGCGTAGTAATAACTTCGGCTCATTGGAGCATCTGAAGTCGATTTGCTCATCCCTACTCACAATGCAAGTCAATGGGGACGGATCCGTTTTCTCTGACACAATGCCATCCGTGTGATGACATCTGTGTGCTGTCCTCATTTTTTGCAACCCTATAGAAATTAATGAGTTTGCATTTGATCAGCAAAAAATGCAGATCGGATGCAGAACGAAAAATACAGTCATGTGCATGAGGCTTAAGGGACAGAGAGGACCCTGCCTTGTATCTCTACCAAACTCAAAATAATCCCACTATTTATTAATACCGTATTTTTCGGACTATAAGATGCAGCTAGGATTTAGAGGAGAAAAATAAGAAAAAACTTTTCATCAGTCCCCAAAATTAGACCCCCAAACTCTAAAACGTACTTCACTTGCTCCAGACGGCGCTGCCACTCTGCAGATCCAGGATTCTCCGCTCCCTGGTCTTCTTCTGGCCCACACTGCACAATGACCTGAACTCGCACAGCGTCAGGTCATAGTGCGCGCCTACATGCACTAGGTCCTGACAGTGCAGAATGGAAGAATACCAGGGAGGGTGAGTACAGCCCTCGCCTCCTGCAAACTAATACAATTTTCCACAATTTTTTTAGGGGGAAAAAAGTCTTATAGTTTGAAAAATATGGTATTTTAGCTGTCTATATTAAAGGAGTTTTATCCTCGTAATAAATGCTTAGCCCAAGCCAAATCTTTCCAAAATAACCCAGAGAAACCTCCACTCCACACTGCTGACGGCCTTAAAGGGCATCTAGAGACAGTATGGGGCCGAGGTTTGCACTGCTCCCAAAGATTTGCGAAGAGCCCATGTATATTATGCAATGTTGACTTCGGGGAAGGAGATCGGTCTATATGAACTCGAGATGATAAATGTCCTTATCAGGTTTAGGAAACAATACAATTGTTAAAAATATAGTTACTACTTTACATTTCCCATATGTCTACTTCATGTTTGGATCATTTTGTGAATGCCATTTTATTTTTTGGGGATGTTAGAAAGCTTAAAAGTTTAGAAGCAAACTTTCAGGTCTGAAGTCACTTTGTGAGGCTTACATAATAGAAAACACCCAAAAATGACCCCATTTTAGAAACTATACCCCTCAAGGTATTAAAAACTGATATTACTAATTTTGTTAACCCTTTAGGTGTTCCACAAGAATTTATAGAATATGGAGATGAAATTTCAGAATTTCACTTTTTTGGCAGATTTTACATTACATTATTTTTTTTCTAACAAAGCAAGGGTTAACAGCCAAACAAAACTCAATATTTATTGCCCTGATTCTGTAGTTTACAGAAACACCCCATATGTGGTCATAAACTGCTGTGCGGCCACACGGCATTGCGCAGAAGGAAAGAAACGCCATATGGTTTTTGGAAGGAAGATTTCACTGGGATAATTTTAAGCTGTCATGTCACATTTGAAGACCCCCTGATGCACCCCTAGAGTAGAAACTCCCCAAAAATTACCCAATTTTGGAAACTACGGGATAAAGTGGCAGTTTTGTTGGTACTATTTTAGGGTACATATAATTTTTGGTTGCTCTATATTACACACTTTTTGCGAGGCAAGATAACAAAAAATAGCTGTTTTGGCACTGTTTTTATTTTTTGTTATTTACAATGTTCATCTGACAGGTAAGATCATGTGGTATTTTTATAGAGCAGCTTGTTACGGACGTGGCGATACCTAATATGTATTTTTTTTATATTTATTAATGTTTTACACAATAACAGCATTTAAAAAAAATAAATAAATCATGTTTTAGTGTCTCCATATTCGGAGAGCCCTATTTTTTTTTATTTTTTGGGCGATTGTCTTATGTAGGGTCTAATTTTTTCTGGGATGAGGCGACGGTTACATTGGTACTACTTTGGGGGGGCATATGCCTTTTTGATCACTTGGTGTTGTACTTTTAGTGATGTAAAGGGACCCCCCAAAAATTTTTTTGCATAGTTTTTTTTTTTTTTTTATGACTGTGTTCACCTGAGGGGTTAGGTCATGTGATATTTTTATAGAACAGGTCGATA